>NW_027187460.1:11553495-11566991 GCF_028583685.1 Petaurus breviceps papuanus | reverse complement strand
TTCCTTCCTTCCTTCCTTCCTTCCTTCCTTCCTTCCTTCCTTCCTTCCTTCCTTCCTTCCTTCCTTCCTTCCTCCCTTCCTTCCTTCCCCCCTTCCTTCCTTCCTCCCTTCCTGCCTGCCTGCCTTCTTTCTTTCCTGCCTTTCTTTGCTGCTATTGCTGATGCTACTATGTTAGCATTACTACCATCAACTGTGTTAACTGCTGCTGCCTGTAATGACAATACTACAAATACTCTATGGCCACTTCCACAGTTGTATTACAGCTCCTCCTACTGTTGATATCAGTGCTACTTCAAACAACATTTCCCATGTTGATATGATGATTATAACTATGAATGCTGCTGAAGTTGCTATTCTAACTAGAAATACTAATGCACATTCTACAACTATCACTTTTATTCTTCTTAGTGCTACTTCTGCTATCACCACTATAGTTACTATTGCTACTTTTATATCATCATTGCCTTTATTATCACATTATCATTATTATTAATGCTACAAATCACCACACTGCTATCTCTACTTTCTGTTGCTATTCCACTTTCTGATAACTACTGTTGCTACTTTTTCTGTTGCTGCTGTTTCTACTATGATAAGTAATGCTATTTAGTGTTACTACTACTGCTGCTATTAATGTTGCTAGTCCTACAACTACTATTATTACAAGTAGTATTACTAATTTTTATACCTGTCTTGATAATACAGCTTTAATCATGAGTATAAATCTTGCTCAACTATGAATAATGCTACTGTAGAGTGTCATTATATTACTCTTACTATAACATAAAAAGGGCTGCCAAATTATACCATTCCAATACTTCTGCTCCTAACTTTGCAATCACCACTATTATAAGTATTATTACTATATAGAAGCAACTGTACATCATAGTGAAAAGAGCATTGGATCTACAACTATTAAGACCTGAGTTCCAATCTAGCCAGAGATACTTTCTATCTATAGAACCATGGTCAAGTCTCTTAATCACTATCTGCCTGTCTCCTCATTTGTAAAATATAATGAGAATAGCACCTATCTCCCAGCGTGGTTTTAAGGATAAAATGAGATAATATCTGTATGGTGCTTTGTAATTTTTAAAGTACTTCAGAAATGCTAGTTATTATTATTAATATTATTGGTACCACTACTATTTCACATGTTTTTATAATATTATTATTAATATTATTTGTACCACTATTATTTCACATAGTACCAAAATTGATAATAATATTGCTGTTCTGATGAGTTAAGATAATAATACTGATAATATAATAAAATGATAATATGATAGTAACACTGACCAGTGTTACTTGATAGTAACACTGACCAGTGTCACTAACACTTCAAATAGTGCAGCCAATTCTGATGCCACTGCTATACCACTCCTTACTACCTACTACTATAGGTATTGCTACAAATGATAATTTCTATTACTGCTTCTTTGATGGCTGTCACTGCTCCTATTACTACCAATATTATTACTGTTATTACTATTTTTTTTGCTACTGCAATCTCTATACATCCCCCAATGCCATCAATTACCACAATAAAATTGCCCCTGCTGCATATTTTGTTGATGATCCTCTTTTTCCTAACAGTGTAAACTTCATCAGTGTCTGAGCTCCTTCTATTTATGTAGCTCATATTCCCTCCATCCTTAATGAAATAGCCTTTATTTGTCCATGTTCCCTCCAACAACAATTTTTCTCCCCCTCTTTCCTCCCCTCCCCCCCATGGCAGCATATAATCAAGTATAGGATCTGCAAATATTTTTCACATTAGACATTAGTCAGGTTATAAAGAAGTTTTCCTCACGTTGATCAAGAAACTAAGGTTTTTAGAAAATTAAATTGAACTAGGTATAAACAAAATAATTTCTGGTCTAAGTGTACTTACAAGGAAAATATATAAAACTTCTGAAGAAGAGTTAAAAAATATACTCAAAAAATTAATTTCAAATATTGAGAAGAAAAACTCAACTAAATATCTTTTATGAGATAAATATAATTCTAATTGCTAAACCATGGAAAGATAAAGAAAAAGAAAGAGAGCTATAGACCAATATCACTAATGAATATTGAATTTTTAAAATTAAAAAAAATGATTAAAAGGCTACAATTTATTTTTTACATCACTCTATTCCAGTTGGATTTGTTTATATCAGAGATGAAAAATATAACATTTATAAGGTATATAGCTTCTTATCTCAATTTCTACTCTAACTTGTAAATAAGATAGTAGAGCAAGGCTAACTACAAAATTTAGTATTCAAATTCCAACACCCATTAGCATGGCAAATTGATTCTTCAATGTACTATAGATTCTACTAGCTATAAACTCTGGGAATCTTTAAACTAATTCCTACTCTCTATCTTTCAAAAGGTGAGCAGACAAAGACTATATATTCTCGAGGGGTGGGAAATATTCTTCATAATAATTTTCACTTGATATTCTATTTTAGTTTCTTCTAATCAGTAGCACTCAATTATCATTAAACCAACTAACATAAATTAATTTTTTACAAAAATATAGCTACTGAAAAGATATAGTTAGTACCAAAGTATAAATAAATAAAATTAAAGCAAATTAAAAAACTTCTCATTATTTTGGACTTCAGGGAGAATAGGTTCAAATGCATAGCAAATGATATAAAACATTCACCACGCCAAGTTCATTTGCAAGTGAAACAAAATAAAAGAAAAAAACCATGACTCATTAATGACAAAAAAACCTATAAAGCATAGTCATAAAAAGATATTTTAAAAATGTAATAAATAAGTATCTATCTAAATGTAAATCTTACATTATCTGTGATAAGGAAACACCAGAAAATCCCCTAGCAAAGACTGGTGATACAAAAATGTTCTCTTACCTGACTGTAATATGACATAGTTATAGAAAGGCTTGCAATGGCAATACTACAAAGAGAAAGAAAAATAAAAGCATAAAAATAAAAATTGATCAAAAGGATGCAAAAAGTGTCTTGTTTGTTGATAACATGATAGTTTATTTAGAAAACCCCAGAGAATCAGCAAAAAAAAAGCTAATTGAAGCAATTAATAGTTTTAGTATAATGCTAGGTAATAAAATAAAGTTATAAATTTAATTACATTTTTATGCAGCAATTTAAAAAATCCAAGAAGGAATAATGTAAAGGGATGTCCCATTAAATATTAAGACAAAATATATAAAATAGTTGAGAGACAATGTATCAAAGCATACTCAAGAACTTTATATAGTTAGAAAATCCTTCTGAATGAAACAATGAATGAAAGAAAAAATAAAAAGGAAGGATGAAATGAAATAATTGGAAAGATATCCAATACTCTAGACTTAGATATGCTAATATAATGAAAGTAACAATAACATTAGTATGGATTCATAAATTTAGTGCTTGCTATAAACCAGCAAGGGAATATTTTCTAAACTAGGCAAAATAATAGCAAAATTAATTAAATGAAGCAAAAAAAAAATATATAGCATATCAAGGGGAAAAATGGAAAAATCAGGATTAAGGAAGAGAATAACACTTTCAGCTCTCAGTCTGTGTTAAAAAAGAATAATTATTGACACTATTTGATACTGATTAAAAACAACAAGAACAACAACAACAAGAACAACAGAAAAGTAAGTCAGTAGAACAAACTGGGAAAAGAGTAATCCAAAATTCTTAAACTCAATAACCCAGTATCTGATATAAGCCCAAAATAAATTACTTAGAATAAAACTTCCCATTTTCCAAGAGATTCTGGGAAAATTATAAAACACTTGCCAGAAATTAAGCTTTGACCAACACCTTATCCCATCTACCTGAATAAACTCAAAATAGATATCTGCATTTTAAATATTGGACCATTGAAAATGATGAGGGAGCTAGAACACCAAATTGAATACCTTTTACAGATATGTATCAGAGATGACTTCCTAATCCATAGGAGAAGGATATGATTATGGAATTGAAATAATTAATTATGCTTGTATTGTATTTTAAAGGGCATGAACAAATGTAATGTTTGTGGGACAAAGAAGAGAAATAAGCTAGGGAAAGAGTTTGTTTCAAATATTACTGATAAGAGATTGATAACCAATTTATATAGGTAATTGAAGCTAATTTCTAACAGTTGTTGTTGCTCAATTATTCAGTTGTTTCTGAACCTTCATGGCCCCATGGACCATAACACAACAGGCCTTAGTATCTTTCACTATCTCTCGAAGTGTGTCCAAATTCATGTCCATTGTTTTCATGAAGCTATCCATGAATTTCATTCTCAGCCACACCCTTCTCCTTTTACCTTCAATCTTTTCCAACATTTTTGTAATAGATAAATTACTTTTAAGCATATGTATAAATGAATCTTAAAAAAATTTTAACCCTTAGCAATCATATAGAAGATTTTTCCAAATTGCTATAGGAGAAATGCAAATCAAAACAATTATGAAATTTAAGCTCCAAGCCAATAATTTTCTTTTTTTTTAAATTTTTTGGGTCTTTATTAATTTGTTTGTTTACTTTTAGTTTACAAGATTCAATTCCACACTTCCCTGAGTTTCAAAATTTCTTTCCCTCCTTCCTCCCCTCCCCCTCACCATGGCGGCATACAATCAAGTATAGGATCTGCAAATTCTTTCACATTAGACATTAGTCAAGTTATAAGGAAGGATTGTATCAGAAGAATGAACAATGAGAAAGAGGAAACAAGACCAAACATGAAAAAGAAAGAGAGCAGGTAGTTTGCTTCAATATGCACTCAAACTCTGTTCTTTCTAGTTCATTCTCTGAATGTAGACATCTCTCTCCATTTTGGAGTTTACTTATAACCCTGCTTTGCTGAGAAGAGTCCAGTCTATCAAAGTTGGTCATCACCCATATTTTGTGTCTGTAATTGTGTACAAATTTCTCCTGGTTCTTCTCTGCTTACTCAGCATCAGTTCATATAAGCCCCTTCAAGTAAATATGACGTCTATCTGTTCCTCATTTCTTATAGCAAAATAGTATTCCATTACATTCATATACCACAACTTGTTTAGCCAATCCCCAATTGATGGGCATCCCCTTTATTTTCAATTCTTTGACACCACAAAAAGAGCTGCTATAAATATTTTTTTACATACGGGTCTTCTTCCCGCTTCTATGATCTCTTTGTGATGCAACCCAAGAA
This sequence comes from Petaurus breviceps papuanus, assembly GCF_028583685.1. Classification (NCBI taxonomy): domain Eukaryota; kingdom Metazoa; phylum Chordata; class Mammalia; order Diprotodontia; family Petauridae; genus Petaurus; species Petaurus breviceps. The sequence continues at coordinate 11,561,834 of NW_027187460.1, read as the reverse complement.
GTGATATTGTTGGGTCAAAGGGTATGAAATTACTTATAGCCCTTTGGGCATAGTTCCAGATTGCTCTCTAGAATGGTTGAATTAGTTCACAACTCCACCAACAATGCATTAGTGTTCCAATTTGTCCACATCCTCTCCAGCATTTGTCATTTTCTTGTTTTGTCATCTTAGCCAAACTGATCGGTGAGATGTGGTACCTCAGAGTTCTTTTGATTTGCGTTTCTCTAATCAATAGTGATTTAGAGCATTTTTTCATGTGTTTATAGATATCTTTAATTTCTTCCTCTGAAAACTGCCTGTTCATATCCTTTGGCCATTTATCATTGTGGAATCCATCATATGACTTGCATTTTTATAGATTTGACTCAGTTTTCTGTATATTTTAGAAATGAGGCCTTTATCAGACACATCGGTTGTAAAAATTCTTTCCAAATTTGCTACTTCCCTCTTAATCTTGGTCATATTGGCTTTGTTAGTATGGAAGCTTTTCAATTTAATGTAATCAAAATATCCATTTTGCATTTTATAATGCTCTCTAATTCTTGTTGGTTCATAAAGTCTTCCCCCTTCATAAATCTGACAGGTAAGCTCTTCCTTGCTTTCCCAGATTGCTTACAGTATCACTCTTTTTGCCTAGATCATGTACCCATTGAGACTTGATTTTAGTATACAGTGTTACATAATGGTCTATGCCCAGTTTCTGCCATAAAATATTCCAGTTTTCCTAGCAGTTTTGTCAAATAGAGAGTTCTTATCCCCAAAACTGGGGTCTTTGGGTTTATCAAACAGTAGATAACTATAGTCATTGACTGCTGAGTCTCATATACCCAATCTATTCCATTGATCCACTACTCTGTTCCTCAGCCAGTACCAAGTAGTTTTGATGACTGCTGCTTTATAATACAGATTAAAATCTGGTTTAGCTAGGCTACCTTCCCTAGCATTTCTTTTCATTAATTCCCTTGATATTCTGGACATTTTGTTCTTCCAAATGAATTTTGTAGCTATTTTTTCTAGTTCTATAAATTAATTTTTTAGTAAATTGATTGGTATGGCATTAATATGTAATTTAATTTAGGTAAAAATGTTGTTTTTATTATATTAGCTTGACCCAGCCATGAGCAATTGATGTTTTTCCAATTAGTTAGATCTGACTTTATTTGTGTGAAAAGTGTTTTGTAGTTGTGTTTATATAGGTCCTGGGTTTGTTTTGGCAGGTAGATTCCCAAATATTTTATAATGTCTACAGTAACTTTAAATGGGATTTCTCTTTCTACCTCTTGCTGTTGAATTTCATTAGAAATATACAGGAATGCTGAGGATTTATGTGGATTTATTTTATATCCTGCAACTTTGCCAAATTTATTTATGGTCTCAAATAGTTTTTTACTTGATTCTCTAGGATTCTCTAAGTATATCATCATATCATCTGCAAAGAGTGATAGCTTGGTCTCTTCTTTGCCTAATTTGATTCTCTTGATTTCTTTTTCTTCTCTAATTGCTACTGCTAACATTTCTAGTACCAGATTGAATAAGAGGGGTGATAGTGGACACCCTTTTTTTACAAACCAATAATTTTCAAAAGATGATAAAAGATAATAGTAAAATTGGAAGCAATGTGGAAAGACAGGCATTCTAATGTGCTGCTAGAAGATCTATTAATTGTTCCAAATGATCTGTAAAACAATTAGTTATGAAAAGAAAATGTCCAAGACAGTTTTACCACCTGGACCCTATTTCGCTACTAGGCATATACTTCTAAGAGTTAATGACAAAAAAAAGCCTAATCTACACTACATTTAATTTTTTTTCAATAGTAGAAAATAATTAGAAACAAATTAAATGTTCATTGACTAGGGACTTGCTAAACAAGTTTTGAAACACTAATGTAATGAAATATTACCTGTGCTAAAAGTAAATTGTGAATACAATTAATACAAAGGAAAACGGAAAGCATTAGGAGAACTTTAGATAAAATGGTATAATGAGAACCAGGAAAATGATATATGCATATGAAAGGATGGGAGGAAGGTATCAATTAAATGAATCAATAACACAATCCTCCTCAAAGCACTTTGACCAGCAAAATATTCTTGACACCTTCTTCAGGTGAGAAAAATCTCTATTTAATTATTCAATTAATGATTAATCACCTCAGTCCACTAAAAGGAAGTACTTTAAGCAACTGAAAATATCTCTAATCAATGAATAAACCAGTCAATGACACAATATAAATAGAAGGAAAAACAACAACAAAAAAAACTAAGGCGAAATCTGTGCAAGTATAATGGCCAAATTTGGTTACAAAAAAGAGATGTGAAATAGAAACTCTTCCCCACCCTCTTTTGGCAGTGGTGGGAAAGACTATGGGTGTGTAACTCTGTATAAAACATAGAAATATTTCAGTGTCATTTAGTTTTGCTGTTGCCCCACACACACACTTTTTGTTGTTGTTGTTACAAGGGATTGTATTCTAGGAAGATGAGGGGTAAGGGACACAATGGGAAATGTAGTAAATGTGAGAAATATATAAATATGCAAGCACACACATGTACCTACATGGCTATCTATATTAACATAATGTGCATATAAGCATATATGTATCTATACACAAAGGTAAGTGTACATATTATATGTGTGTATATATGTGTATGTGCACGTATATATTTTTGTGTCTATGTGCCTAGTATATACACATGTGTGTCTGTATATAACACATACATTTTATGTGTGTGTGATGTGCATGCATGTGCACATTGTATATACAATAATGCATCTCTTATATATTACAATGTATAGATGTATACGTATGTGTTGTATTTGCATATATATTATAAATATATGTGCTCACATGACTACATGCATTGTATAATATATGCTATATGTGTATATAGTGTGCATATGTGAAAGATACATGTGCATTGATATAAACACACATATACATACACACAAACAAACCATAGATGTCCAATTTTAGGGACCAAAAAGGCCTGATCCAAGACTCAGTTAAATTCTTGCTAGCTGGATCCAAAGGATCCCCTGTGATATGGCCTTTGGAAGCTGGATCCTGGATTCCCCTTTGTGATGCAGCTGCATTTAATAGAAGTTACCTGAGTATGGAGATCAAAGGTTCTGCCCTGTACTAGGATTTTAGCCAGAAGGTGTTAAATCTTTATTAGATTAGAGATATTTTGTTACATCCAGGATATTGATAAACTACCTAAATCTCATGTGTTAAACAGAGCTAAGAAAACTATTTATGTTTATTTTGTCTCTTTGCTCTATAAAAACCTTGTCCAAAAAATCAATTAATGGAGTTATATCCTGAACTACCCACATGGTTTGCTTCATTCTCCATCATATCGCTGCCCACACTTAGTGCTGGTAGCTAAGTGGCCCCAAGTACCAGTGATATGTCCTGTGTCATATAGCTACATAACTATTAAATACAAGAACCTATACCTGATTGTTTATTCTAACTACAGCATTCCCCCCCCCCATATACTATGATGCTTTTTACCCCTGGTAATAAATAGAATAGTTATGACAATAATTCATGTTATATAACAAAAGTTAAATTGTATATAATATTTTAAGGTAACAAAGCTCTTGAAAGTCAAATCTTCCCAACAATACTCTGAGGTAATTATTATTCTGTCCTCCTTTTCCTGATGACCTATTAGAGACTACTGAGAAGTTAAATAATTTGTCCAGTTTCACAGAGCTATTGCATGACTGAGGTAGGATTTGAACCCAGGTATTCTTGACCCCAACACAGCACTTTAGTCATTATACCATACTCCATCACTGTAATGTCACTTAACTGTCATATTAATAACAGCCATCTTAGATGGCATCATCAAAGTATAGTCCATCAATCTATTAATCAACAAATATTTATTAAGCACCTACCACATGCTAGGCATTGTAAAAAGAGGCAAAAGACAGTCCCTGCCCTTAGATGTATAGAAAAATACACACACACACACACACACACACACACATCTATAACTATTGATGTGTCTGTGTATGTAAAAAGAGTCAAAATGGTCATTTTTGAGTAAGAGAGTATGTCACCATCTATGACAATCAGGGAAAGCTTCCTGTAAGAAATTTGTCACTTTAGCTAAATTAAAAGAAAGCAGGTTTCTAAGATTTAGATGTGAGGAGGATGAACATTCCAGACCTAGGGGTCAGCCAGGACAAAGACACATAGATACAAGCTGGAATGCCATATATTCCAAAGAGTGACTAGGCTAGCAAAGCTGAATGAGATTTCAAGGAGGGAAGTAAAATATGACACGGTAAAAAAAAAAAAAGCTGCAACTCGCCAGGCTCTAAAGAGTCAGTCAGACAATAAAACTTTATTATGTACCTACTATGTGACCTGCACAGTGAAAAGCACTGAAGATACAAAGAAAGGTAAAAAATAGTTCCTGATCTGCAAGAAATCATAATGTAGTGGGGCAGGGGTGGGGGGAATTTGCAAATAAAAATGTACAAATAACCTGTATGTAGGATAAATTGGAAATTGGTAATAGGTCCAACTCATTTTCTCCTGTGTCCATTCATTTAAAAAAGCATTTGTCGAACTATATCTCTTTAGAAATATTTTAGTGACTTATTTTTCAACAATTTGCTATGGCATTGCTTGTCTGTGTCAGAGTTCCCAAGTTTTCTCATTTCCTACATATCTATGACTATATCTATCTATCTATCTATCTATCTATCTATCTATCTATCTATCTGTCTGTCTGTCTGTCTGTCTGTCTGTCTATCTATCTATATAATGTCTATATCTATGTCTATGTCTATGTCTACGAATGTGTCTATGCCTATACCTATGTCTGTGTCTGTGTCTATATCTATATCTTTATCTGCATTTGTCCATATTATATGTGTATGGATATAGTGTCAAAAATAATAAACTGTTTAAAGGAAGACAAGAAGCAAAAACCCTGAGGTGGAATTTCTTCAAGGAAACCTCCTCAACTCTTACAAATTTCTACCTTTATTATGAATATGTACAATGCTTTGTGGGCTTTGAGACATGACTTATCAGATAATAATGAATAATGTGTTTAATATAGCCTAGAGTGATATTTTAACACATTTTTGGCTCCAGATTTTTTTTTACATACCCTGCATTAGTTAATAAAGCTGGTTACTTAAAACGTATTAGTCACCATGGATTTTCAATGAAAAGTTGCCCTTACTGTGAGATGATCAGCATTAGCAATGTAAGCTTTGGTAGGAGAGGTCATCTACCCTCTTAATTCTGAAAACATTTTCTTGAAAGATGACTGAAAAATCACAGAGTATGGGAAGCAGTAAGTAGTAAGGATCAGAACTGGATTTAAGATTGAAATAAATTGGGTATTGGTGGCTTTGAATGAACATACTTTTTTCCCCCTTAAATTTACTTAAACACTTATAGAATAAATATGTGTTATGATGTTGGTGTTAGGAACAAAGGCAATATTTGCTTTGTAATGAAGTACAATATAAAGCTAACTATATGCATGAGTATAATATTATATGAGTAAATCTGAGGTACACCATACTGTACAAAGCCCTAGTGTCACTAATAGATTAGATAGATGGATAGACAGACAGACAGACAGACAGACAGAGAGAGAGAGAGAGAGAGATAGATAGATAGATAGATAGATAGATAGATAGATAGATAGATAGATAGATATCATGTAGGATGTAATGCTAAAAGAAAATCCTGGTTGAGGGAATTCCCATTTTTTGGTACCTTTTCAATCATGTCGTCCTAGAGAATTGCCTAGAGTGGCTTATCTAGAGTCACACAGCCAGTATAAATCAGAGGTTGAATTTTAATCCAGGTTTTGCTGGCTTCAAAGTTGACTCTCCAGTCACTATGGTCAGCTATCTCTGATGGGATCACTTTAATTTCATAACTAGAATCACATAATATAACAGCTGAAACAGAATGCAGAGATGTATTAGAACTATGATGAAGCAGGTCAGTCAGAAGATGCTACAATTTATGGCTTAATTTATCTTTTAATGATTATCTCTACTTAAGAAAGTGATGAAGAAAATGTTAATACTTTGCTTTAATATAAGAATGTCATGCATAATATTTTTCCCTCAGAGATCTAGCTGTTAAACATTTTTCAAAACATCGCAAATCAGAGGAAAATTTTTCCCTCCAAGAAAAAAAAAACTGAGATCCATACAGTTAAAGTGATTTATTTAAAGTCACACAAGCTAATACTGAAGTCCCAGGATCTTTCCATTTTGCTGTGATTCTTCTAGAGTTAAGAGTAGATCTGAATACTAGAACATCGTTCAAAGGTCTCTTCTCTCATTTGCTAATTGTGCTACCATTGGAGAAAGCCCTTTGTTTTTTTTCACCCCAGTTTTCTCATTTGGAAAATTGTTGCAACTATCTATAAGAAGCTTACATAGCAACAAAGCAGCATAGGAATACTAATTATTATATGAAAACTTTGAAATTTAAAACAGAAATTAAACCAAATTTCTGTTCTGAAAATATGCCACATTCCAGGAATAATTTAATGTCTACATCATCATAACAATATATCAATACACTAAATTATTTGTCCTATCTAAAGAATATTTTTCTCTCATTTTTGAAGCAGTCAGATTTACAGAATTTACAAAGGTATTCAAGACAGAGAGTAAACAAATGATTTTTTTAAAAAATAGAAAGGAAGATGGTGGAGTAGAAGCAGGACCTCCCCACTGCTCCAGCTTCTACCTTCCCCAACACATGTAAAAAGGGGACTCTAAACAAACTTTGGAGCTGCAGAACCCACAAAATGACACAGAGAAGCTAACCTCCCACTGAGGACATCCCAGCAGGCCAGCAGGAATCAGCCAGCACAGTGCTCTGGTACCGAGCCCAGCCCCACGCCCGAGGCTTTAGCCCCAGGGTGGGCCTGACCAGCTGCTGGCCAGAGGGATCCAGATCAGCATCAGCTGTGGCCGTTTCCAGATTTAACAACACATAGATGCAAAGAACAAAGTGAGAGGTCAGCGCAGTATGGACTTTGGGATCCCGTAAGTGGGAGTTATGTGGCTTTTGCCCCCAGAGCCAGAAGCCACTGAGACACCGGCACAGCCAGCCAGCACTACATGGCAGCTTCAGCTCCCAGCCTACAGAGTGTTGGGGGACCAAGCAGCAGTCTGAGGGGTAATCGCTCTTGCTTTAACCTGCTTGGATCTGGATTGCAGTCTAGGGTGGACGTCCTGGGGTGTGTGTCCAGCTTTCCAGAGCGTGTGGAGATCTCAGAGAGGGCACCCATCTAATACCTCCAGCAGCTGAGAAAACCCCAGCGTTTGGGATGAAAGCTCCCCTGTCTGGTGGCAGAGTCCTACTGTGGCAAAAAAGCCCAGGGGTCAAGTGACAGAGGGGTGACATGACCCGGCAAAGGAAACAAAGCAGACAGAAGATTCCAACATTAGAGTCCCATTTGGGGGACAAAAAGGAACAAAGCATGGAACAGGAGGAAGACACTGAAGTCAGAACTCCTGCACCAAAAGCTTCAAAGGAAAATACAATCTGATTACAGGCCATAGAGGACCTTAAGAAACAAATAAGAGAAGTAGAAGAAAAATTGGGAAGAGAAATGAGAATGATACAAGAAAATTATGAACTGAGAGTCAACAGCCTGACTGAGAAAAATACACCTTAAAAAATAGACTAACTCAAATGGCAAAAGAGGGTCAAAAAGGCAATGAGGATAAGAATGCCTTAAAAAGCCTAATATGCCTGATGGAAAAAGAATCTCAAAAGCTCACTGAGGAGAATCATTGCTTCAGAATTAGATTGGAGCAAATGGAAGCTAATGACTTTATGAGAAATCAAGATGCTGTTAAACAGATCCAAATAAATGAAAGAATAGAAGGCAATGTGAAATATCTCATTGGAAAAACCACTGACCTGGAAAATAGATTCAGGAGAGATAATTTAAAAATTATTGGACTACTTGAAAGCCATTATCAAAGTAAGAACCTAGAAATCATCCTCCAGAAAGTTCTTAAAGAAAAGTGCTCTAGAGACAAGGAACAGTGTACACAGAGACAAAAACAAGCAATTAATTATCAAACTCTCTGCTGACCTCTAGTACTACTAAGTGATGTATTGCTGGTGAGATCTTGATAGGCAACTGGTGTCTCCAAGCATCACAGAAGGTACTCCAGTGATTGTAATGACAATTGTATAAAAGGCTTTAAGAAACCTTGGGGAAGGAAAGAGACAGACAGACACACACACAGAAAAAGAAAGAAAGAGATGAGAGAAAGAGAGAGGGAGGAGAGAAAGAGAGAGAGAGACAGAGAGA
>NW_027187460.1:11538442-11553485 GCF_028583685.1 Petaurus breviceps papuanus | reverse complement strand
AGAGAGAGACAGAGAGACAGACAGAGAGAGAGAGTGAGAGAGAGAGAGAGAGAGAAGAGAGAGAGAAACTTAACTTTACCCACTCAATTTTCTATGACTACATTTTAGTGCAGATATTGGCCTGTGTTAGAGAATTCCCTACTTTGAAGTTCTCTATTCAAATGAAATTAAAGTTTCTTTCACCTCTTCCCACCAAAAAATGTTTTTGGGTTTCATTTCTCTTGAGGGCATGACAAAATCATAATAATAACTATTGATATTTACTCAGGACTTTAAAATTTGCAAGGTACTTTAAAAACATTATTTTATTTGAGCTTCACAATAGTCTTATATGATACATAATACCGATATTTTCACCTCTTCTCATTGGGAAACTATGCTTCAGCAATGCTAAGTGACTCATCTGTGGTCACACAATTAGTATCAAAGTTGGAATTTTAACTAAGTCTTCCTGATTTCAAATACAATACTCTATCCAAGACACTGCATCTTATACTCTTTAATATCCAAAAGATTTCAGAAGCATGAAGTAATTTGGATAGATATTTTGCTTTCTGAATAACTTGATAACTTGTTCCCTAGCTAAGACTGCAACTAATTACAAATCCCCTATCTTAATGATGTTCTCCCTTGAATCTCTAATAGTGACTAAGACCTCTTATCTTCTTCCACTTCTTAGTGACATAATCAGCTGCCATTATAATCTCCATACAGATCTCTATATCTATTCCTTAGGATTCATCCCTTCATCACTAACTACTTACTAGAAAGTTCAAACTAAGAAATATTCTGAATGAATATCTCAAATGCAACAGGTCCAAAATGGAATTAATTATCTTTCCTCCAAAACCCACTTCTTTTCTTAAAGTCCTCATTTCTTTTTCAGGTTATATCAGCATTTAAGCACCTATGATGTGCAAAGCACTGTGCATCATTCTTCCAGTGTCCCCAAATCATTAACTCAATGTTACCCTTTACTTCTCACTCTCTTTTACCCCAACCCACACAGTCAGTTACAAAATCTTGCTGTGACTAAGTCTAAAACTCTTGCATCTGCTTAATTTTCTCTACTCATACAGTCACTGACCTTGTAGAGGTGTAACACCATGATCCCGTCCTAGATTATTGAAATTGGTCTTGTTGCCTCTTCTCTCTCCAATTCATTCCATATACAAGATAGCTATGAAATTATTTTTTTGGTTTCTTTTTTCCATAAGCACCTATTTTGACAGTGTTATTCCCATATTCAGTGAACTCTAAGTGGTACCTTATTGCCAGGATAACTAGAATAAGCTATATGTATTTATATTACATATACATATTTACATATATATATATATATATATATATATATATATATAAACTATATTCTTCTCTTCCTGACTTGTAAAATCCTTCACTCTCAGGCCACATCCTATCTTTCAGGGTCGTGGAATACTACTCCCCTTCCATTAACCTACAATCTCATCAACTGTCTTCTCCATGCTTTTTTGCTGGAATACAATCCTTTCTCTCTTCCACCTAAAAGAAGCTCTCTCTTCCTTCACTATTCAGCTTAAACAATACCTTCTACATGAAAATTCTTTTGATTCCACCAAATGCTAGGGACTCCACTCCAACAACATATATATATACATGTATGTATATACAGTATGTATGTGTTTGTATTCACATACATGCACAGACATTATATATATATATATATAGTTACATTGTCTTTATATTTTTCTGAATATACTCATAGACATCCCTGTTATCAGAGGTAGCTGGTTACATAGTGAATAGAGCATGGTACAGGGAGACCTGAGTTCAAAATCATCCTCAGACACTTCCTAGCTGTGATCCTCAGCAAGTCACATAACCTCTGTTTGCCTCAGTTTCCTCAACCAAAAAGGGAATAATAATAGCATTTACATCATAGGGTTGTTGTCAGGTTCTAATGAGATAACTGTAAAAAATTCTTAGTATAGTGCCTCACACATATCACTCACTCCATAATTGATTCTCTAGTTCCCTCCTTTCCCAATAGAGTTAGCTGTTGAGAGCAGGAATTGTTTTATTCTTTTTTTATTATGTTACCAGCAAATACCATATAGTAGACTTTTAACATTTGTTTGATTTTTAACTGTTGATTTAGTATGTCTTTCATATGCATGTCTTTGCTTCAACACTAGAACTGGTAACTTTATCAATATTCAAGTGTGACTGTGGCCAAAAACATCTTTTGCCTACTTGTGAAAAGGATCTCCAAACAGGGAGGACCTTGGACAACAAACTGACACTTTCTCCCTGAGTTCTTTCTAGGTTGGTATGACCAGGCCAATTGTGTACTCTGCTGTCAGAGTCTTCAAGTGATCTTGGGGTTGCTTCCATGACACAGTGAGGGACTGGAATAGGTATTACACACTTAACTTGTATTATAGACGTCTGATTATATGTCTTATCCTCTTATGAGATACTGGGCATCATGATCCTAGCTTTGAAATTGCTTCTCCCATCACAGTAGGCCTTAATAATGTTTATTGAGCTGAATTGAATTGAAAGTAGGGAACAGAGGCTGTAGCAGAGAGTATAGATTTCTTTGGTTTACCAGGGTGTACAATATGATTCTAAGCTTCTGCACCTGTAATTATAGAGTAATTAAAAACAACTAGTTGGGATTAGTAGTGAACAACAGAAATGACAGGATACATTTCATTCTAATAAGGAATGAGAAAAGGAAAAAAATAATATTTGAGGTTTCATAAATTGTATTTTATTTTATTTTTTGAGGGGAAATACTTTAGGTCTCTTAGGCTCCCATAGCAGCCTGGGCTACTGTTGGTAGACCCCTTCCCAGTGATCATCATATAATATGATTGAATTTATACTTCACTCTTCCCCTTCCAATTCTATGTTGTCTTCCCTTTTTAGAATATGGGTTCCTTGAAGTCAAGGACAGTCTTGTTTATGTTTACTTGTATCAAAAGCATTTATCATAGTACCTAATACATAGTAAGTACTCAATAAATGTGCTTTTATCCATGCATTCAATCATTTCTGTTCTGAGATACACTAGATGTTTCCCAAAGTAGAATATTTTGTAACTTTCAGATGCTGTTTTGTTTTTTGTTTGTTTTTAAATTTGGGTTGGGACTGGACTGGTAGTATGACAAATCAAAATAAATAAACAAATGAATGAATGAAAAATCATTTATTATGTGCTTACTTTTTACCAGATGCTGTGCTAATGAAAATAAAGTAAATCTGTGACTTCAAGAAGTATACTTCCTAATAAGGAGAGACAAATATAGGAAAATCACAGAAATATTGAGTAGAGTCATAGGGATAGTCAATTGACATCATTTCCAGAAGCAATGGCAGTGATGATTTACCGATTATTTCCAGAGTCTTAAGAGAAAAGCTGGGTAGAAGAAGAGTGAGCTATGTACAGCAGAGTAACAGGGAAATATCAAGGATAATAAATGGATAAGGAGGTGAAGAGTTTAAAGATGAGTGGCTTATTTCCAGGAAGGCATGTCTCTGGAGGAGAGTTCTAATATTATAGCAGCAAGGTAGCATGGGAAGAAGATGCCCAGGATGAAGCATGGCGAAGGGTCAGGAGCTGGTTAAATTTAGATGCTATTTGACTTTGTGTTCATGCACAATAATCTACTGGAGGAAGGGACTCTTTTTCATTTTTCCCCTTTTATCTCTAGTTTTTAGTATACTTCCTTCCAAAAAATAATAATAATATTTATAGCAAACTGTAAGGTTTACAAAGTACTTTACAAATATTATCTCATTTTATCATTACCTGAGAAGGTAAGTACAATTCTTATATCCATTTTACTGATGAGGAAATTGAGGCAAAGGTTATGTAAGCTGCCCAGAGTAACACAGTTGGTATATATTTGAGGCTTGATTTGAAATCTAGTCTTCCTGACTCTGGGCCCAGTGCTCTGTTCACCTAGCAACTTCCTAATAATCAAGTCTTGCTGACTGATTCATTGATTCACTCATATAGCATTATGCCTAGCACATTATCATTCTTGTTTAGTTGTTCAGTCATGACTCCTCATGATTCCATGGGACCATATCCTGCCAATTTTGTCCATTGAATTTTCTTAGAAAAGATGCTGTAGTGGCTTATGTTTCCTTCTACAGGGGATCAAGGCAAACAAAGTTTCAGTTATTTGCACAGGGTCACACAGCTAGTAAGTTTCTGGGTCTGGGTTTGAATTCAGGTTTCCTGACTCCAGAGCCAGCACTCTCTTCACCCAGCCATCCAGCTGCCTATCTGACACACAGTATGTGTTTAATAACTTTTTTTTTACTAACTCACCAGTCAGGACAGCATGTTTTCGATGGTGTTCCAAAGATGAGTGGCTTTGATGTTCCAAGGAATAGTGCCTGTAAGGTATGTTTAAAAGTTGTAGTAGCAACAGAATCAGCAACAACAACAGTGGCAGTAGTAAAAGAGTACAAGTCTCAGAATCAGGAAAATCTTGCATATGAATTCCAGGCCCACCATTGTCTTTTTTATTTTATCCATCAGGATGCAAGATTTTTAGTAAATCACTTCCCCTCTTTGATCTTCAATTTCCTTGTCTATGACAAAAAAGGCAATAATTCTTGCACAAATTACCTTATTGGGTTATGGGAATATCTCATTTTATCAAATGAGATAAAAGATTTCAAGATCTGTGTGAAACACACATCACATTACAAAAAATTATTAATCACTGATATAGAGGTAACTAGGAATCAGGAAAATATGGGTATCAATAACAACTATGGAACTTACCAATCTTTGTGAACTTGGATAAGTCACTGTAATGAGATAAACTTTGTCCCCTAATAGACTGAAGGTAGTCACATGCAGCCTGTGGTGGGAGGAGTTTGTTGAAGAGAAGCAGAGCCCACAGGAAGTTGGTAGTCAGAGCTAGTGAGATGGTGGGGGAGAAAGGATGCTCAGGCAAGGAGTCAGATAGGCTCATGAGTAAATATTGACCTTGTGTTGGTTTGTGGGAAGGCTGAAGGATGCTGTGGCTCTCACTGTTATTAAGGTTTCTTAATGTCTTTGGTACTATGATGGAATCAGCTTATTGGTTTTGGGATTCAGTTCTCTGGTGTCTAAATGCTTCAGTTCTGTCGTCTATATGGAGAGTTTGTTATATTTTGTGATAGAACAGCATATGATATTTATAGTCATTGTCTTTATCGTGATTGTGTGTGCTATAAATATTGCATTAGCACTACATTTGGTGACGACGATGGGATCACAAAGTATCAGATCTTTAGTTGGAGGGAGAAGGGATTTAGAAGGAAAAATGACTATCCCGGGATGGAAGGATTTGCCTTGTGCCTCCCTAGCAAGGTCGTGGTCTAAAAGTACAGGGCTCTGTGAAAACTGGGAACAGAGGCTACAGCAGGGAGAACCTAGGGATTTAGAAACATGTTTGCAAAGAATACCAATAAAACCTGGAAGAGAGATGGAGGCAGTGAGTAGAAGAGGCTGGGTTTTATTAAGAGGCTACCTTATTGTGTGTAAAAGCAGAGACAAATTGTTACAAGAGTTGGCTAAGTGCAAGAATTTGAGCCCTTCTTTAGAAGAGTAAGCTGAGTCTCAGGTGGTAGAAGAGAGAACTGGTGAGTCTCAGTTGGAAGCAGACAGGGCTGTTGTAAATTTGGCTCAGAAAAAGAAGAAAAAAGTAACAGGAGGAAAATCCATACAGCTTTGGTAGAGTGCGAACCTAGTTGCTATGACAACGACTCCCAAGAAAGGCCATGTATTATACCGAATGATACAATGTTAAGTGATACATTGTTTCATGGTGAAGCTTTTACAAGAGCATAAGCTCACCCCATACTGAGAAGAAGGCAGGAAATTCAGGGAAGGCAAGCAGTATTCAAGGAGATACTTGAAGATTTCATTCAACAGGAGATTACTGCTATTTTGAGCAGATTGACCCAAAGGATGGGAGAATCCTTAGTGTATTGGATGGTAAGAATCAGTGATGAAGGAACTGCTGGGGTAGTGATAGAGTGGACTGCTGTAAATTTATAAGTATTTCCCAGAATTCTTTTGTTCAGCAAGCTTTTAGAGACTTTCATTTGGCAGGAGGTAACAATATGACCAATCTGTTAACTTCAGTTGCTGCTGAATGCAATAGAATGTATTCCACTGATTCTATGGGGCCTAGTGGAGACAGACCCTCATAATCACTTAGAGACTATATGTGAAAGTTGAAAGAAGTAATGAAAACTATCATGGTTGGAGATGCAGATATGTATCATGAAATTCACTTAGCAGTTCCTCATAGAAATATTATGGTGAAGACAGTTCTTCCTGCTTATAAGCACCTACTTTTGATTCTATTAATTGGTGAAATCGGACACCTTTTATCAGAGGTGCTGGATGAGATTTCACAGCTAAGTGACTTAGGAGAGTGGGAAAAAGATGAATTTCCTCATGTGAAAAAAGTAAATGGCCAGCAGATTCAAAGTCAGAATAGACTGCCAAGAAAATAATTTTTTACTGCTCTATTGAGTGCAGTGTTGATTTTAGAAAAATTTATGGTATGCCAACTAATGAACTATATAAAATGTACCAAGATAAGGGGCTTAATATCAGATGGAATAGAGAAGTAAGGATTGCCCCTACAGATGCTCCTGAAACATTGTATACAAGTTCATTACACCTTCAGGGAGAATAAGAAATTGGCCAATCACAGCTCAGATTAAAGAAATACACAGACAAGATTACAGACCCCATAACACTCTGACTATATATTGGGGAAAAAATGGATCAAATACTTTAACCAGGGCATTGTTATATACTGGGGCAGAGGCCTCCCTCATTTATGGGAACCCTGATAAGTTCAAGCATGGAACTCCTATTACCATTACAGGACTAGGAGGGACTGAATTATCAGCCAAACAAATCAAACTGGACAATTAACTAAGAAAGAATATACTGTGGTCATTGTACCCATTTCTGAATACATCATTGGAACAGATATATTGAGAGGTATGGCTCTGAATTTACCTGAAGGAAGATATCAATCTGCAGTAAGGAAGATAGGAATTAATACAGTTTTAGTGGGAAAGATAAAAATGGACCCAATCACTTTACCTGAACCTTCTAACATAATTACATTAAAGCAGTATCATGTTCCAGGTGGGCAAGACGAAATTGCCACTACTATAAAGAAACACGAAGCAGGAGTGTTAGTCCCTACAACCATACAATGGAATAATCCTGTTTGGCCAGTATGAAAATCAGATGGGATATGTAGAATGACTGTGGATTATAGACAGTTGAATAAGGTGACTACTCCCTTGTATGCTGCTGTTCCAGATACTGTCACCTTAATAGAAATGATTCAGAAATATGATGGGACTTGGTATGCAGTGATTGATTTGGCCAATGCCTTCTTCACCATCCCAATAGATTCTAAACAGTGGTACCAGTATGCTTTCACTTAGTGGGGCAGACAATATACTTTTACCTTCTTGCCACAAGGATAGCTGCATAGTCCCACTATTTGTCATAGGATTGTGGCTGAACATTTGGATGAATTAAAGCTACCTGATATGCAGCTTACTCACTACTTTGATGATATTATGATACAGGGGAAAAAATGTAAAAGAGGTAGAGAAGAGTTTGACACTTTTGATTGAACATATGAAAAGCAAAGGGTGGAAGATTAACCCTGCAAAGATTCAAGGACCAGCTTAAAATGTAAAATTTTGGGGATTACATTGGAATAAGGGACTGCAAGATATTCTGCCACAAATCTGACAAAAGATTCAGGATTTTCCTATCCCTACCAATAAGAAAGAGGCCCAAAATTTATAGGATTACTTGGATATTAGCAACATCACATTCCACAGGTGGGACAGATTTTGAAACCCTTATATAAAGTAAACAGGAAGAAATATGAATTTCATTGGGGACTTGAGCAGAGTAAAGCTTTTGAGGAAGCCAAAGCTGCTATACAATTGGCTTTAGATTTATGGCCTATGCAGAATGGTCTGGTGGAATTACAATTGACTGTACAGGAAGATAATGCAAACTGAAGTTTATGTCAGAAACAACAAAGCAGAAATGGACCTTTAGGATTTTGGTCCAGGAAACTTCCTTCATCTGGAGTACAATATACACCTTTCAAAAGCAGTTGTCAGCTGCATATTGGGATTTGGTAGAGACTGAACAATTGACTCTGGGCCATGAAGTGACAGTAAGGCCTGGAATCCCAATTATGACCTAGGTAATGAGTACCCCAGGTTCTCACAGAATTGGACATGCCCAAAAGGTCAGCATAATTAAATGGAAGTGGTATATTCAAAATAGAGTTAAACTGGCAAAGGTGAAGTTTCTGCCCTACATGAATCTATAGCTACATCAATACTGAGGGACATGATACATCCTCTGAACCAAGGCAACAGTTGTACAGTCCTATGTAAGATGGAATGATAGATATGATGGACTAACCGAAGAAGAGAAGAAATACACATGGTTTACTTATATTTGGGCCCAAAAAGACATTGGAAAGCAGTAGCCTATAACCCATGTATTAGAAGGACTTTATAAAGTACTGGGATAGGTGGAAGTAATCAATATGCTGAACTTACGGCAGTACATCAAGTCATCAAAACAGAACAAGGAGGACAGTGTCATATACTCCCTGATTCCTAGACAGTAGCTAATTGGTTAGCTACATGGATGCCCATGTGGAAAAATCAAAATTGGGAAATTCGTGATAAACAAGTCTGGGGCAAAGAATTATGGGAAGATATATGGGACATGTCTTTGGTTACTGATTTGTCAGTTTTTCATGTAGATGCTCATGTGGCCCTCACCACACCAGAACATGAGTGTAGAACACAGATTGCTACTGAACATATTGTCCCTACTTTGACAACAACTGATGATCCAGTATTAGCAAAGTGGGTACACCAAACAGCCAGCCATTTAGGGGTCCATGCCACACACTGGTGGGCACACGATTGAGGTATTAGTATCTCTCATTCACTGTTAAAACAGATAACAGAAGAACATCATATATGTCAATTAGAAAAGGAGCTAACTATTCCTTGGGTAGTAACTGGGGAGATAGCATAGGAAAAGTCCCAGCCCAAATCTGGCAAATAGATTATATTGGTCCACTACCACAAGATAAATGATGCAGATTTATATGTACTTGTGTTGACACTTATTCAAGTGTGCTAGTGGCTTGTCCTTATAAGAATGTAATCCAGAAAAACAACCACAAAATTCTGGATCTCATAAGTCTGTATTATGGAACCCCAATGCAGATTCAAAGTGACAATGGGTCACATTTCAAAGGTAATGAAATGAAGAAGTATTGTATACTAAACAATATAGAATGGATACATCATATTCCATATTATCCACCAGCATCTGGGTTGATTGAAAGAATGAATGGATTATTGAAAGAACAGTTAAGGAAGTTCCAATAATTCGTATCAACATTGGAAAGATAATTTGTTCATGGATTTATGTAATTTTAATAATAGTCCATTGGGAGGAAGTACACCTTTAGCCAGGATGATGACCCCAAATCTGCAAATTAGACAACAACAAACATATAAGACCCAAAATATTGAGTATTGAACTTGGAGGCAAGATGTCCCAGCACTGTATCCAGGAACACCTGGTTTGGCAGGACATGATTTACATTGTTTAGAGAACTTTGGTTGGACAGAAAAGAAATAAGAAAAATCCCCACTAGAATATGCATAAGAATCCCTAAAAATCACTTTGGACAGATTTTACCCAAATCAGGATTAGCAGCTCAAGGAATACATGTATTGGCTGGAGTAATAGATTCTAATTATCAAGGAGAAATTATTGTGACATTCCATAATTTGGTGAGGAGCCCATACAGTTTTGTAAAAATGATAGAATAGTTCAAGTGATTATTGTTCCCTTTAAAAGCAATACCACTTGTAAAAACTGACCCTCCTTCCAAAATAACTATCAGAGGAACTGAAGCATTCGGTTCTACTGATAGAATAAAAACGGGAGCTAAAATATGGGTAAAAAAAAGAAGCTATATAAAATATGGGTAAAAAAGATAAATCACATGGAAAGGATAACACTGTAGCTATTATTTATTTAGGAGAAGATGATTACAAAATTGTACCCTTAACTCATATATTCTACCATGAGTGAGGTTACAGTAATGAATTCATGGACTCCAGAAGTATGGCAGATCCTACGTCTACCTTGTTTCTGATTGTTGTCTCCTTGTTTCTTCTTGGCTTTTTGTCAGTTCACCTTGTTTGCTAGATTTGTTTCTGCAGGCTTGATTCCCTCCACCTGTAAATGCCTGATAGTTTAAGATGGATGTCACCCCTGTCCACAACTGTGACATTTCACCCCTGGACCTGGCATCAAGCACATTCCAAATGCTGGGTAAAGAACTGACCTCTCAAATGAGACCTCTTGGGACAGGGACAGCTCTCTGTCCAATTTCAGCAGTAAGTAGCCATTGAAAAAGAGATTTTTTTCCCCTTACCCCAAGATTTTGGGATCCCATTTGTTGGAGGGGGAATGAAGGGGAGCTTGTGCTCAAGCCCCACCCTAAAACATTGTTTTCCGTGTGCTATATTTGTTATATTATTGTAAAATTCTGTTGATATCAGTTACCCCTAAAACTTCCATTAACCCATGTAATGAAATGTATTGTTAATGTATTTTGCCATGTAAGGGACATGAAAGCTCTTGGGGCCAAATGTAATGTTAATGGAATCTGAAGATCTTCCATGCCCCTTTGTATTGGAATGTAAGCAGGTACTTAGCACCTTGTTTCAAGTTAACACTTTGTTTAAGCTATTTAATTAATATAGAAGTAGTTAACACCTTGGGAGAAAGTTGCTCATGTAACAGGAAGGGGCAGAACAGGGAGGAGCTAAGGCATATATATAAGGAAAAGCCCCAGCTGGGAATGGCAGAATTTCCTGGGGTAAGCATCTGGAGGCTGGAGCTTTTGCTGAGACTTTTCTTCTGCTAAGACCTCTCCTTTGGGAATTTCTGCTAAGAACTTCCAAGAACCAGGCTGAGGAACTACCATGAGTGACAAAAGAGGATTCCTGCTTGAGGTAGCCGGTTCTGTTGTGAAGACTTGGGAATGTGGGTGTTAACTGCATTAGCCATATGTAACAACTTCATGGCTACTGTAATGACTGGCTTTCTGGTTCTGGAAGTCAGCTTCGTGGTTCTGGGATTTGGTTTTCTGATAGTTGAATAAAGGCTTTGATTCTGCCCTCTATGTGGAGGGTCTGCTACATTTTGTGATTCACAACTATACCAACATATTCATAACCACCATGGGTGTTGTGAATATTGCATTATTGTTACAGTCCTCCATCTTGGCTCCAACTCTTCTATTTTACATTGATTAGTTGATTTAATGTACCTATCTGGTCCTTCTCTGATCAATTGGAGAGAATGTGGAGCCCTGACCTTATAATAGTATAATACAATAATTAGGAAGGAAAGAAATTCTAAGATAGAATAACAGCTAGGAGGCTTTAAAATAGCCCAAATAGCTGGTAATGAGTGCCTATTCCAGGGTGTTGGCAGTCAGAAGAAAAAAGAAATGTATAAAATAGTATTACAAAGGTAGCATCAATGTAAAATAATATAAAATAATGCTATTCATAATTATTAATGTGAAATTTTGAAAAGTTATATTATGTATATTAGCTTGCTTAAGAAAACAAGAGTCCACTTTAGAACCATTTCTATTAATTATTTTTACATATTTTTAAAAAAGCATATAGAATGTTAGGAATTCTATTACTCATAAGGTATTTTGTGTTGACACTTCCCATTTAATCCTGTGAAATGCCTGCTGTTTTGGAAATGTCGATTGATAGGCTGGACAAATAAATATAAATGCAAATTTTTTAATTAAAAAATTAAGTCATTTTGAAACTTGGATGTTGTAGAACATATCATTTTCTCATGAATCCAGATTAATAAGCTGTGTGTATATGTGTTTGTGTGTGTGCAATACCCAAAGTAAGGTATCAGGTTATAAATTCACACATTTCAAAGCTAGAATTTATGTCGAAGATTATCTTGTCCAATCTTCTTACATTACAGCTAACAACTGATATTTATGTAACATTTAAATGTTTGCAATGTGTTTTATAAACTTGACATCATTTAAGGATTACAGCAACCCCGAGAGGTAGCTATTTCAACCATTATCACTATTTTACAGATGTGAAAGCTCAGTTTCAAAGAAGTTAAAATGGCTTGTTCATTGTCACATGTTAAATTTCAGAAAGTTTGATTTGAACTATGGTATCTTTAACTGTTTCTCAGTTAAGGAAACAGGATCCTAGGGGAAAGCATCACTTATTGCATCACTCTCAGGAAAACACACATGCCTGGTGAACTAAAGTGCTTGTCTTCCTACATTATTAGTCTTCTTGGGGTATACAAACTCACGCAGCAGAACAAAGACTCATCATCCAGAGAATGGCCAAGCCATCCTGAAAATTGGAGAATTCCCTGGAGAAATTTTCTGCAGTGGAGAAATGAGGAGTTGCTAATGATTTCTGGTAGAAATTCTGCTTAGCTCTCTTACTGTAAGGTTGACTCTAAACAAAATGTACGTCATTCTTTTTCTCTTTCAGGTCCAGCACAAACTAGGGTACTTGGATTGTGTCTACATCACCAGCCTCTTCAGTCTGACAGAATAGATGATCTGAATTTACCTACCTGATAAGTATTTCCTATGTCTAGTGTTTAGAATATGGATTCTCATTTTTTTTTTTTGGTCATGATTACTTTTGGCAGTCTGCTAAAATTTCTGAACACTTCTTAGAAGAATGCTTTGAAATAAATAAATAAAGTAAAATATATAGTATTAAAATAAAATTGATTATATACTCTAAAAAATAAGTTCATGTACCCTAGGTTACATACATTTGAGAATAGGAATTTAAAAGCCTGAAGATATGCTGAATAAATAAAAACTTCCTAAACTTGACACATCTTCAGTTTCTAATCCCTTATCTCCATTAACATTAAAACTAGTGATATTCTACATGTGTTTAGTAACTGACTGCCAACTCATCAACCATTTTTAAGTTTAATCTGCATTATTAACATTTTCCTATAACTCTCAAGTCTAGACAATCAGAACCTCAATAAATCAAGTCCTTATTTATAAAGTTTGCAGATTTCAAATGTATAAATGCTCACACTAAAAATTTAACAATTTGCTCTCACCAGCTGGTTTAAGCTGACTCTAGCATACCCCTGATTCAAACCTTCTTAACCTTTCTACTGAAATATTGCATTAACTTCCTAATTGATGTCCCTGTTTCCATTCCTTTCCCTCTTTAATATAGTTTCTATACAGTTGCCAAACTGATAATCTGAGAATCCAAATATGGTATTTTTCTACTCAAGAATTTTCAGTGACTATTTATTCCTCCAAGACACAACTTTTAGGGGAGGCTAGGTGGCAGAGTGAATAGAGTACTGGTCCTGGAGTCAGGAGGACCTGAGTTCAAATGTGACCTCAGAAACTTAACACTTACTAGATGTGTGACCTTGGGCAGGTCACTTAGCCCCAATTGCCCTGCCTTCCCTCCTCCAAATAGCAAAAACAAATTTTAAATTTGCCTCTGAAGGCCATCAGGATCTAGTTTCTACCTATTTATCTATCATTGCTGTGGTTCACCCTTCCTTTTAGAAGAGGACCAATGACATCACAGCCAATGTCTTGACTTGGATGTAAATTGGATTTGTGAGGCAAAATTGCACAGTTATCAAGCTCACTCTCTTTTCCTGAATCATCAAAGTCCAGTGGCAGGACAAAAATCCAAACAAAGGGTGATGGCCCAGGAAGCAGTACCCACATTTCTATTTTTATTTCCTATCACTCTCCTTCCTCAGTTTCAATTGCAGTCACAGGAACCTCCTGGATGATACTCATAAAAGGCACTGTGCTCATGTCTGTTTAAAAGGCACTTATTCCTTCCTTCAGCTTCATAGAGTTTCTACATTCCTTCAAGGTTCTGGTCAAGTGATTCTTCCTATTGAAGTCCTTTTCTGTTGTCTTCAATTATTAGTGTTCTTACTGAAACCTCTTCACATTATTTTGTATAAACATTGTATTTTTATTATTTTAATTCTATAAATATTTTATACCTACCCCTCCCTCAACAATTAAATGTAAGCACCTTGAGAGCAGGACTATTTCAACTTTTTTTTTTCTGTGTCCAGTGCTTAACACAGTGCCTTGCATGAAGCAAGAATTTAATAAATACCTGTTGACTGATTGTTCCAATATCTTAAAAATCATTTTTTATTCACATGGAACACAGTGAAACTGCAGAATTATATTAAGTTGGGTTTCTTTTAGTGTTATTGATTTAAAATGGGTTTTCATACAATCATTTAGTTTACAAATCTTTTGAAAACTGTAAGTTCATATCTGTTGACATACTATTTACTAAGGAGGGACTCATTCTGTATTATACCTTCAAATCTTTCCTGTACATTTTTATGTTCTCAAAAATCACTATTTTTACTTTTATAATTTCATCCATCCTTTGGTTGGTAAAAAAAAAATTCTCCCCCTAGTCTTTCCACAATTATTTTTTTGTCTTTTAAGCAATTGGTGTTAAGTAACTTGCTCAAGGTTACAAGGCCAGTTATTTCTGGGTGTGGTGCTAAGTGTCTGAGCCCAGGATTCGATCTCCAGGTCATCCCGACACTGGAGCCAGTGCTCTTACTCGCTGTGCTACCTGGCCACCCCCACAATTATTTTTTTAAAAAATATGTATTTCTCTTTTGTTTTTTATTTTTGCTTTTTGGAGGGGAAAAGGCAGGGCAATTGGGGTTAAGTGACTTGCCCAAGGTCACGTGGCTAGTAAGTTTTTAGTGTCTGGGCCAGATTTGAACTCAGGTCCTCCTGACTCCAGGTCTGGTGCTCTTTATTCACTGAGCTACCTAGCCATCTCTCTCTCTCTCTCTCTCTCTCTCTCTCTCTCTCTCTCTCTCTCT
>NW_027187460.1:11537474-11538432 GCF_028583685.1 Petaurus breviceps papuanus | reverse complement strand
TCTCTCTCTCTCTCTCTCTCTCTCTCTCTCTCTCTCTCTCTCTCTCTCTCTCTCTCTCTCTCTCTCTCTCTCTCTCTCTTTTTAATGTGACCTTTTATAGTTGTTACATATGTATATTGATATTATAGTGGCAACAGGTGAACAGTTTTGGTCCAATCCTGATTTCTGACCAAAACTGTTTTCATTTGTACTGATTTAATCAAAAAGTAATTATTTCACCAGTATTTTATGTCCTTGCTTTTGTCAAGCTTGCAACTAATATTCCCTCTTGTCTCTATTTCTTGATAATTTATATTATTCTACATGAACCGTGAAGAAATATATTTACATTTTAAATCCAGTAACAAATAATTACGCCACTTCCAATTATTGAGTAACCATCTTTTTCATGTTATGTATCTTTTAAGTAAAAATAATATGTGGTACATATTAATTTAATATTGTTCTTTGGAGAATTATGGATAGATCACTGGGCCTGGGATCAGGATGACTTGAGTTCAAATATAATCTGAGACACTAACTAGCTGTGTGGATTTTAGATAAGTCACTTAATCACAGTTTCCTTAATTACAAAATGAAGGTCATAACATCACCTGCCTCACAGGGCTATGTAAGTCTCAAATCAGACAATATTTTTGAAGTTCTTAGCACAATGCCTGCCACATAGTAGGTGCTAAGTAAATTCTTATTCCCTTACAAACCTCTAAGGGGAGACAGAGGGAAGAGGGAAGAACATTATGTACCTGAGACTCTTGTTTTTGTTTGAAATAATCTAATGTGAATCTCCATGAAGCAGTTATAGAAATTGCCATCCTTACTCTATATAACCTAGGTGTTGTTGTCCTCCTCCTCTTCCTCCTCCTCCTCCTCCTCCTCCTCTTTCTTCTTCTTCTTCTTCTTCTTCTTCTTCTTCTTCTTCTTCTTCTTCTTCTTCTCCTTCTCCTCCTCCTCCTCCTCT
>NW_027187460.1:11520271-11527474 GCF_028583685.1 Petaurus breviceps papuanus | reverse complement strand
TAGGAGGAGGAGGAGGAGGAGGAGGAGGAGGAGGAGGAGGAGGAGGAGAAGAAATTTCTTTTCTTTCAAGTCTCAGTTTTGGGATATCCTAAACACTGAAACTTATAAACTCAATTTCCAGAAACTCTTTACCCAAGCTTTACATTTGCAATTATCATATAATTTGTTGATTTTTCTCCAGTGAATGTTTGCCAAATACTCCCCATCAAAGATTTCTTATGTATTAAATATTTATGCCCAAGCTGTTACACCGAAAACTTGAGTATATACTTTACTTTTAGAATTAATTTATTTCTAATTTTTTAATGCAATGTAATTAGCTGAATTGCTCTTAGAATATAATCAGTTGTTATATATTTGAATAAGTTAATCATGTCTTTGTGGAAGTGTGACTGGTTTATAATTATCTCAGAGCCTGAAATTCACTATTTATCTAAAAAGTAAGACTAAATCTGATTCCTAGTTAAGTAGACTGTGAGAAGGAATCATAAAGTATGACCTTATTTAGAAAGTTAATCCTGGTACTTTGAG
Source organism: Petaurus breviceps papuanus (assembly GCF_028583685.1). Lineage (NCBI taxonomy): Eukaryota > Metazoa > Chordata > Mammalia > Diprotodontia > Petauridae > Petaurus > Petaurus breviceps. Next base: position 11,526,943 of record NW_027187460.1, on the reverse strand, counting down.
TTCAAAAGACCTCACATTATTTTTCTACTTACTTCACAACAGAATTTTTATGGGCACCACATTTTAACATCAATGATTAACAATCAATGATGCCTTAGTTCAGAGCAGGGTATGGTGATGGGCAGAGACCAGGTTGGACAAAGACTCATTGAAAGAACTGCTAGCTCAGTCTGGAGTAGAAAGCCTTCACTTAGAGGTGAGCTAAGAGTTCTCAAACATATTTAAAGGTGTTTATGAATATGAGAATTTAGACTCATTTTGTTTGGCTTCAGAAGACAGGTATATTAACAATGGATTTCCAGAGAAACACATTTGTGCTCAATGTAAAGAATAAAGAAAACTTCCTACTAATTGTTATTATTGTCGTTCAGTCATTTCCATTGGTTCTGACTCTATGACCCCAATTGGGATTTATTTTCTTTACAAAGCTGCTGGAGTGGTTTGACTTTTCGTTCCACAGCACATTTTGCAGATGAGGGAAGTGAGGCAAAGAGGGTTAAGTGACTTACATAGGGTCACACAGCTAGTAATTATCTAATGCTGGATTTGAGCTAAGGTCTTCCTGATTCCAGGCCTAGCTCTCTATTTACTGTACCACCTAGCTGCCTATTCCTATTAATTAAAGTTATCTGAAATCTTAAGTGTGTTCTAATTTCACAACCTGTCCCCTATATATCTGTTTCTCTCCACTTATACAGTCAACATTTTAGTTCAGCCATTAATCACATTCCACTGTACTCTTATGTCCTTGTCTCAAGTCTCTTCCTACTTCAATAAATTTCTCACTCAAGTGCAAAGTGATTTTTCTAAAGCTTGATATGTCACAACAATCTCCCCACAAAGTGAACTTAAATTATGGCTACCTATTACATCCAGGATCAAATAAAATGATTTCTAGTATCGAAAACACTTCACAATTTTACCCCCTTCCTATTTTTCCAGGCTTCCTTCACTTTATTCAACTCTGCCTACTCTATGAACAAACTATATTGCTCTACTTGCTGTCTCCAGCAAATGACCTGCCATCTCCCAACTCTGGCTGATCTCGTGGCCTGGAATCTTCTCCCTCTGCCTCCATGCCTCTTAAATTCCAAGGCTGCCTTCAAGACAGTTCCAATCCTTCAAGGCAGAGGTTTTTCTCAGATATTCAAGTCTTTGTCCTTTTCTCTATTTTTTCCCCAAACAAATAAGCAAACAAAATTCTTTGCATTCCACCCTTGAGTCTTTTATTGCCTGACACCAGACTTCCAGACTTCTTATTCAATTGTGCCTAACTCTGGATCATACTGCCCACAGAGTTTTCTTAGTAAAGATAATGGAGTAGTTTGCACATTTCTTTCTCCAGTAGATTAAGACAGACAGAGCTTAAGTGATTTACCCAGGGTCAAATAGCTACTAAGTGTCTGAATCCAGGTTTGAACTCTGGTTTTCCCTGTCTCTGGGTGAAGGGCTCTATCCTCTGCTCTACCTAGCTGCTTCCTGAACATCCAGACTACTTCTTAGATATTTCATGTGACTTCTCCAGTACCCATATATTATTCTTCCTGTACTGTTTTCTCCCATTAGAATGTAAAACCCTTAGGGTCACTGTATACCTTGTTTGCTTGATCCTGAATCCCCCAAACTTACTACCATACCTGGCATGTGTCCTCACTAAATGTGCTACCTATCTACCTATCTAGGTAGCACAATGGATAGAGAGCAGGGTCTGAAGTCAGAAAGACCTGAGTTCAAATCTAGCCTCAGACACATGCTAGCTGTATCACTTTGGGGAAGTCACGTAACCTCTGTTTACCTCAGTTTCTTCACCTGTAACATGGTGATAATAATAGTAGGTACCTTTGAGGCACATAATATTTGTAATACTAATTGTAAAGTGCTTAGCATAATGCCTAGCATATGGTAGACTATATAAATAATTATTACCTTTCTCTATCTCTTCATTCATACATTATTTTCTCCATTAAAATATATTTGACCTTTCGTGAAATCTACAATCCATAGTGTAGTGACTGGAACAAAATATTTAATAAGCAGTCAGATAGCACAGTAGATTGAAGCCAGGAAGTTTGAAGCTAGCCTCAGATACTTACTGGCTGTGTGAATCTAAGTATGTCCCTTAACCTCTGCCAGCCTCAGTTTTCTCACTAATATAATGGGAATAATAATAGCATCTACCTCCAGGGTTGTTGAGAAGATAAAGTGAGATAATATTTGTATAGTGCTTTGCAATCCTTTAAGTGCTATATAAATGCTAACTAATATTATTAAAAATGTGCTTCAGGGGGAGGCTAGGTGGCACAGTGAATAGAGCACCAGCCCTGGAGTCAGGAGGACCTGAGTTCAAATCCAGTCTCAGGCACGTAACACTTACTAGCCATGTGACCTTGGACAAGTCACTTAACCTCAATTGCCCAGCCTTCCCCCCTCCAAAAAGTAAAAAAAAAAATGTGCTTCAGTCCATTATGGGTTCCCCATCTATGGAGGTTTTATGACCATGAAATGCTGAGGGAACATGTATGTCTAAAGTAAAAGAAGGAAATAATGTTAATGTATAGGTTCAATTATATGACTTCTGCCATTACTTGAAACTCCAAGATTCTCTAGTCTCTCATTCTAAAAAAATGAGACCAGGACCTGCTAGATTAATAAGCTTGGGTCTATAATAATGTGACTATTTTCTATATTACTGATATATGGAGAGATCTACACAGGAAAAATAAAGAGGGCAATTAAGTCAATGTTGATTTGTCAATCATTCTAGCAATGGAAACACTCTACAAATGCTTTGAGCTTTCTACAATAAAACAATCACCGTTGTTCATAAAGATGGGGTTGAATCTCTCCAAAATCATGCAGTACCTCCTTAATCAACAAACATGCTATGGGGTTATTATTATTATTTTTTAAAGCAATCGGGGTTAAGTAACTTGTTCAAGGTTACACGGCCAGTTATTTCTGGGTGTGGTGCTGAGTATCTGAGCCCAGATTTTATCCCCAGGTCATCCCGACACTGGAGCCGGTGCTCTTACTCACTGAGCCACCTGGCCACCCCTAACTATGGGGTTATTATTATCATGATGGTATTATTCTTAATAATGACATTATATTTATTTTTTCTCTTAGGACCCACAACAATCTTGTGAGGAAATTGCTATAAATGTCATCATTTTATAGATGAGAGAACTGAAACTTAGGTAAAATTTCTTCCCAGAGTCAAACCATTTTCAGTTTAACATTCTAAGATTAACACAATCAATTGGGGGGCAGCTAGGTGGCACAGTGATTAGAGTGCGAAGCCCTGTAGTCAGGACGACCTGAATTCAAATTAAGTCTCAGACACTTGACACACTTACTAGCTGTGAGACTTTGGGCAAGTCATTTAACCCCAATTGCCTTGCCTTACCCCCTCCAAAAACAAACGAACAAGAACAATCAGTTGGGTAATGACTGAACACATTATGGTATAGTATTGTGGTGGAATATTACTGTGCTATAAGAACTGTTGATCTCAAGAATTCTTTTAAAACATGGAAAGACTTGCACAAAATAATGAAGAGTGAAATGAGAAGAACCAAAAGGACATCATAATCAGCAAAATTGTTTTAAGAACAATTTTGAGCGAATAAATTATTTTGTCTATTATAAATCCCCAAATAAACTATAAAGGACACATGAAGAAAGATGCTATCTGCACCCAGAGAAAGAACTGATAAATAGAAGTATGTATAGAATAATTTTACATATGTATAGACCTTTTTGTGTCTAATGGTAGCTATCTCTAGGGTGAGGGGAGGAGTGTGAAAAAAAAGACATTTGTATGATTTTTTTGTATATTTGAAAGGAATAGCAAGTTGTGCTTAGTACCTTTTCAGGTTCATGTTTAACCATCTTTATTTTTTAATTGTACTATGTTGTGGAAATGTTTGTTTCATTCCATAAATTAAAAATAAAATAAAAAAAAACAACCCATCCTAACTCTAGCTCTAGCTTGCATTTGTTTTATTAAGAAAGAGTAGTGAGTTCCCTTTTACTATAAATATTTGAGGAAAATGGATGACTGCTTGTTTTGTTTGTCATAGAGGGGTTCCATGCTTCAGTTATAGGTCGTAATGTTAAGTCTAGAAACTTTTACAACCCCTATATTCTCTAATTTATACTCTAAATCCTTAAAAATCAGGAATCCACACACACATGTATGTATGTATGCATACATATATGATATTAATTCATTCAAAAACATTTTCTAATCTATTATCAAAATGACCTAATGCTATTTAATTTGAGGAATAAATTAATGAAAAAGTCTTTATTCAGTATTTATATCCCTATATAACTAGACATAGATTGTAAGAGGTACTTCACAAGCACTTACTGAAGTGATATGAAAGGAAGTCACAGAATCCCAGGAGCATGGGATCACGGATTTAAAGCTTAGACATGACCAAATTCAATTACCTCATTTGAAGGACAAAGAAACTGAGGGAGGTCAAGAAAACCCCAGAGACTGAATGATTTACTCTAGCAAATGTCATTGAATTGGAGTTCAGGGAATCTATTTCCTCCAGGAAAGTAGAATGCAGAGCTCTTTGTGATAGGATGGTGTAACAGAAAAGAAGTTAGGAGATTGGTATGTATTCTGGCCTTTGTTATTGGCTATTTCCTCAACCTTGAGAAAATCAGATTAACTCTCAGTTTCCTCATTTATGAAACAGAAAGACATCCCTCAGGGTTGTTTGGAGGATAAAAGGTAAGAATGTATATGCAGGGACTGAGCAAAAAAAAAAAAAGATATTAAATGAAAAATTGGCCTTATTATTTTAGATGCCCATGCTGATAGTCACCTAGGAGACCTTCCTCAATAAATGAAAAGAAACTGCCTCCTTGAGGGTCTCCTGTCAACATGGTTTATTGCAGGGGTCTGTGTTTGCAGATTCTTTCTGAGCTCCTTGCCACCATATTTGTGCATTTGACTCCTCAGCCTAGAATATACACTGCTGAGATGTGGTAACAACCAAGCCAGGCCAGACTCACTTTAAATACTGCAGACTGACTTGTTAGGCACAGTGGAAGCTTTTCTTCATGATGCTTTCCTTCCTTTTTTTTTCTTTTTTCTTTTTCTTTAGCATGCTTTTTGTCACCTTCAATTATATTTCTTTCCCCCACCATGCCATCCTTGTTGCAGAAGGCAAAAGGCATGCTGACATCTGCTGCTAATTCTGCAGCTTCTCAGATCAGTTCTGAGAAGTAGAAGGCTCACTTCAGGCGATGACCCACATCAGCTCCATTTCATCATTCTTTTTGAACTCTCCATGACTCTTAGCAGGAAGAGTCCTCTGGCTACACAATAATCTAGGCCTGGGACACAAGAGGAACTTTTATGATTTTTAGATAACCTTATTACAAGAAATAGATCTTTTATAGCTATCCAACAATCTCAGCATCTCAATGACATGAAGAGGAATTTGAGAATTTGAATCATAATTCATTGGCATTACTTTAGTACTTAAAAGTTTGCAAACTTCTTGATGTGGGTTATTTCATTTCATCTTCAATAGGAGTCTATAAAGTAGGTCTTAAAGGTATTTTTATCCCCATTTTACATATGAGGAAGCTAATAATCAAAGTTAAACATTTACCTAATATCACATGGCAAGTAAACAGACCAGGACTCAAATCAATCTTTTCTAGTGCCAAATACAGCATCAGTTCCATTATGTGGCATTGCCACATATAAAAAAAATATACATACATGCATATGTAGGCATGGTATTTCTCTTTCTGATCCATACAAATCAATGCATTTTATTCATGTGTATATAAGTCTATGATATATATATATATATGTATTTGCCTATGATTATATATACATATGTAATATTTGTGCAAAATTTTAGTCTACAAGATATTCTCTATCCATTTTCTATTTTTATCCTCATGATGAGGTATGGGCTCTGGGAACCCCCTTGACCTCTCCTTGAATCTTTGAGGTACAGGTTCTGGAACACCCCAACCCACCTTGAACTCTGATTAAATCATACCATTTGATGAGGCATTTGCATGAGGCCATAAGGCTTACATTGTGGCTGGGCCCAAACCTCTGTTACTAGCCTAGCCCTCCATTGTCCATCTACTTCCCACCCTTGAGCCTATCAAAATATTAATCCACCCTTGAACTGGCCTAGCCCACCATTGTCTGTAGTCTCCAGGTATCCTCCAGCAACTTCCCACCCTTAATCACTCATTGACCTCATCTGACTTCTCCTGAAGACCCTCCCCAAACTCCTCCTCTAGACCACTTCTAGATTCCTCCCTCAACTTTCTGTATATAAGACCCCATTTTTCCTCCATGTAGTGTGACAGTACCATAGAATGACTTAGTACAGACTTACTCTATGTCTAATACAATCGAACATGTAATAAACTTTTCTTTGGCTGAGAAGATGAGTCAAATTCATTCAGCAAGACCCAGTGTGGTGGAATTTTGGAGTCTCCAGAGCAACCCTATTCCTCTTTATGGGTAACCTCTTCATTTTTATGATTCCCTGATCCCGGAAACACTGCTAATCTCAAGCTCTTCTCCAGCCAGGACTGGAAGGTACATAAAACTCTCTCTTTCCCTAGTACCTTGGAAGTGCAGTTTGTGTGTGTGTGTGTGTGTTTTTTTTTTTT
>NW_027187460.1:11518950-11520171 GCF_028583685.1 Petaurus breviceps papuanus | reverse complement strand
GGGTGTGGGGGGGAGGCGAACTCTCAGATCCCATTAGGTCAGACAGCTAGGAGGCTGTTTCGTGCTCAGCCTGACCTCAGGTTCTCAGTCTTGTTTGGTTATTTTGGAGAACATGGATATGTGTGCAGCTTCTAAAGAATGGAGGACAAGCACAGACAATGGTGGGCTAAGCATGCAATGGGAGACCTTGGGCCTTTTAGTCTAAGGCCTTTTCAGGTACTCACTTAGATTGAGGTAACACCCATTCAGTGAATAGTCCTCCTTAAGAAGTGAGTCAAGGGATTTAGGAAAAAGAAAATAAAAGAAATATCAAGCTGGGAGGGGAAAACCCTCAGGGTTGCTGTTCCAAAGAGAAACAGTTAACATGGATATCACTGTAAACCAGAAGGGCCCAAAATATAGCCATTAAGTGGAGCTTGGGCTGGGACCTGCTATGGTCCAATATGAGCTTCAGAGAGAGATAAGAAGGAAGGAAGGAAGGAAGGAAGGAAGGAAGGAAGGAAGGAAGGAAGGAAGGAAGGAAGGAAGGAAGGAAGGAAGGGAGGGAGGGAGGGAAGGAGGGAGGAAAGGAGGGAGAGAGGAAAGGAGGGAGGGAGGAAGGGAGGGAATGGGAAAGGCAAAACTTCTCAGCCCATAAGTTTTCTTGTGGGAGCAAGCCAGAGTTTCAGCTTCTGCCTTCTTTAGTATGGCCACATCAGCCAGCATTAGGCCCCCCACACTCTTATCAGCATTAAGCCCCCAGTTCAAGGGTTTTTGGCCTCCAGCCTTTCTTGTGACTATTTTCCCCTCCCCTGCTTTACCTTTTGCCAAATAAGGACATGAATAATACCCTGGTTCCCTGTCCCTCCTCCCAGCCAATGGGGGATAGGGGCAGGCTTCTTTGTTATTCACCACTGGGCAAGATTTTGCCCTCAGATTCTAAGCCTGGCTCCCATCCAGTGGGAGAAGGGACAGCAGAGGGGAGGTGGCTTGACTGTGTTAGGGTGTAAATTCTTGTTCTGTCTTTTCTGATTTGCCTCATTCTGTTGGTTCATATTGATGGAAGAGAGGCCCTCTTCTCTTGAGAGCTGAATAAATTTCCTGTTCCTTCCTGAAGATACGTCTGAGTTTTTATTTTCTTGGGTAGGGGATTTTTTGCGTTCCCATACCCCACACAGAAGGAAGGCAAAAAGAAAAGGAAGGAAGGAAGGAAGGAAGGAAGGAAGGAAGGAAGGAAGGAAG
>NW_027187460.1:11509129-11518940 GCF_028583685.1 Petaurus breviceps papuanus | reverse complement strand
AAGGAAGGAAGGAAGGAAGGAAGGAAGGAAGGAAGGAAGGAAGGAAGAGAGAAGGAGAAAAGGAAGAAAAACAATCTAACCAATAAACTCCAAGTTAAGTGGGCAATTTCTGGCCACCAAAATTTACCTTCCTTTCTAGAGGAGAAGGAAAAGGAGATGGAGAGGGAGAGGAAGAGTAGTTACCAAACTAGCTGGGTTCCTATTCAAGCAACTCAGTCTACTCCCAGGTTGTGTACTCCATCTCAAACCTCTAAAACTGAGGCTGCCTCTGCACTCCAACTGCCCCCATGGCTCCTTGCTTGTTGATTCCACAGAGTTCACCAGGAGATGTTTGCACTTCACTCAGGGCTAGCCTCTGTCCCTCCAGGTCTTCTTAAATTGTCTTAGAAGAACAAATGCTTCCCTTTGACTTTTGTTTATTTCTGCTGCTTTGCATTCCCTCTGAGGCAAAGTGGGAGGAAATTTGGAGAGCAGAAAGTTTTCTGACCTACTCTGCCATCTTCTCAGAATCCTCTCCCTGCAAATTTAATGTAAATACATATTCATGTACCATCACCACCCCCCCAAGATCTTAATTGTTAGACATTTACTAGCACTGCCTCATTTTCCTTCATAAACATTTATTGAGTTCAAGAGAATTGGAATAGAAGGCTCAGGGAATAAAATTATGACCAGACTGACTGTAGTCATTCAGTATAATGTAATAAAAAATAACAATAATAATATTAATAATAAGATAACTGGTTTTCATATGGAACTTTAAGGTTTGCTAAGTGCTTTATATTCGTTCTCACTTTGGAACCCTACAATACCTCTGCTACTTGGCCTCATATCCATCTGGGTGGAGTGTGTCAATATATTACCCTCTCACCGCACTAATTGTACCTGCATTTTTTTTTAACACAATATCCCTTGATGACTGCCACTCTCTTAATTGTGTTATTCTCCCTGTTAGAATGTCAGCTCCTTGAGGTCAGAGACTTTCATTGATTTTTTATTTGGGTACCCATAAATCAGCACAGCATGTAAGATTTAATTAAAAAAAAACTTTTCCAATTTAATAAATCCCTTAATTTTTTTCATTCCATTATTCATTAATTTATGCCGTTATGAAATATGGCACTAAAATAATTTAAAATTAATATATTATGAAAAAGTCAGTTTTTCAAAAAGACAGAGGCATAAAAAAGAATATAGTTTGAATCAATATAAGGGAGGACTTGACACATTTGGCACAGTGCCTTCATGATACACCTAGTATAAACACTGGAATGAATGCTAGGCCTTTGTGTATTTGTATACACTCACATATGCATATACATACACACAGTTATACATGCACATGTGTATATATGTAATATGGAGATTTATGTTTATATAAGTATGTGTGTAGAGTTGAATTGATTATTTCTACATTATCTCAGTAAGTTGGCATCTGAGAACTGTCCGTGTAGTTCCCATGGTAGAAAATTAATTATTTCTTAATGTGACTCATTCCTCATTCATATAACTATCATCCAATTTGATATTACATGTAAAACAGTTTGCAAACTATTAGTATTATATAAATGGCAAATAGTATGCTTAGTAATTATTATTAATCATATCATTAGAGTAGCTAGTTGGCACAATGGATAGAGTATTAGACCTAGAGTTGGGAATACTCATCTTCCTCAATTGAAGTCTGGCTTCAGACACTTACAAGCTGTGTGACTCTGGGCGAGTAACTTAACCGTGTTTGCTTCAGTTTCTCAACTATAAAAATAAGCTGGAGAAGGAAATGGCAAACTATTCTAGTATCTTTGCCAAGAAAATCCCAGATGGGGTCCCATAGAGTAAGACATGACTGAAACAACTGAACAATAATAACAAAATAATATTTAATTCAAGAATCTTATAATAGCGCTTAATATTTCAAATCCTAGCACCCAAATCCAGAAAAAATTTGCTCTTTATGGTAGGTATGTATGGGTATATTTTTGTGTATACATATACATATGTATACAGAGAGACAGTTATCCATATTTCTCAACTACCTTAGTAGAATACTAACAGTAAAATCTAGTCTTTATGCTAGATGTGCATAGGGCAGTGTGTGTATGTGTGTGGGGAGTGGGGGGCATACATACATGTATGTAGGTCTCTTGATCTCTTGAATTAGCAGGTTCATTATTTTTCTCACCATTTCCTATTGATTTCTCCCATTACTTAATATGTATTGCCAACTGATGCAATCATTTCTTTGCATGCATTTGTTCAACAAAAAGTAAACAGAAATCAACAAATCCAGTCCTTTCAAAATAAAAGAAACAAGACTGCGACAGGCAAAGCATTACTGTGAAAAAGTACCAAATAGGAATTAGAAGAGCTCTTTGTGTGTGAGTCCTGACTGGCTACACTTCTTGTGTGACCCTAGGGAAGTTAACTGCTCCTCTCTGTACCTCTCTGCTTTCTTATTTGTTTGCCTGAGATAAAAATCCCTGCATCGTCTCCCTCTCAGGTTCTTTGTGAAGAAAGGACTTTGTAAATTCCAAAATGTGATAGAAATGTGAGTCATTTTTACTGCATTCATGAATGAATTCCTTAAGATAATTTTTTCCCTACACCAAGGTGATTAAACACCTAAATGTTTCAGTAGCTCTTTACCTTTTAAATATTTGTGAGTGTGATATTTTCTGCATATTGGGGAGGACAGTAAATGCCCAATAGCTTCTTTCCCATCTGGAAAATCTCAGTACAGCAATTAATACATCTTCCTAATACTTGTGGGGAAATGTTGTCTGAGGCAATATTTGCTTATTTATCTACTCTGTAGACTTTTAAAACCTTGCCCTTTGCTTAAACAGCCTCAGGGCACATGTACAATAAAGGATCCATTAATTAAAATGCAGCAACTGCATTAATTAAACATTAGAATAAGATGAGGAAGGAAAATAATAGCCATTTGACAACTTTGCTCCACCAATAAAGGTAAAAACAAAATTGATCTTATATCTTGCCCAGAATTAAATTGGTTATGTGGGGACTTGCAAAAGCCTCTCCTACAAAGATTAGGAGTCCTAGTCACCCAAGGTGAAAACCTGAGATCTGTTAACTATATCTGGGACTAATAAAAGGATAATATCTTATATTGAGGCAGCTGGCAATGTAGTGGATAGAGGACTATGCTTGGAGTCAGGAAAACCCGAATTCAAATCTAGTCTTAGATACTTATTATCTGTGCCATTCTGGGAAAGTCACTTAACATTTGCCTGAGTGTCCTCAGTTAAAAAATGGGGATAATAAAAGAATGGCATTATTGGGAGGAACAAAGGAGACAATATTTGTAAAGTGTTTAGCACAGTGCCTGATACATAATAGGTGCTACATATATGTTTATTCCTTTCTCCTCCCCTAGAGTTGGGCAGGATCTTAAACAGGAGATACTATATAATACAACATAATGCCCAACAACATAAAATATTGGGTCTATGACATTGAAGATAATCTCCAATCTCTTCAATTTACAGAGGCTTTGCTCCATTGTAAATGTGAATTATTTTGTAAAATATATATACTTCTACTTTCTTAAACAGAAGATACTCAAAATAAGTGAATCATGTTAATGACTCAGGAACAGAATTATAAGAAGAGCCATAAATACCAATGGGATTTTGCTCTAGGTCTTCGGAATCAAATTTAGAGGGCACTGAATTTTGAGTTTATTGACAGTACTTCCAGTCTTTCTCAATAGAGATTAACACCTAGTTAAGAGAAAAAATACCTAAAATAAGAATGCTTTCCAATGAAAACCTATTACCAGTTCAATGCCATCTTGGCTGGAGATCTGCTGTGAAATACTGTAGGGATATGTGCTTGGCCTTTTGCTATCTATACTTTATAACTAGGATGTGAGTAAAGGCATAGGTACTATGCATTCCAGTGTTTGTTTGCTTGTTTTTAATGACATAAAAGTAACTGAGATAACTAACAAACTGGAGGGATGGCTAGGTGGGGCAGTAGAAACAGGGCTGGGCCTAGAGTCAGGAAGATCTAAATTCAAATCTGGCCCACAGGGACTCATTAGCTGTGTGGCCCTGGACAAGTCACTTAACCCTGTTTGCTTTAGTTCCTCATTTGTAAAATGAGGTGGAGAAGGAAATGGCAATCCACTCCTGTATCTTGGTCAAAAAAAAAAAAACCCAAACTTGGACACAACTGACATAACTAAACAAAACATCACACAGGATTAGGATTCTGAAAAGGAGTCTGATGGGTTAGATTATTGAGAGGGTTAGCCCTAACCCTAATCCTAAATGAAATAAAATTAAATCACAATGTGATCAATGAAAAATCTTACAGTTGGAATCAAGAAATTCCTTTCATAAATGTAATGTAGGGAGGTATGGCCAGATAGTACTTGGTCTTAAAAAGATTATGTTTTAAGGAATTGTAATCTTAATAAAAGATAACTATAGGGTTTTGATCTAGGACTCCATTAAAGGTGACATCGTTTCTGGGAATAAGGAAGTGATATTCTTTCTGTACTCCTAAAATGATAGAATCACAGAACATGAGGGTTGTAAAGGACCCCAGAGGCCTCCTGGTTCATCCTAAATATGAAAACAACGAGTTGTTTTGTCGCTATCTACAGATGTCCAAGGCAGAAAACCCATTGGCTGTCTGCATAGTCTGTTCCATTTGGGGGCAGCTCTACTTGTTAAGGTGTGCGTGTGTTGTTGTTGTTTTTTAATTCATTTGTTTTTTTCTTGACATCAAGCCTAAATATGCCTCTTTGCAAGGCCCACCCAATGTTCCTGGTTCTGCCCTTTGGGGACATGCACAAAAATCTTTTCTCAAAACAGACCTTCAGGATAGTGTGACAATAGCTAACATGCTTTCTCCCCAGTGCACTATGATCTAGTCTTTTCCAAGCAGATTAAGCCCAATTTTTTCAACTAATCTTCTTATGACATGTATTCAATGACCTTTAAGATGATGGTTTCCATTTTCTGGACACTCTTCACCTTATCAGTGCCCATAAACTATGGTACAAAGAATTAAATCCAATATTCTAGAACTGATGTACAATAAGACTACCACATAGTCCCAGTCATGGAAGCTGTGTGTGCCTCTCTTAATGTAGCCCAAGATTACGTTAGTTTTTGTTTGTTTGTTTCATTTTTGGCTTCCCTATTACATTGCTGATTCATGTTGAACTTTTAGTCCATTAACACTACTCCAGATCTTTTTCAGAAAAAAGTTTATGTTTATTATCCCTCTTCCATATTACACTTATCAATATCCTTTTGGTTCCTGACATATCATTTTAGCATATTAACTTGGTGCCATCCGCAAATGCGATGAACATAAAATTTATACCTTTATCCAGATCATTATTATTATTATTTGCTTTTTGCAGGGCAGTTGGGATTAAGTGACTTGCCCAAGGTCACATGGGTAGTTTTTTGTGTTAAGTGTCTGAGTTCAAATTTGAACTCATGTCCTCCTGACTCCAGGGCTGGTGCTCTATTCACTGCACCACCTAGCCACCCCAGATCATTATTATTTTTTAAAAGTTAAGGAACACAGGACCAACCACAGATACCTGAGATACTCCAATAGAAACTTCCTGTTACAATGACCTGGAAACATTAACAAATTCTTTCATCATGGTTATCTAAGTAGTTCTGAATCCACTAACTGTATCATCATTTAATCCATATCTTTCTATCTTCTCAACAAGAATTCAAGATGTTTTACAAAAAGTTTTCTAAAATCTATGTGAATTATATCCATGACATTTCTCCCATCTCTTGGTATAGTCATTCTATTACTAAAAAAAATGGAGATTAGGTTATGGACTATTTTTGATGAAGTCATAAAGGTCTTCTAGATGTTTACCAATTATCTCTTTTGCTATCTGTTCCTGGTAATCAAAGTCAAGCTATTTTGGAAACTCTATTCCCTTCTTTGGAAAATAAGACAATATTTGTATTCTCCAATTATTATACCTTGTTCATCTTTGGTTTTTCAGATATCACTGACCATTGAATTTCCCTCACAACTGCAACAGTTTGTATATAGTTGTTTACTTTCCGTTTCCCCCATTAGACTGTGAGGTCTTCAAGGACAGAAACTGTCTGTCTTTTATCTTTCTTGGGAGTTTCAGCACTTAGTAGGCACTTGGTAAATGTTTATTTGTTGACTAACTAACTTTCCCAAGGTCATACAAGAAGTGTCAAAGCTGGAGTTGGAAACCCATTTTGATTCTAAATCTAACTTGTCTAGTTAACTTCAAGGTCATCTAAAGTTGTTACCATGTATATGGTGCTATAGAAGTATGGCTTTGAAAAAATGTTTCTACATTTAAAGAAAAGAGTGAATTTTCATTGGGATAAGTCTCTAATCCCTTTTGGTTCATCCCTCCTTAGGCAAATTGATGACTCCTCAGTTCCCAAGGACTCTATCATTTTGATGTTTAATTCAGGGCAGATTTCTGAGTGGTATAACACACTGCAGCTAGGAACTTCAAGTCAAATGAGTAGCCTCAGGTTCCTTCAGTAGAGGTTTTCAGGTCATAGTTAGATCACCATTTTTCAACGGTATAATGGTGAGGATTTCTGTCAGGTTGGATATGATGACTTATGATCTCATTGCAATTCTGAGAACTTCTTTAAATGCATCTTTATTTAGAGACACTGGAATCAGGACCACAAATTTAGGGCTAGAAGGTAACTTAGAAACTACTTAATCTAATCATTTCACTCAACATTTGAGAACTCATGGCCAAGAGTGGTTAAGTGACTTGTCCAAGATTACAAAACTGAGAATTATTTGAACCAGGTCTTTATTTCAAGTCCAGACATTTAGCCATTGCATCATTCTGTCAAAGATGTATTAAGTGTGTAGTAGCGGGTATACTCAAAGGATGCCTCAGTCTAAGAAAATAATTACCAAAGGTGTTTGTTTTGTTTTGTTTTGTAATAATTGTGAAATCTTCAAAGGGGAGAGCCTGCATTTGGATGAGCAAGGAATGTGTTTGCTGGAGGGAAAAAAAGGTCTCAACATTTCATGCTCTATGATACAGTGAAAAAAACTATTGAAGTACTGAAGGGACTTGATTTAAAATCCTACCTGGGTCATTTATTCCCTGTTTGATATTAGGCAAGACTTTGTCACTTTGGTTTTCAGTTTCTTTTTCTGTAAAATGGGAGTGGGTGGGATTAGATGGTGTTTAAAGTCTCTACTCGAAATTTTGATTCAAAGCATCTGTACAGACATCAAAAATGAAGATTATTCTTACCTTACCAAAAATTATTCTTATTCCTTCATTGAAGCTGTCATAGGATTATAGACTTAGAACTGGAAGGGAAATTATTCTTATTCCTTCATTGAAGCTGTCATAAGATTATAGACTTAGAACTGGAAGGGACCTATGAGGTCCTCAAGTCCCATTATTTTACAGGTGAAGAACCTGATTCCCAGAGATGTCAAGTGAATTTTTCAGTCACACAGCTTATAAATGACTAAGACAAGTTTTAAAACCAGGTTTACTGACTTAAAGTCCAAAATCCAGTGTTTTATCCATTAAACCACAGTGCCTCTTGTTCTTAAGCCTTTCTTTCCTTTTGCACGTTGCTGATAGTTCACTCACTAGGACATTTCCTAGGGCACTATTCTATTCATTCCATTAGAAAATTCAGCTTGATAAAATATTTTCAAGAGACAATTTTGAACAATAAGCAAACATAAAGGAACTTGCATTATAAATCAGTCACATAAAAGTGATTTCTCATTTCTTTCTTAACCTGAATGCATCTGAACTAGACATATTATCTGTTATCTATGCATACTTTTCTCCAAATGTTCTGTTTGTATTTTTAATGAACATATTTAATAAAAAATATAAGGAAAGGATGATTAATGAAAAGGCTAGACAGATATATAGAAGTATTCCATTTGATACAGACAGTAAGAGATTCAGAAGGCAATTTCAGTCATAGCATAGCATCCTGGCCTTACATTAATTATCAGAGTCTCACAAATAGCCTTCAACTCTATATCCTCAAAAAAAGGACCAGTTCAAATCCCATTGCCTCCATAAAGTCTTTTCTGGCTGTTAATAATATATCCTTCTCTGAGTTACTATGCCATTTATTGTGAAGGCTGTTATGGAGGAAACACATTGTAGTGAGAAAAGCACCGAAGTTAGATACAAGTTTTAGTCTCAGTTCTAATACTTCTATGTGACATCACAAACTCAACCTAGAAGAAGAAAGCCTCAAACAAAATAATTATAATTGAAGAAGAAATGAAAGTTTTTAATATGATAGCTGAAATAACCAGGTTACAAAGTTAAACTACTAGTTATTAATTATAAAAAATGATCACCTATATACTAACTCACCCATACTAGAATATAATAATAATGAATAGTAATAATAACTAACATTCATAAAGCACTTGCTTATGTTCCAAGCATTGTACTCAGAGCTTTATAATTACTATCTGATTTACAGTTCTAAGATGCAGGGGATATTATCATCTCCAATTTTATAGATGAAAAAAACAAGGCAAAACAAGGTTAAGGGCTTGCCCCAGGTCACATAGCTAGTAACTGTCTGTGGCCAAATTTGAACTCAGTTCTGACTCCAAACCCAGCACTCCATCCACTATATTACCTACCTGCTTTTTATAATCAATAAACAAGCATTTGTTAGGCACTTAGTATATGCAAAGAAAGGAGAAAATGGCTGGAAGTAAAAAAAAATAGATAAAAGAGACAATAGGCAAATATCTTTGTACATACAAGATGATATGTGTATGATTGTATACATATATGCACATACTTACATGTATACACACATACATACATACATTATACACACAGATACACACACATATAAAACTTTGGAGGCATACCTGGAAGAAGGTACTAGATGTAGGAATAAAGTGGACTACTAGGAAAGGCCTCTCTTATAGAGGGAAAGATTTGATCTGACTCGTGAAGGAAGGTAGGGAATCAAAGAGGAAGAGCATTCTCTGCATAAAGATCAGCAAGTTTTTATCATTCTTTTCACTGGAGTTGAGATATGGAGTGTTTGAGGAACAGCAAGGAGACCAATCTAACTGGACTGGACAGTGCTATGGAAAGGATTAAATGGAAGGAAGAATGGAAATGTAGGAAAGGGCCAGGTTATGAAGGCTTGTAAAAGGCACATGGCATTCTATATTTGATCCTAGAACAAGGAAACCACTGAAGATTAGTCAATCAGGAGTGGCATGGTCAAACTTGTGCTTTAGGAATATCATAGTCTTTGCTGAATGGGGAATAGACAGAACTGGGGAATGACTTGGAGATAGAGAACCTAACCAATAAATAAGTGCAATATTTCAGTTGTGAAATGATGATGGTTTGTACCAGGGTGATGGCTATGTAAGTGGAGAAAATTGGAGGTACAGGAGAAATGCTGCAAATACAAAAACAAGTTTTGACAACAATTATACACATACGGAGTTGAGGATGACTCCTATGTGTCTCAAGTCTGGGTAATTTAGAGGATGGTGTTGCTTTCAGCAACGATAGGAAAGGTTGAAAGACAAAAATTGCTTTGAGGTAAAGATAATGAATTCTCTTTTAGACATAATGAGTGTTAGATGTGTAGATGTTAGAGTGTTACAGTTTGAGATATCTAATAGGTAGTTGCTGATTCTGTACTGAAGTTCAAGAGAGAGAGGTTAGGGATGGATAGATAGATAGGTAGACATAGATAGATAGATAGATAGATAGATAGATAGATAGATAGATAGATAGATAGATAGATAGATA
>NW_027187460.1:11507737-11509119 GCF_028583685.1 Petaurus breviceps papuanus | reverse complement strand
ATAGATAGATAGATAGATAGATAGATAGATAGATAGATAGATAGATAACTGGTACAGATAAAGATACAGGTATAGATATACTCTATTCATGTAATTGGTGGTAGCTATCAAATCCATCCAATTGAAGGCTCATTTGAGCAGTAGTGGTCCTAATAGATCTGATTCCCAAAACCACAAGATAGCATGGCTTAGATAATTTGTTATGATAACCCATTTAAACTTCAGCTTCATTCATTGTAAAAATGGGTTTCTAATCATTGTATTTCCTGCCTTATATAACATGCAGTAATGGTAAATATGATCCTGGATAGATAGATTGTTTATTGTTTGAAGAGGTAAAGATTAATGTCCACCGTAAAATGTTGGTCTTAACTATAGATAGTTTTCTATGATATCCAATAGTTCCACTGGGTTAGTTTTGTCCCACCAACAATAGCTAAGCAAAAGTTTTCTAAAAATAGGGACTTTTTTTTTTTTTACTTCTCTGGGGAATACACTATGAAGTGATAAAAAAAAAAGGAATGGATTGGGATTAGGATACCTACATCCAACTCTCAGACTCACTCTTCAGTAGCTTGTGAATGATCAGGTAGATTTTCATTTTCTTCACCTAAATAAATGAAACTGATAGATTATACCTAAGATCCTATCCAACTCAAACACCTGAGGTTCTCAGAATCAGTCCCAATGCAACGACTTCACAGAAAATCCTTATAGAAGTGATCCAAACTTTGAGAACCTCTAATCTTGCTTAAGCCATGTGGGCTCTAGAGAACACTCCATCTGCCTCATGGTATGGTCATGGGTATCTATTACAGAAAGGTCAGGATTTAGGGTCAGAAGCATCATTACAGAAAAGATAACATGGAAAAAGGGAGAGTAACTAAGAATCTGAGATGAAAATGTACCTCAAACACTTACTAACTGATCTTGGATCAGTTGCTTAACTTCTCAGTCCTAAGTGTCCCTAAATATAAAATGGGGTTAAGAATAGATTATTATGAGGTTGCTGTGAGTTTATAAAGCTTATGGTTCTACATAATGCTAGGTATTACCTATTGAAAGCTGATGGAGGTGGGGAAAAGGGCAAACTATCTAAATTAAGCTTGTTCCAAAGAATCAGTGCTTCTTCTTAACAAGAGAAATCGAGTCAAAAATTGTTAATAAAGTTATTATGATATAATAGGTTCTATGATGTCCTCTGAAATAATAATAATGTAATAGTTTAAAGAACTCTAGAAAAGTTCAGAAGAACAGTAAAGAAAGATAGTTGGACAGATAGATGGATAGATAGATAGATGATAGATAGATAGGTAGATGGATAGATTGATGATAGAAAGAAAGAAAGAAAGAAAGAAAGAAAGAAAGAAAGAAAGAAAGAA
>NW_027187460.1:11480055-11507727 GCF_028583685.1 Petaurus breviceps papuanus | reverse complement strand
GAAAGAAAGAAAGAAAGAAAGAAAGAAAGAAAGAAAGAAAGAAAGAAGGAAAGACAAACAAATTATAAAGACACAAGGACAAAATGTAGAGTTTTCAAGGAAGAAACTATTATCTTAAAAAAAAGTAAAGTGCTTGGAACAAGTGACAGAGCTTGTCAATACATTCCTGGAATAGAAAATGACAGTATCATCAAGCAAAAATAAAATGACAAGAGGAAAATTAAACAAATTCAAAGACAAGAACATGAGAATAATACAAAATAATCCTATAAAATATTGATACAGAATTGCAATAAATTATAAAAGAAATAAAATATGCATTGCAGATTTTCTAGATATGACTTCAAAAATATTAAAAATCATTCTGAAGGATAGCATACAGGAAAATTGCCCTGAAATATCAGGAGCAGATGATAATATGTCAACTGTGAGGGTTCATAGAATACCAAAAGGAAGAATCCTCAAGTTATATCCTAATCAAACCTGAGAATTACACATACAAAAAAGAATCAGAGACAACCCAAAATGGTAAAACTTTTACCAGCTCAAGAACAATCAAACTCTTAAAGAATAATGAAGAATTGTTCCTGTTTAAAAGAAATCAAAGGGAAAAGTAGAATATGATGTTCTAATAGAAACCAGAAAAAAATACTTTGCCCCTCAATCTGACATCCTATAAAACTTATTCCAATCATCAATTTTTTTAAAACAAGAAGTTTCATTAAAAGTAACTTGAGGTGATCAGGGTATTCATCATGAGAATTCATCAAACGAAGAAAGAAAAATAGGTTTAGATACCAAAATAAAAATTAAATCTTCTAATGCTAGAACATCCTATGAAAGTAGTTTTTGTTTTGACTTTCTCTAGGGAAAAAACAAACAAACAAACTTATACATTGCCTGAGGAAGAATATTTTGGGACAAAACACATGCTATTTATTTTTGTGAGATGGCATGACACATGCAAAAATATTAAACCAACAGAAATGCACTGTTTAAATGGGGGGAAAAAAGATCGTTTTGTGTAATTCTTGTGGAAAATCAAAATGTTTTATTTTGGGGGATCTACTTTTCTTTTCCCTTCCACAATGCTAGACACCAATGCTTTCCCACTAAAGCACATACTAAGGACAGCGAAATGAATGAATAGCCTGAGGTAGAGTTTCTAGGTAATTAATAGTTAATTTATTAATTAGGCTAGCTGATAATCTGTAAATTGATGGTCACTGGTTGCTCTGGTAACCAAAGGCATCTAATTGAGACACTGAATGTCTTAAATATTTTTAGAATAGGGAATGCCCCTGACAGGAGAAATCAACCCTAATTGGTGAACAATTAATAAGGAGGTAGACATATTAATGAGGAGGTGGACTAAAAGTCTTCAGCTCCTGCTGAGACTGTGACTTGATGATGACATTCAGCCACCTGTAGCAATCTGGAAAAAGGAATCCATCTCCATCCGTACCACTCTGGTTGGTTCTCTTCTTTGTGAGCTGGGTTATCCTAAACTTCAATGGAGGGGTGCAAGCACATAGGCTTAATGCTTAAGGGCTAGAATTCACCTAGATTATATTCTGTTTGTATGATGACTGAAAAGGTCTCCTAGTTGGGTGAGTACTGCCCAAGATTAAGGAGAATCTTCACTGAGAATTAGGCCAATCTCATCTATCAGTCTTTTTTTTCAGAGACTGACTGAATGGTCAACAGGGGCTGGCCCCTGAATGAGGAAATAGAAAGAAAAAAATCTTAGTTCCAATTTAATAATTAGTTATTAATATAATCAAAAATACTTCCTTTCAATTGCCCTTACTGAATGTGAGTATATCCAGGTGCCAATGATATCTTTTCCATTCTCTCAATCACTTAAACACCTTTATTATTCATTTCTTATTTTCAGCAGAATGTAAATTCTATGAGTTCTAAAGCTAGTTTACATTTTTGTACATTTATCCCCAGTACATACCATGCATTCACTAAATATTTGTTCACAGAACTGGGTAAATATTTACTTTGACTATGGCACTGAATTAACAGTTCTCTCAGTGTTTGGTAAGGGAGGAGTGAGATATGGTAAACACCTGGGTCACCATGTTGGAGAGAGATGAAAGACAAATCCATCACCACAGTTCTAATGCTTCAGGATGGATGATTTCAATCAAGTAGGATTTGAGGCAGTAAAGTAATGAAAAAATATTTATGAACTAGAAAATAGAGGTATAAGTGTCCAAAAACTTTCTAGTATATTTTTTAATTACTGAGATTGTTTCTCCATTAGCATCTTAATATGAAACCTCATTATGTTGTAGAGATTACCTACATTCTCAAGAGCTGACAGTGGAGTACATATGCTTACAGATCCTTCTAAGGTAGAACAGTATCCACTATTGTCTCAGTAACAGAATGTGTACCTTACCTATGGACCATTCTAGTTAAATAGAGGAAGATTGTTGTTACTTGTTCTTCCTGCTGAAATAGGACTGATGTCATCATGATATTGGGGGCAAGGCATAGAGTGTTCAACTGTGGCTGACCAGTTCAATATAAGATTGGAAATTTCTAACAGGTAAGAATAATTTTTTGGAACAGTTAGGATGGACATGTCTCTAGATTTGAGCATCTTGTGTTTCCTTTGTGCTGCTGAGAATCTGCTTTACTCATAAAGCACAGCACCTTTTTTTTAAGAAAGATTATTCATGGACTGACTGAACAATGATAAATTTTTCAGTGATAGCAACTCCTGCAGACTGTCTACTAAGCTTGTTGTTATATCTATAACTGTGATTGTAGTTTAGGAATGGGCAGTCACAGAATGTCAGAGGAGGAAGGGATTTCAGAAGCTACGACAATCTCTGCAGCAACATACTCAAGGGACCACCCAAACTTTGCTTGATGATATCTGCTTAAAGGGAATCTACCAGTTCCTGAAGCAACTCATTCACCTTTTGGAAAGTTCTAATGTTAAGAAGCGTCCCTAAAGAAGAAATTACAGATCCTCAAGATACTAAAGAAGAATTTTTTGTTATTTTTATCAATATTTTCATCTTTATTTGATTAACAAATTATTTTTAGTAATTATCCAACACAAAGGTTAGTGAGGAAATGCACCCCAGGAAGAAAAGAGTCCACCCAAACTTATCGCCATTTGAGATTTGCTTCTTCTTTTACTTAACCTTACTTGTCTGGCTTTCTAAAGACTTGCCAGTTTTATTCCCTCCAAATTTTTCCACCAATCCTAAAGTAACCTGGTTCATATGCCCTCTTTCTTAATTCAAAAACAAACTATTCAGAGACATCCAATATTCTTAAGATGAGGACTGAACTATCGATGAAGGGGAAAATAAAGAAATCACATCTCTATAGCACTCTTTGGATAACTCACATAACTTCAGTGACCCACATATTCTTCTATAAAATGAGAACAAATATTACTTGCAATACCTACAAGCATTTAGGTGGTGTAGTAGATATAGTGCTGGACCTAGAGTCAGAAAGAACTGAGTTCAAATTCTGCCTTAGATACTTTCTAGCTATGCAACACAGCGCAAGTAATTTAATTTCTGTTTACCTCAGTATACTCAACTGTAAAATAGGTGTAAGAACAACATTTACTTCACAGGGTTGTCATAAGGCATAAATGAGATAATATTTTCAAAATTCTTAATACAAAAACTGAAACAAAGTTTTTAAATATGTTTATTCCCTTTCTCCTAGCTATCTCATTGGATTGCTAAAACTTTAAATAGGCATGTGAATTGTTTCTATCCCAACTCTTCCTGATTTCCTGACTTCCTTCCTTCGTTCCTTCCTTCCTTCCTTTGTCCCTTCGTTCCTTCATTCCTTCCTTTGTTCCTTCCTTCCTTCCTTCCTGCTTTCCTGCCTTCCTTCCTTCCTTCTTTCCTTCCTTCCTTCCTTCCTTCCTTCCTTCCTTCCTTCCTTCCTTCCTTCCTTCCTTCCTTCCTTCCTTCCTTCCTTCCTTCCTTCCTTTCTTTCCAAAACCATAAACACAGTCACTCTGAAGTTCATAGATTGGATGACAATAGGTCCCTGCTCAAGCTCTACTTACTGACTATATTTTGGGCCTTCCTGGTTTAGAGTGAATATCAGTGGATATTCTCTTTGGAACAACAACTTTGGAACATCCTCTTCCTGTTTGATTTTTTTCTAATTAAAAGGTTCATCCCTTGATTCACTTCTTTTTGTTTTTTTGTTTATTTTGGAGGGGGGAAAGGCAGGGTAATTGGGGTTAAGTGACTTGACCAAGGTCACGGGGCTAGTAAGTGTATGAAGTGTCTGAGGCCTAATGTGAACTCAGGTTCTCCTGACTTCAGAGCTGGTGCTCTATTCAGTGAGCCACCTAGCCACCCCTCCTGGATTTACTTCTTAAAGAGGACTATTCACTGAATGGGTGTTACCTCACTCTAAGTGAATACAAGAAAGACCTTAGCCTAAAAGGGTCAGAGTCTCCCATTGCATCCTGGTTCATGTCTAATCATCTTTTTTTTTTTTTTAAGCAATCAGGGTTAAGTAACTTGCTCAAGGTTACACAGCCAGTTATTTCTGGGTGTGGTGCTGAGTGTCTGAGCCCGGGATTTGATCTCCAGGTCGTCCCAACACTGGAGCCGGTGCTCTTACTCGCTGAGCCACCTGGCCGCCCCTAAGCAATTGGGGTTAAGTAACTTGCTCAAGGTTACACGGCCAGGTGTTTCTGGGTGGGTGCTAAGTGTCTGAGCCCGGGATTCGATCTCCAGGTCGTTCTGACACTGGAGCCGGGGCTCTTACTTGCTGTGCTACCTGGCCGCCCCATGTCTAATCATCTTGATGAATATTTGGTCACTGAATCCAAAAGGCTCTGGAGGAGAAAGTGAAGCTGGTGATATTGAACAGCCTTCCCTCACTCAGATCAAAGTCAACTGCAAGTCATGTCATCATTTCCCTGATGCCATGGTCCTCTTTGAAAATGAAGGACAAATACAACAATCTTTTCCATTCTGTTGTCAAGAATCACATCTTCATGTCAGCAATTCAGCACTCATCAGACTAAGTTTAAGAATGACAATTACCCTGTGCAGTTTTGTTAATTTACACTAATAACACAAAAACCCATCATGAATGATAAGGTCCTGAAAATTAATAAGTGATAAAATCAAGAATGCAAGGTGACAGAATATACTTGGTTCATGTGTTTTGACAAGTGTATTTGAGTAATAATTTATGACTTATTATCATTCATTGACAATAAATCTCTATCATTTAAGTCTTTTGAGCAATTCCAAAAGATAGTACCATAATGAAATTCTTAGTGTCTACACAACTGCAAAGTTACTCTATGAAATTTTGTTAAAAAAAAAAAGGTTAAACCTCAGATTGAGGCTTCACCTCCTCATGGATTTTAGATAAACGAATAGAGACAATGTGGTGCTTAGAGAGAATACTGAAATTGTGTATAGGTGGGTGATAGAGACCGTTCCTAGTTTCATGATCGTGGATAAGTCATTTAAATTCTGTATCACAGTTTCCTCAACTGCAAAATGGAAGTCATCACCATATTCTACTGATCTTACACGGTCCCTATGAATAAAGTGATTTTAAGGACTTTAAAGTACTATAGAATTTTATATCATAATGTATTAATAAAAAGCAATAGAATTAAAGGTCTGAAAAAGACATTAGAGATGAGTTAATTTCCACAATTTATAGCCATTATTAAGGATATGTCTAAAATATTTTAAGATTTATAAAGCACGCACTTATACTCATTTATGAAACCTCACAAGAGTGCTGATCTCAGGCATTTTATCTCAGTTTTCCAAGTGAGGAAACTGAGTCTCAGACAGTGAAGTATGTGTGGTGCAACAGCTTTTGAGCAACAGAGACAAGACTCAAAACCAGTTTTCCTGATTCCAAACCTAGTAATTGACCCAATCTACTCCTCTGCACTTCGTGATTGGAAAATGAGATACAAAGGGAAACATAACTGGAATAAGATCATAGTGCACATCTTAGTCAAGTTTTGGTCTCCTGAATTCCCAACCAGTGATTTTTGCATTACATGAGAAAGTAGCTATAGTGTACTGGTTAGAAAGCTGAATTTGGAGTCAGAAGAAGTGGATTTGAATACTGGCTCTGCCACTAACTAACATTATGAACTGTATAAATCTTGGCCAATAATCTAGATTCTCTGTGACTCAGTTTCTCACTTATAAAGTAAGAACAATAATATACATACTACCTATCGCACACTACTTCAATTCATATTTTAAATGTCATTATCTCGTGATTATCATGCATTTCTGTTAGGATGATGATCTTATGTCTCTAATCTTTTATTTTTTCTCCAGTTTCTTCTCTCAATATTTTCTCAACCTGTTCTCTTGAATTGGCTATATGATTCTCCTTTCCAAATCTTGACTCCTTAGTGAACAAATTTACCTCTAGACTATCCTCAAATCTCAAATTCTTTATACCCTATTGCTATTGACAGTACTTTCTTCCTAACAACTGTCCTGGATTTCCCTTGCCATCTCTCTTCTTGACTTCTAGTCACATTTTGCTAAATAGAGCTGGAAGAAGTCGTGAAACTATGTCAATTGGTCCCACTACAAATTTTTCATTATCTAACCTCAATTAGGCATAGCTAGGTGATAGCATGGATAAAGGGTAAGGCCTAGAGTCAGGAAGATTTGAATTCAAATTGGGTCTCAGACATTTACTAGTTGTTTGATCTTGGATAAGTCACTTAATCCTATTTGCCTCAGTTTCCTCATCTGTAAAATAAGCTGGAGAAGGAAGTGACAAAGTACTCCTGTATCTTTGCAAGAAAACCCAAAATAGGGGTGGCTAGATTGCACAATGAATAGAGCACCGGCCCTGGAGTCAGGAGGACCTGAGTTCAAATATGGCCTCAGATATTTAAACACTTATTAGCCGTGTGACCTTGGGCAAGTCACTTAACCCCAATTGCTCTGCCTTCTCCCCTCCAAAAATAAAGCAAAAAAAACAAAACAAAACAAAATGGGTTCAACAACAACATAACCTCAATTAAGCCCTTGCTGCTATGAGACAATCCTTCTAGAACTCCTCATTCCCCTATTTACAGCAATAACTATTCTAAGCCTTCTTGTCTCTCTTCAGGCCTTATCCCCACCCTAAATGAGTACCTTATCTCATACTGTGCTCTCCTTATTTACCCCTTCTCCATCTCTCACTATTTTCTCCTTCTCTCTATTCTCTGATAAAGAGATGACCCTTCTCTCCTAATCAAGGACAACCCTTTCATATAATTCTTAAACCTATTTCTTCCTTTTTTTCCATTAGATTTATGCTACAGTTGTCCCCATTCTCTCTCTAATCTTCAATCTCTACCTATATATTACTTTTCCTTTTACCTGTCTGAAAGCTTCTTCATAGTTTCTTTTGTTGTATCTTTATCCAGGCCTTTTCTATGAATAAAGGGTATCCCTCAAAGTTCTGTCCTAGACTCTGGACTATTTTTCTTCAATATTATTTTGCTTGCTGATCTCATCAGTTCCAATGGATTCAATTATTATCTCTCTGCCAATAGTTCTTAGATCTATTTATCCATTTGTCGCCTGGCTCCTGACCTCCAGTTTCACCTTTTCAATTTCATATAGGATATCTCAAACTGGATATCCAGTAGTCACTTAAAACTCATCATACCCAATTCTGAATTCATTATGTTCCAAACCTCTCCTCAGTAGAACTTCCCTATTACTCCTGAGTGTACCTCCATACTCCTACACACCCATGCTCAGAATACAGGGTCATTCTCAACTTCTACCTCTCTCAACTCCCCACATATAATCTATTGTCAGTTCCTGTTGATTCCACTTTTGTAATAACTCCTGAATTTTCTGTCACTGCTATCACCCTGGTGCAGGCAGACCCACCTTATTTCAAGCCTAGAACATTATAATAACATGCTTCTCACCCTCCCTGCCTCAGTTCACTATCCACTCCAGTCCATCCTTCACTTAGTTGTCAAACTGACATTCCTAAAGCATGTCTGACCAATCATTTCAGTATTCAATATACTACAGTGGCTCCTTATTATCTCCAGGATCAAATATAAAATCTGCTTAGTTTTGAAAAGCCCTGGTCCTTTTCTACATTTCTGATCTTCCTTCACTTCATTCACCTCTGTGTAATCAATGAGCTAATAATTCTGGAATCCTTTCTCTTCCTAGTAAAAGACATTCCATTTTTCAGCTAACTGAATTTTCATATGCTATTCCAGTGACTGGAATTATGTCCTTCTTCACTTCCACCTCCTAGTTCCACGACTCTTCAAACTCTAGCCAAAATCTCACCTTCTTCAAACAGTCAGGACCTTTTCCAGTCCACTCTAATATGTGTCTTCCCTCTGAAATTATATCCAGTTTGCCTTTTATATAACTGTGTATAACTTGCATTAAATGTTCTGCATGCTGTTTCTCATCTCAACCCATCCCCATTAGATTGCAAGTTCCTTGTCAATACGGATTTTTTTTCTTTCATCTTTAGCAACGGTTAGTAGCATACTTCTTGATATATTACAGTCTCTTAAATGCTTGGTGACTTCATTTCTTTCTCTGATCTATCCTTGCAATGATGCTTGATTAACTTTTATGTATAGATCCAGTGCTTTCACTCCTCTGGCCCAAATCTTTTATTGATTTTCTATAGCTAACCTACTAACATTTGAACTCTTGCCTGCCATTCATCTATCTCCTCTACAACCTTATCTCACACACTTCCCCTCACATATTCTATGTTCATACCTAACTGCTGTCCTTTATGCTATGCATATCAGAATTTCCCTAATTCTTCAAGGTTCTCAGACTTTTTCAGTTGTTGGTGCCTTTAGTGACTCAGTATTTTTTTCCCCCCATGGAGACCCTTAGGCTAGAAGAAATACCTGATAGTTCTATTTATTAAGTAGTTGATGTCCAAACAAACATTTAGTGGCCATTTAAAACATATATGACACATAAATTGAAAGAAAATGTCATAGTTTGTATCATTCCTAACCACAAATGCTTACTAATGGGATGTATGCATTTCTTGAGCACTGTTCAGATTCTCTAACCTCAGAATCCAATTGCATACCACCACTCTTATTTCCTGTTTCACGTTGATTTTTCTTTGGTACTTGTGATTTTATCTCAGCAACCACTGAAAACCCATTTTTGAAAAGATGTGGAGTCACACAAGAGGAATGGAATGCATTATGATTTAATGTGGAAACTGTGTAATATCTATCAAAATGTGCTCAACAAATCCATGTGGCTTACAAATGTTGAATATGAACCTCCTGTGAGTTCTACAGTTTGGAAATTTTGGATTTATACTATTTCTTCTATCTGGAATGCATCATACTATAACAATATTTTAAAGACCTACTGTTCTTTCAAATTCCAGTTGAATAGTTATCTTCTCTATGAAAACTTAAGCATATCCCTCGTTCCCAATCAAAAATGGCATTTCCTTTCTCTGACTTCCCATCAAACTCTGTCCTTTTTAACATATATCACCTGTGGTGTAATAATTAAATAGTTCCTCTAATCATAAAAGTATGCATTGGGAAAAGGTTATCTAGACCACTTTTACCTGAAGTATGATTCTATCATATCTCCTCTCTACCACCTTCCACTTAATGGTATTATAACATTTGCTTAAAGACTTCTTGTGATGGGGAACTTGCTATCTACTGAAGCAGGAGATTTCTTTATGGATCTGTTTTAAATTGCAAGGAAGTACTTCTTTATATTAAGGTAAAATTTGCCTCCAGATAGTTTCTATTCATTGGACTTAGTTCTGTCCTCTGTGGCATAGAAGAACAAATTTGTCTCCTCTTTCCAATGACAGCCTTCATAAAGGTTGTCAGAAAGACTATTAACTGTCTTATCTTTTATTCAGAGCCAGTTTTCCCACTTCCTTCAACTGATATTTGTATGACTTAGGTTCTAGTCTACTCAACCTTATAGTCTACTCTTTTGGGGTGAGTTCTAGGTTTTTCTATCCTTCCTTGATCATTAATAGCATTTTTCCTCTGAAATTTCTTGGCCAAAATCACAATGTACTCTGTGAATAATAGGAAGGAAGAAAACAAACATTTATTAAGCAATTACCCTGTGCTGAGCACTGGGCTGCGAGATTTACTCACAACAACACTGGAGAGTAGGTGCTATGAGTATCCATGTTTTAGTTAAGGAAACTGAGTCTGAGGGAGTTTAACAGACTTACTCAGCTAATAAGTATCTGAGGTCAGACTTTTTTTTAAGCAATCAGGGTTAAGTAACTTGCTCAAGGTTACATGGCCAGTTATTTCTGGGTGTGGTACTAAGTATCTGAGCCCAGATTTGAACCCCAGGTCATCCCGACACTGGAGCCGGTGCTCTTACTCACTGAGCCACCTGGCCACCCCTTGAGGTCAGACTTGAACTCAAGTTTTCCTGACTTCAGGCCCATGCTTTATCTGCTGTACTACTTAGCTGCCACAATATAGGTACTTAAATTAATGATAATGATGTGACATCATCTGCCCTGATTCTACACAGAAAAATTTATAGGTAGCAGGGGTGTGCAATAAGACATATTGGGGCAAAAATTATTATCTTTCAATCAAGCAATATAATTTGACAAAGTTTTTATTCAAAAAGGAAGAACTATTTTTATAGCATCTAAATACTGAGGATTCTTTTTCCCTGGATCTCATTTTATTTTAAAAATATAAAATTATTGCTTTCCTAGTATAGCTACTTCAGAAATTCATCCAAAACTGCAATGTCAAGAACTAATATGGCTCAAGGGAATGGGCTGAGAGAAGCATTGGTTAGTCAGCTAATTAACTAGTTACATATTAGTTGCAGTGTCTAATTGCCTCAAATCAATTAACCAATTGGAAAAATCAATGATATCTTCAAAGGAGACACAAGGGAATAGTAGTGGATTTTTTTTTTCTTTCAAATTGCTGGAATCTTTACACAAGTAAGAAAATGCCAGCTAATGTAAAATCAAGTGAGTGTTGATGTAACAACAAAGGAAGTTAAACTACTATTTTTCTCATCTGAACCATGGTTTTCTTTCTTTTTTTTTAATTACATCCTACTCGATGAGTCTAAGGCCCTAGTTTTACTTCATAGTCCCCATCTGACATTGCTAGAACTCCAACATGACCTCATGTGATGATCTATTCACAAAACATAGAATGTCCACTTTTCTCACATTTATATGGAGTTTTAAGATTTGGCCCATGAAGTAGTTGGGGTACTTGTCACGATTATCATTTTATGGGTGAGGAAGATGAGACTCAAGGGGTTTAAATGACTCGCCCAAGGTAACAGAGATTGTAAATATCACACAACCTCCCATTTGGAAGCTACTCCAGAGGTCTCCAGGTCCAAGTCATATGTAAACAAGTTTTTCCCACTACAGTATTCCTTTCAAGTAGTTAGCTACAGTCAGCTTTTGACTGAAGACTTCTGTAGGAAGCCAAGGTGATCTGCATTTTGGGTTAACTTAAATTGTTAGGAAGACTTAGTTTACATCATGTCTAAATTGGGCTTTCTGCAACTTCCTTCTATACTACTTTGACTTCTAATCTCTATGGGATGCCATTTCCTTATTTGTAAAATTTGGGAGTTGCTTCCATCACCACATCTATGAACTTTTGACTGTTTGATATGTGAGAAACTAAGAGAATAATGATGAGGAGGGGAGGGAGAAATGTAGGGGAGATATAAGGAGTTTCAATTTGATTACTGTCCTGGGACAGGAGGTGAAAAACCATGTGTCTATTTTTGGGGAGAGAATGCATTATGAGCGATAAGAATATAGTCTTATGTCTTGGGGCCTGCAAGGCACAGTGGGTTGTTTGAGTTTATACTTACTCAGTCACCAATCAAAACAACTTAAGAGTACATTTCCAAAATTGAGTGCAATAACTGTGAGGAGGAGGAAGAAGATGGCCTCTGGAGGGATGATCCAGAAGGTGACTTTCCAAGTGAGGAGAAAGGAGATGCACAAGAACGAAGCAGCTGCTAAGATGCCCAGTGGGGATGGCATGAAGCATGATCTGAGGCTGGCTAACTAGAGTACCTGAAGTAGACTGACACCTGAACTCATGACTCTGATTTCCAGCTTGAACTTTTTTCTTTACCACCACCCTGCCTTTGGTGATGGTGATTAGTGAAGGAAATACATAATAAAAATGAAAGGCCAGACTTCAATATTACAAACATTCTTCCTTTAGATGCCAGAGTCCTTGACCATTGGGAGGTCAGTCTGCTAATCAACACAGCAATTTTGCTTCCCTTTTACTTCCAACTTAAAAGAGTCCTTATGATTCCTCTGGGTATGGAAGCAATCATTAACATTTTCTTTAAAGGTTCATTCTAGTACCTGTTAACTGTGGCCTTAGGTGAAATGTCAAGGACCACTCCACCAAAACTTGAAGTTTAAGTTACAGGGATAAAAACAAGAGCTAAAGATGAAAATTGAAACAGTCTTCAATCATCGTAATGGCAAGTACAGAAGTAATTCACACTTTCATTCAGCTATTGAATGAACACCTTGTTTCAGTTCAAGTTTCTTTTGAGCCTTGTATCAAGTCTGTTAAGAAACAGAACTGTGAACCCCACAACTTGTGAATCCTAGAACTCATGAACTCCTGAAACAGTTAGGAGAGGAGCTAATGACCATATATAAGGAGATGCATAGGCTAGAGACAGCAGAACTGAAAAGAGGACCCTTGAGGTGTCAGAGTTAAGAAAACTTGTGTGGGGTGGCCAGGTAGCACAGTGAGTAAGAATACTGGCTCCAGTGTCAGAATGACCTGGGGATTGAATCCGGGCTCAGACATTTAGCACCCACCCAGAAACACCTGGCTGTGTAACCTTGAGCAAGTTACTTAACCCCAATTGCTTAGGGGCAGCCAGGTGGCTCAGCGAGTAAGAGCACCAGCCCCAGTGTCAGAGTGACCTGGGGATCAAATCCGGGCTCAGATACTTAGCACCACACCCAAAAATAACTGGCCGTGTAACCATGAGCAAGTTACTTAACCCCGATTTCTTAAAAAAAAAAAAAGAAAGAAAGAAAGAAAGAAAACTTGTGGCATCCTGGCACTCTTTTTGTCTGCTCTGTCTGTGTTGATGTTTGTTTTTGATACTTTGTACAGAAGCCCTGGGACCTTACTGGAAGCCCTGAAAGAGGATTTTCTGGTTGTATGTTTTCAGAAATCCTGGAGGAGGGTTTTGGAGGTCCTGGGACTTTACTGATGATTTGTGCTGACCTCTTAGACCTTATTTGTGGGTCTGTGTTGATTTCTATGTTGATGATTTTTGTTGAGTTCTCAGACCTTGTGAGTGGGTCTGAGTTGATTTCACTGGCAGATAGTGAATTGATGATGTGCATGCATATTATTGTGGCTCTGTCAAGCTTTGTCTTCCCAGAAATAGGAACTGTGAAGGACTTGAGGTGGACTGGACACTGTGAGCTTCAATGTGGAACAGGAACTGGACGAAGAACTGGATGAGGAACTGGACAAGGAACTGCGAGCTGCCTGCCTTTGAACCCAGGTGACAATTGGAACTGGGACCACGGAAGAGGAACCATGGAAGCTGAGAGCCAGCCTTGAGTCAGGCTGAAAGAAGACTTGGATACTGTGTACTGACTGAGAAGATTATGATTTACTGTGACCTAGGGGTGGAGAACTTTGACTTTTGTACTTTGTGATGGAATTAAGGATTTTGATTGACTAAATGAATGTACTTTGTTTAAAACTATGTGACCACTTTGGTGAAAACTATGTGGCCATTTTAGTGATAAGTTGTTGAGTTGTGACGTGGTGAATGCTGTATTTTGATTATCTGTGATAAGTTGTAACATCCTGAATGCTGTACCTTGCATAAATATGTGTATTTTATGTATATAACGTATGCACATAATGAATGCTGTACCTTTCTGTAAATGTTTAGCTCTGATTTGTTACTGAATAGAGAGTTCAATATACTGTGTAATCAGAATTTTAAAAAGCTGTTCAGAGCAGCTGTCCTCTGCTTGAACTTGGCTTTACAATCATCACTGAGTGGAAAAATGAACTTCTATTAAGTTTCCCCACAGGAAACTGGGATATTTAGCTCTGCCTTAATGGTTACATTTAAAAAAGTCAACATGTCTAAAGATCAGTCTTTCCACTGAGGCAGCATAGGTTCCTGGAGAATCCCCAGCAAATATTTTCTTATAAATTTCTCAGCCAAATGTTAATGATATGAGAAGTCTTGGTTATAGCTTACATACTTATTTAAATCAATACTCCTTTTATTTGATAGCCTCTGACAAGGGAAAGGTAAAAGAATAGTATATGAGCATTCTTGGCAATTCAGATATCTTAATAAATAAGACAGAATGGTCACTTGATTGATTGATTGACTGAGGCACAGGATGATAGAATCTCGAATTCAAGATGTGAAAATGACCACATAAGCAACCTGGGCTAACCCCTCATCTGAAGAATGAAAATACTACTTGTGCTTTAAGAGTTGATGAGGAAAAGGTTGTTTTTTTGTTTGTTTGTTTTCTTGTGGGGGAAAATATTTCTTATCAAGATATCATCATTATGATTGTCATTGTCATCATCCTCATCGTCATCTTCATCAATATCATCATTTCATGATCATATTGCTCAAATTAGGTCAATTCTGCCCACAGATGAGCCATCTTCCTGTAGTTCTAGGAGTTTCATTGTGTCTTAGGTAGTGCAATAAACTTGCAGTTAAGAAAGCCAGAGTTTGAATCATGACTCAGATATTTTACTGTTTAATTCTTGACAAATTACTTCTCTGAGACTCAGTTTTCTTACCCATAAAATGAAGATGAAAACATGACCTATTTATCAGGATTGTTATCAGGATCAAGTTACACATATGCATGTATATATATATGTATTTGTATGTATACATATAAACATATTATGTGTATACATTATGTACATAAATACACATATACATGCAAACAAATATATACATGCACACACATACATGCACATGTATGTAAATATAGAACATTAAAAACTTTAAGCTGTTATGTAAGTTGAAGAAAAAAGAAGCAAGCAAACAAAAGATGCCTAGCTCAAAATGTCTCCTTCATTTGCCTTCTGTAATGAACACTTTTGTAGCACTCTATTTGATACATGTTCCATTTAGTTCTAGGGGTAGAAGTAGGAATAAAGCATAGCAGCTACAAGGAAATAGATTTGACTGGACATTAGAGGAATTTTCTGATAATTGGAGCTGTCAAAAAATGTGGATATGAGTCCATCCATCACTGGAAATATAAAACCAGAGGACAAATGACAGGAGGTTTTTGATAGGGTGTTTGAGAAGGCATAGATCAATAATAGTGGGCACTTATCAGGCAGGTGAGATATCACAGAAGGCATCAAGATTCCTGATCCCTTCATCACATGTTGACACATTGTTATAAGTCCTGACATGGAGTAATTTCACAGATCTTGAGTGCCAGCTTCACAGTATGGAAGGGATTCAGACTAGGATTACAGAAGTACAATGCCTCCTTTAAAACTCTCATTACTAACTATTACAAAAATCCTATCTTCCTGGCCTGACTACGGATGTCATACTTCTACCCAATGCTACTAGCTTAATCCTCCAAGCAGAAAACAAAAAACAAGCAAGCAAATTAAAATCTCTAATGCTGAATACCCTTCAAATGCTTGAAGACATAATTTAGTTTCCCAAGATCTAAGTCCAAGTCCTGAAATGAATACCTGAATAATTAACCTATTAATTTATTTTTGGTGATGGTGCTGATGCTGATTCATATACTTTGAGAATGAAATGTTGCCTTTTCCAAAATCAAAATTCTAACCTTTTTTTTCTTTTTCTACTAGACTGGGAGTGAGAAGTCACATATTCTAGTCCTGGCTGGGGAAATTAAAATGGCCTGAACATTTGGTTTTCTTTGGGATTTAGATCTGTAACTTCATATGACACAAGGCACTTCCTACATAGAAAATCTCTTCACCAATATATATTGGCAACCTGTCTATAATTTTAGTCTTAGGGAGTTACTTGGTACACTGAGAAGTTAGTTGAAATATCCAAAGGTAAACAGTATGTGCCAAAAGAACAATTTGAACGCAATTCTTCCTAATCTGTAACTACACTTTTAGCTAATAAGATAGCTACTAAAATATGCCATATATTTGAGGCACACCCTGTAATGGTAATGAGAATGTGAAAATCTTCCCTTCCCCTTAATAAGTGTGAGTGAATTTGAGCACCTTCCCTGATTTGAAAATATACTCTGCCCCCTAGCAGGTTGAATGTGGTCGCGTGGAGCCTGTGGTGGCAGGAGTTTGCTAAAGGGCAGAGCAGAGCCCACAAGAGAAGCTTGCTTAGAGAAGGCTTGTTTTCCAGGAAGGTGCACAGGTGGTTACTTTGTAATTATACCATGAGGGTCGTGATGTCCTCTGACCTTGTAGAAGGCTGCATATACCTCTAAGAGGAGGTTTTGCTTTGGGGCTCACTTTGGGAAGAGTTGCATGATTTAGCCAGATGAGACATTGGGCAGCATTTGAGTCCCCTGACTTTGAAAACCCAGATATTAGTGCTTCTCTCTCTGATAACTAAATAGGTCTGGATGTGATGATCAGACAGCTGGAAGCCCTGTCTGTTGAATGGTGTTATTTTCTCTGTATTTTTTTTTTGTCTATTTGTAAATTCTATTCATTTTCCTTGAAGTTCAGGGTGCTAACTTTTCCCCCTGCACTAGGTAAATGATATATATTTGATTAAAGTAAGATTGTTAACCCTCTTTTGTGTTGCCTTCCTTTGGAAAAGTAGATCAAAGAACCTGTGCTACCAGTCATCCTGGGTATGATAGGATGCTTGCTGATATGCACACTTAAGTTACAAATTTCTTCCTACAGGGACTACTTTTTCATTTAAAAAAATTGTCTTTCTAGCATCCAATATAAACCTCACACTTACTATTTCCTACATAAATATGTTTTAGCTGTTAAGCTGGTGATGACTCCTTCTTTGTATCCAGCTGTCAAACACAGAGATTGAACTAGTCCATCTCTCAAATCACTTCTACTCTAAAATTCCATCTCAGAGTTGGTGCGCTAAAATGGAGCAGAAAGGATGTTGGGAGCAGAGGAAGAAGATTAGAAAATATTTGTTCAAATTCTGGTTCTGTGGTTTATGTGACATTAGGTAAATTACTTCTCCACTCTCAGGATCAGTCCCCTTAGATGTAAAAGAAGGGAGATGGATTCCTCAAGCCCCTTCTGACCCTAAATCCCATGACCCTATAGACTAACACTCCTTCTAGGTGTCACATTCTATTTCATATTGAAGAATTTTATGTTTTAAGGGTCCTTCTAGCCAAATATTCTTTGATTCTATACATTATTTGCACCTCCTACAAGTTAAAAACAATATGAACATTTCTATTCTTATTACAAATAAGATCTTTCAGAATATTATCCTGAAAACGTTGTTTAATAGCAATTAAAACTTTCATAGGTTTGCTTTAGATAATGCCTTAATGAACTATATAATAAATGTTCTGTCATGATCTGCAATTAAAATACCCCTTAGTGTTTCATAATAATGGTTAAAAATGAAATTACTGACATCATGAAAAGCAGTGTGGCTTTAAAATTCTTGAGTATGGGTTAATCTGACATTTGATCAGTACTAACTTTGGTTGTTATAGGTTTAGTCATCAAAGGTCTTGTCCCTGCTAAACTCTTCACGGATACGTATTGTTTGGTATGATTAAAAATATTCCACTCACACCTGTTTGAGATCAAAATAGAAATGTCTTCTCAAATGCACTAGTAAAACGTTCAAGACTATTAATCAAGGGTGAACTTTATCATCTTCATTAAGAATGCACATCTGTGCTACTGAATTCAGGTGGATAGACAGTCTACAATTCCCAGGAGCTCACAGTTGTGACCACAGATTTTTGTTCATTCCATCATTTCCCTTGTGAAAAGTGTCTTTGTTTTGAGGGAATACTAGGAAAGGGAGTGTGGGTGTAGTGGTGCAAATTCATCACCACCTCTGTATGAAATGCTGGTTTACATTAACTATTCAGCAATATTGCCTTCTTTATGTAAATTAAAGCATCTTTAAAAAGCTTTACAGATATTTGCTTTAGATCTTGGTTCCAACCTCCAAACTTAAGGGATAGGTCAAAATGAAAAGAAAACCCAAAAAAAGAAACATACTGTCATTATTCCAAAAGGTCTCTTATAAAATCATGAAATCTCAAAGTCAGAAAGAACCTCAGTGGTTAAATGGAGTCTAAACTCTTCCTTAACAAAAATCCCCTCTGCCACTATATTTAAGTGATTATCTACCCTTTGGTTAAAGAATTCTAACAAAGGAGAATAAATTAATTTTGGAGGCAGCGCTCATTCCTTTTTTTTTTTTCACAATTCCAATGATTAGCAAGTGTTTCTACAAGTATTCAATTTATAGCTCTCCACTAACTGTTTTTAGTTCTGCCTTCAGGTTCAGAATCCTCTTTCTATGGATAGCTCTTTAAAATAAGATTGCATGCATAATGACCCTTTAAATCTTCTAATCTTCTCTTCTCCACTCTAAACATGCCCAGTTCCCTAATCCTATCCTCATGTGGCATAAATTTAGGACTCTTCATGATTTCAGGTTCCCCTCTCAGAGCACTCTCAAATTTAAAAATTTCTTTTTTTCTTCCTAAATTATGATGCCCAGAATTGAAACAATCCTCTCCATCTATGTATGCCTGTCCATCTCTGTTTCTTCCTCTCCCAGTCCACCCTCTCTTTCTCTCTCTCCTCTCTCTCTTTTCCTCTTTCTCTCTGTTTTGGTTCTGTTTCTCTGTCTCTCTGTATGTCTCTCTCTCTCTTTTTCTCTTTCCTGTAACCTATACTTTCACTGGTGTACATAGATCCCAGCTAGAAACTGCCTCTGCCAATACCAGTGTAGATCAACCCCTTTGAATCATAGACTTTGAGGAATGCCTCTCAATGCAGTCTAATTACATTATCTATTATGGATGCCAGTTCACAGTGTTAATTTATACTTTCATATTTTATCTTTCAATAAAGTTCTCATTCTTATTCTTTTTAGATGAGTTATTGCCTCCTTCATCCTGTACTTGTGAAGTTTTGTTTTTCATCCAAGTTACCTTGGGAATATGATATGTCTGACTCTTAGAGAAAGTTGTATTCCCAGAGTGTGGCTTACTACTTTTCCCCTCAGTATTCTATGGGTAACCCTCAGGATTTGTAACTCCATTAATATCACACATTCCCATGGGACCCCTCCACCCAAGATTGATTAACCAACTGATATCATTCCAAATGTCTAAGAAGTACCTCCTGGACCTAGAAATCATTTATGCCATCTAGTAGTCTCCACAAAATTTAATTCTAAGTTAGGCATAACCATTGGATGAGTTAACCCTTTCTTATCTGCACTGTCTCCACGCATGATACAACATTTTGGCTTCTGGGTCAATTCCCTGTTTCAGCAAAGGAAAGTGGGTTGGTTATTAGGGCTGACCCCCCACCAAACTCAGGCCCTGCTCCTTTGTTCTTTGCTGTAGATTTTAGTTGCTGAAGTGTGTTTTGATATTACTTCCAACCTTTGGAAACTTACAAGGTTGCAACCTGTTCTGTTCTGCCTATAAGTTTTAATTTACCTAAGATCTGGAAAGTATAAATAGAAATTAAACAGGCACCATGCATTTACAGAGATCTGCCATACAGGTGGGTGAGAAAACCTATCCCTTTCTGCACAGCAATCCCCCTCACTAAAAAACTGTCAAACAAATAACAAGACATTGTCCATTTGAACCTTTCATATGTATGTTTAGTTCCAGCTCAGCAACCAAGTAAAAGATTAGTCATCACAAAAATGAATGTAGGCGGGAAATTGTTAGAGGTTATCTGTGTATGCTTTGAAATAGGGGAAGGAATCTTCTATATGACATTCCCAGAAGCAAGTTCATTAAATGTCCATGTGGAATGGAACTAGGCAGGGCATATTGCAGATCCCTGAAGGATTGAGCCCTCATGCATTATAGTTCTATACAGTCCAAGTCCCTCACTTTACAGATACGGAAACGGAGACCCAGAGAGGTTTAAGTCACAATGAAAATCACATAACTGATAGAAAGCAGAACCGGAATCACATCGAAGTCCCCTGAATCAAAATCTAGCACTCATTTCCTTTTCCCATGCTTCTTACAGCACAATATCTATATAAAACAATCTTGCAGTTAACAATAGGGTTAAGATAAAACCATAAGAGAGAACACAAATAATACAAACTAAACTGTCTATGTATGAGGGAGAAAAAGTAGGTGGGGAGAGAAATTTCAGCATAGCACATACATAAAGTAAGAAAGACAACGTTTCCAAATCTTCGATGTCTATATAAATGTGACTTGTTATTATTATCTTCTTCCTGGGACCCTGGGGATATGATTAACCCCAGGGACCTCAAAATCTGGCAGTAACAATCCTAACTTAGGAACTAATTATCAATTTGTCTCTTTTTTTCGCCCTTTATTACAGCGAAGACTTTTTAAAAAGTGATTTATTTGTCTTTGTAATTAGTATGCTGATTAGAATATCTTCAATATCACAAGGCAGATTGCTTTCAAAGCAGGAGAGAGATGGTGTTGGCAGTGCAAGGTAGTATGTAGGAGGATGCTAGGAGAAATTCCCCTTGGAACTTTTATTGGGCAGCTTTTCCCTTTGAAACTGTAGCCCCTGCCCACTGTCAACTGCTTCAAAGAGCCTGGAGCCTCACCTGAACCAGGGCAGATAAACTGAGCCATGTGGCTTTGCATCATTAAGATGTAAGAAGAAAAACAGCAGGACATGGAGAAATTCTTTTCTAGAAAAATAGTTCCAAGCCACTGCTGAGTTATAATGATTAACTATTCAGTTACACATCTAGGGAACTGTCTACCTATTGGGGAGGCATTCTGTTCCAGTATTTAAGGATTCATTGTTTGCTTTATGGGTCTTATTAACTATACTATTATACTTTTTTTTTTTTAAGCAATTGGGGTTAAGTAACTTGCTCAAGGTTACACGGCCAGGTGTTTCTGGGTGGGTGCTAAGTGTCTGAGCCCGGGATTCGATCTCCAGGTCTTCTCAACACTGGAGCCGGTGCTCTTACTCGCTGTGCTACCTGGCCGCCCCATACTATTATACTTTTAATAGGGGTTCCCAGGCATTATGAAAATGTGGAATGGAATAAAAGATTGGAAAGGCATACAGTAACTTCATT
Organism: Petaurus breviceps papuanus; assembly: GCF_028583685.1. Lineage (NCBI taxonomy): Eukaryota > Metazoa > Chordata > Mammalia > Diprotodontia > Petauridae > Petaurus > Petaurus breviceps. Next base: position 11,486,404 of record NW_027187460.1, on the reverse strand, counting down.
ATCTCAATTTTGGGCGGGGGGGGGTTTGGACTCTTTTTCTTCATTAACTGCTACCATGCACTTAACACTCTGGTCTAATTTAATTTTCTGTTCCTCACACTTAATATTCCACCTCCCACCCCCTTACCTTTATACTATCTATTCCTCATTTCTGGAATTTACTCCCTCCTCACCTCTACCTTATAGAGCTTGTATTCAAATGCTCAATGGGAAAATAGCCATGAAAAGAAGCAACATATGATATGCATATTTCCCTGAGCATTTCTCAGTATTTTGAACCAGAAGGACCACTGAACACTGGGTTTTAGAATTTGAAAGTGAAGTTGAGGTCATCTAGTTCCACCTCCTCAAAGCAACACACATAGTGCTTTCCTTCAAATCAGAGATCAAGTATTCTTTTCTGCATGATGTCTTTCCTGATCCCTTTAACAATTAGTACCCTCACTCCCAAATTACCAAGAATTTAACTGCCTTTTATTTCTTTCATATTTAGTCTACATTCATTTATTCTATATATGCATTTATTCACTGTCTCCCTTAATAAAATGCAAGTTCCTCGAGAATGGGTTTTTTTCCTTTTTTTTCTTCACTTCTGCCTCCGTTCTACCCCCCTCTCCTCTTCTCTCCTGTCCTCTCCCTGAAAAGAAGCTAGTGAATGTAAGCAGGAGGAAAAATGGTGACACATAAGGCATATGTGTATATATATATATATACATATGCATATGGGTGTATACCCATATGTATGAATGAAAAATAATTGTTTCAATTGTAAGGATGCATAATTTAACTAATATAAGGGAGAAGAAGGAAAAAATATAAAGCTCTGGTTGTGCTAAGTCATTCTGGCTGCCATGACCTTGAATCCTCTTTTTTTTTTCTCTTTCTCCCTTTGTGCATAAATGCCAGTGGGAAGACAGCCAGGAATGCAGGTAATATGTGATATGCATGCTCCCCTGAGTATTTCTCAGTACTTTGAACCAGAAGGACCATTGAACACTGGGTTTTAGAATTTGAAAGTAAAGTAGAGGTCATGTAGTTCTACCTCCTCAAAGTGAGACACATAGTAAGGAGCAAAATGAAGGTTGGAATCCTGGTCCTAAAATTTCAAATTCACTGTTCATTTTTACATGTCAGTCTACTGATTCTGACACATTCTTAAAGGTAAAGCAGTCAGACACTCTCGTTTTACCTATGAGAAGATTGAGACCTAAGGAGCTTAAGGAAAATGCCTGCATGGCCATATAAGTAGTACACAGCAAAGGTAGGATTTGAACTTAGTCCCTTTAATAGACTATCCAGAGGAACAGAGATCAGATGGTAAAGTAAAAGAAGGAACTTGCTTGAACTCCCACACCAACCACCTCCAATACCTGTAAAAATTACTCTAAACAAATTTTAGAGCTATAGAACCCACAAAGTGACAGAGAGAAACCATTCTCCCACTGAAGGGAGCTTGGCAGGCTGACAGGGAAGGCCTATCGCATTGCACTGGGAGCCGTATGCAATCCCATGTGAGCCACACAGGCCCAAACCCAGGATAGCACTGGCCAGTGGCCCAGACTTGCCAGAGCAAACTTCAGGAGAGTGAATCACTGGCAGCTGTGGCTGTTTCCAGACTTCTCAACCCATAAAAGCAAAAAGGAAAGTAAAAGGCCAGTGGAGAACCCTATTGATCCAGTGTGAGAGAAGATTGGGGTCTGGACCCTGCCCCTGGATCAGAGGTAGTGGCAGCACAGTGGCTGCAACTGCTGCCACATGACTGCCTTTGGAGCTCCTGGCCTGAATATCATAGGGATACCAAGAAATCATTCAGAGGGTAATCACTCTTGATTTGATATGCTTAGATCTGGGTTGCAGCCTTGAGTGGTGGTCCTGGAGTGAAGAATGCCAGTGTGCCAGACCTTATGGTGGCTGTAAAGAGGGGGCCCTCCTCATAGCTCTGACAACTGTGAAAACACCAGCAATTTGGGACATAGCTCTCTCCACTCTGAAAGCAGAGTTCTACTGTGGCAAAAGCTCAAAAGTCAAGTAATTTGCTGGCAAGATGAGCAAACAGAGGAAGTGCAATCAGACTACAGAATCCTTTTTGGGGGACAAAGAGGATCAAGACATAGGACCAGAAGAAGACAACAAAGTCAAAACTCCTGCATCAAAAGCTCCCAAGAAAAATATGAATTGGTCACAGGGCATAGAGGAGTTCAAGAAGGATTTGGAAAATTAATTAAGAGATGTGGGGGAAAAACTGGGAAGAGAAATGAGAATGACACAAGAAAATCATGAAAAATGAGTCAACAACCTGAATGAAGAAAATAATACCTTAAAAAATAGACTAACTCAAATGGCAAAATAGGCTCAAAAAGCCAATGAGGAGAAGAATGCCTTAAAAAGCCAAATTTGCCAGATGAAAGAGGAATTTGAAAAAACTCATTAAAGAGAATAATTCCTTCAAAATTAGATTTGTAGCAAATGGAAGCTAATGACTTTATGAGAAATGAAGATGCTATAAAACAGATCCAAACAAATGAAAAAATAGAAGGCAATGTGAAATATCTCATTGAAAAAAACCACTGAACTAGAAAATAGATCCAGGAGAGATAATTTAAAAATTATTGTACTACCTGAAAGTCATGATCAAAAAGAAAGCCTAGAAATCATCGTTCAAGAAATTCTGAAGGAAAATTTCCCTACTATTCTAGAACAAGAAGGCAAAATAGAAATTGAAAGAATTCACCAATCACCTCTTTAAAAAAATCCCCAAAAGAAAACTCCTAGGAATATTGTAGCCAGGTTCCAGAGTCCCCAGAACAAAGAGAAAATATTACAAGCAGCCAGGAACAAACAATTTGAGCATTGTGGAAACACAATCAGGATAATACAAGATCTAGCAGCTTCTACACTAAAGGATTGAAGGGCTTAGAGTATGATATTCTGGATGTCAAAGGAGCTGGGATTAAAACCAAGAATCACGTACCCAGCAAAACTGAGTATCATGTTTCAGGGGAAAATATGGTTATTCAATGAAATAGAGGACTTTCAAGCATCCTTGATGAAAAAACCAAAGCTGAAAAGAAAATTTGACTTTCAAATACAGGAAGCAAGAGAAGCATGAGAAGGTAAACAGGAAAAAGAAATCATAAGGAACTTATTAAAGTTGAACTGTTGACATTCCTACACAGAAAGAATGATAATTGTAAGTCATGAGACTCTTCTTAGTATGAGGATAGTTGAAGGGAATATATATGTGTGTGTATACATACACACACATATGTATGTCTAGGAGGGTGTATGTGTGTATAAATATATATGACTGTATATGTGTGTAAATGTATACATAGTGCACAGCATGAGTTGAATATGAAGGGATGAAATCTAAAACAGAAAATTAAGAGGAGAGAGGAATATAATGAGAGAAGGAAAAAGGGAGAGACAGAATAGGGTAAATTATCTCATATAAAAGAAGAAGACAAAAGTGTTACAATGGAGGGGAAGAGTAGAAAGGTGAAGGGAATGGGTCTACCTTACTCTCATTGAATTTGGCTTAAGGAAGGAATGACATAAACACTAAATTGGGTATCTTATCCTACAAGAATGTAGGGGGGAAGGGAACAAGAGGGGGCATGATAGAGAGAAGGGCAGATTGGAGGAGAGTGTAGTTAGAAGCAAACACTTTTGAAAAGGGACAGGGTCAAAGGAGAAAATAGAATAAGAGGAGGGTGGTACGGGATGGAGGGAAACATAGCTAGCCTTTTACAACATAACTACTATGGAAACATTTTGAGTAACTACACATGTAAAACTATATTTAATTGCTTGTCTTCCCATTGTGGGTGGGTGAGGTGGGAATAAGGGAAATAATCTAGAAATCAAAGTTTTAAGAATGAATGTTTAAAAAATATTGCTTTTACAGGGTGGCCAGGTAGCACAGTGAGTAAGAGCACTGGCCCCAGAGTGGGGATGACCTGAGATCGAATCCGGGCTCAGATACTTAGCACCACACCCAGAAATAACTGGCTGTGTAACCTTGACCAAGTTACTTAACCCCAATTGCTTTAAAAAAAATTGCTTTTACTTGCAACTGGGAAATAAGATATTTAGGCACTGGGGTATAGAAATTCATCTTGCCCTACTAGAAAGTTAGGGGGGGGATGGGGGATGACATAAGAGAGAACAGGTTGGGGAAGGGACATTCAGCAGGCTCACTATCTTGGGGTGAGGTGTAGGGAGAAAATTTGTAACTCAAAATTTTGTGGAAATGAATGTTGAAAACTTAAACAAATAAATAAATTGCAAAAAATATACAATGTTCCCACCAAGATCTATAAATATCTTTTTTTGTATTTCTGCTTGAGGTGATATGTTAGATGGCTAACCCAGAAGCACTAGCATTTGAGTAGTCTGTGATAGATTTCCTTTCAGGGTTCACTGGAAGCTTTGTACCTGTTAGAGTCATTTGAGGATCCTCCAGCAGTGGGGTCTAGAAGCATGGCACATAGGTTATGTAATGCGGACTTCTCTTCCTTATTCAGCAAAAAAATCAATGAGCACTTATTAAGTGCTGTAGCGGCAAGCACCCCAAGCGTCCTCAGGGTTTGCAGCTACCACAGGTTCTTGGATCTGCTTTGTTAAAGGAAAGCAACTCAAAATGGGTTAACAAGCTTACTTTAATCAGTCAGACATATATCATTTACCTTGTTCAGGGGAAAAAGGTCAGCACCCCAAACTTCAAAGCATACAGGCAGAATTATCAAGACAGAAACATCAAGTAGACAGATTTCCAAACTGTCCAACCATTACATCCATACCCAGTCAACATCTGGGTTTCCACATTCTGAGTTTTTCAAAGCCGGGGGACTCTCAACAACGGCTTCCCAGAATTCAGATCAAATCACAGAACACTTCTCAAAGTGAGTCCCAAAACAAAGCTACACATCAGGGCTTATATAGCCTTCTCCTGGCTCAGAGAATGTAACAACCTTATTGACCCACTGGCCAATCAAAAAGTATCTACTGAAAAACAAGCCTCCCTCCCCAGGCTTCTGGTGCACTTTAGCCTAGGGGCAGGGAAGATCTTTAAAATTTACATTCTCATTACAAATGCTGACTGTGTACCAGACACTGTGCATACATGAGCAAAGAATTAAACAATTCTTATATTATTACTGCCATTAATAATTCCTCTAGTTAAGAAATGATTGATTAATTAATTAATTGATTAATTGTTTTCCATGATCTCTCCTTACAATATTGTCCCTCAGGGGAAAGATATCAAAGTAGTCACCTGAACCCTAGGATAGAAGACAAAATTTAACTACCAAGAATTTTTCTTTTCTTCACTTTTCACCAGGTAATAATCCAGCTATTGAAATATGGCCCCCTTTTTTAAGTCAGATCACAGTTTTCAGCATTTCATGTGTTCTTATCAAGAAGGCACAGTCATGGCTTGAGGCTACAGCAACAACACCTGATGCTAGAAGCTATAAGATAAGACAGCAAATCCATCAGTTCCTCTCATTGAACAATTCTTATGGGGATTCCTTTAGTCATAATTTTGGTAGACATTTTTCTTTTCAGTGACCCAAAAAAAGAGATAAACCAATCAAAAAATCAATCAATCAAACAAAGGAACAAAATAATCACAAGTATCCACTTTAATGTTGGAAATAGAATACTTTTCTCCTTGATTTTGTGCAGCCATTCTTTACAGAATTTTTGTTGTTATTCTCAACACAATTATTTGTCTTTATCCAGTGGAGCCAGGGCATTATGCCAATGAAACAACAGTTGCTTGGACATGGTGGCTTCATCTGAAATGTTCTCGGTGTCATTTTCAAGTAGGTAATATCAAACCCTAATGATAATCCCGAACAACCGGCAAATCGCCAGTCAAAAGTCATAGAACATCAGAGCTGGGAAGAAGGCTAGAACACAAAATGTTAGAACACAGAGTGACAGAGATGAAAGGTACCTTAGAACACAGTGTGAGAATGTACTGAAAATGCAATGGGAATTACTTGTTTTTCTAAGTTTCCTTCATAACTAAAGTCAAAGATTTTCAGACATGAGGAGGGTGGTGGGAGGCAGGAATCATCTTAGTAATCATTTAGTATAATCCCTGTATTTTCACTGAACAAAACTCTTTCTGAAATGTGCATCATATTGTCCATGGGCCTAAAAGATTCCAGACCATGAAATTTTCACTGTTTTCAAAGGTCTGCTACTTGAAACAATAAACCTAGAAAGGAGAAACTCTGTCCTTCTTTCACAGTTTTATGTACTAACAATGGGTACATGGAAGGTAGCAGGAAGAAGAAGAAGAAGAAGAAGAAGAAGAAGAAGAAGAAGAAGAAGA
>NW_027187460.1:11472705-11480045 GCF_028583685.1 Petaurus breviceps papuanus | reverse complement strand
AGAAGAAGAAGAAGAAGAAGAAGAAGAAGAAGAAGAAGAAGAAGAAGTGAATAAGAAGATAAGGATTAGCATGTCCTCTACTACTGACTGGAATTGACTGAGAGTCAAGTACCATAGAAATGTTTCTAAAGTTCAGGTCTAACCACATCACTCTCTTGTTCAACAAATTTTCATATCTGTCTGTCTATCTATCTATCTATCTATCTATCTATCTATCTATCTATCTATCTATCTATCTATCTTTCTATCTATCTATCTATCTATCATCTATCTATCTATCTTTCTATCTATCTATCTATCTATCTATCTATCTATCTATCTATCTATCTATCCTTTTGCCTTTAGGTCCAAGTACAAACTCCTCCTCTGTTTAACTCATCATCCTCCTTTCTGCCTGTTAGAATCCTTAACTTTTCTACAAGATTAGCTCAAAATACACACCTGGAAAAGTCCTTTCTGGGTTCCCTTAATGACAGTGACCTCTTCTCTATGGTTGTCTCGTGTGTGTTTGTGTGTGTGTACACACATGTACATATATATATACACACACACACACATATATATATATATATACATTCATATTGTCTTCCCAATTAGAATGGAAATCTCTTAAGAAAAAGATCTTCCTTCCTTCCTTCCTTCCTTCCTTCCTTCCTTCCTTCCTTCCTTCCTTCCTTCCTTCCTTCCTTCCTGCCTTCCTTCCTGCCTTCCTTCCTTCCTTCATTGCTTACTTGCCTGCTTCCTTCCTTCCTTTCTCTTTCTTTCCTTCCAGTTCCTTACTTCCTCTCTCCCACCCTTCCTTTCTTCAGAGTAGTAAGAAGGAATGGCAATCAGCAGTGCTTAGCACAGTACCTGGAAAATATTTGCTTAATAAATGCTTGTTCATTGATTGCTAGAGAGAATCAAATTTAAATCACAACCTGGATCCAATTTATCTTTTCAGGCTTATTATATCTTTTGCACACTTGGTTATCCTGTCAAAGTGACCTTTTTTTCTGTTACTTATACAGAGCATTCTGTCCTCCCTTTCCTTTACTTTGTAAAGATGGTACTCCATGCCTTAAATACACTCTCATCTCAAACCACCTCAGAGAACCCTGAATTTTCTTCGTAGCTCTGCTTAAGGACTGTTTACTATATGAGACCTTTGCTGTTCCCCCTGATGTTAACTACTTACGGGCAAGGGTTATTTCATTTGTTTCCTTGTATCCCTAAAGAGGTATAGTGACTGAGGAAATTTATTAAATGCTTGTTGATTGATATATTGATTTATACTTGGTGCTAAATACTCCTTGTTCTAGAGTGTTCCTTTCTGTAAGCTGGCTCCCCATAAGAGTCTAAGGATAACAGGCCTTAGAGAAAAGAACTTTAACCTCTGCCTGGGTTACAAACCTCCTCAATCTAGGCCACTAATTTACAAGGTATTTGACCCAAACCCTTGAGAACCATGAACTTCTAAAAACTATCTTGCCTTATTTTCTAAGAAAGTTATTCCTCTAATTCTATCACACTGGTCCCAAGTATAATAACTTCATAACACCTTTCTTTAGTATCAATCTATAGTCTGTGGATATCATATTAATTAATGGATCTTCAACAAATCAGAGACAAAGTCAGAACTGTGTTCAAATTCAGATTATGGGACAAATAGCAGCATAGACAGGGGAAACTCATAATGTCTTTGAAGTATGTTCTTAATTCTTTTTAAAAATAGTAAGCATTCTTATGCTTAGTCATCTAATAGGACTGGTATGATTAAAGAAAATAAAAACAAAAAACAATACAATGAAATCCAGATATAACTGTCATGTATTAATGAAGTATTTTTTTAAAATCAATGTTGTTTGGTGTTTTTTTTAAGACATGACCTTAGATATCAACATAAATAAATACATTTGCTCAGTAAATATTTACATTTCAATCAAACTCAACATATATCATAATATTTTTTTCTATTCCTCTATTTCTACATTATCACTTGTCCATTTCTTATCATTCATTTCCCCCCATTTGATCACAATGTGTCCTTTCTACTTTTCATTCTGCTTTTAAAAAATTTAACATGATTTTATAATTTAGGATATGTTTGTATTATTCATTCTTGTTCACTTTGATTATATTACAAAAGTTCATTATTTTAATGTAACACAATTTACTTAAACATTTATCTATTGTGGAAAACTTTACTTTCAGTTTTTCTTGTTATATATTTTCTTTGTTTTTGCAATTAAAAAAACATTATGAAAATCTTTAAGCACATAGTCATTGTGTTGTTAATTTCTGGTAATTCTGTCAGTTTATATTGCTTAAAATGAAATAATTGGATAAAAGCCATAATTATTTTTGTAACTTTTACTGTGTATTGCCAGAACACTCGTCAAAAACATTCTATAACTTTGTGATTCCACTAGTAATGAATAAGTGAACCTGTTACTCCAGTCTTGCCATCTCTTGAGTTTCATTTAATTTAATTATCTTTTCCAATTTAACTGGCATGATACTATCTCAAAATTGTTTTAATTTGCATCTCTTTATTATTGACTTGAGTCTTATTTTCAAATAATTATTAACAATATGAAAATTTTCTTTTCATATAGAATGAACTTTTTCCTCTTAAGAACAGGGAGTTATCACTGTGATTTTTTTTTAAGTTCCATTTATTTTTATATGGGCAGTTAGGTGGCACAGTGTATAGAACACCAGACCTGGAGTCAGGAATACCAGAATTCAAATCCAGTCTTGGATATTTACTAGCTGTGTGACCCTACGCAAGCCACTTAAAAATGTTTGCCTCAGTTTCCTCACCTATAAAATGAACTGGAGAAGGAAATGGTAAAACACCCCTGTATCCTTGTCATGAAAAGCCCAAATGGGGCCATGAAAAGTCTGAAATGACTAAAACAATTGAAAAACCACAAAATATTTGTATATGCCACATTTATATGTCATATATGCCATAATTATTTTCCAATATATTTTCTTTTTTCATTTCATTATATTGTCTTATTCAGATTTTTAAAAAATTCACTCAAGCACATACTCTCCCCAATATATTTTTCTATTTGTTAAATCAATGAATGAAGGGATGGATGAATGAATAAGTATTTATTGTCATTATTCTAAAGACATTGTGCTATGTGTCTGCTATATAAATACAAATGTCTTTGTCCTCAAAGAATTATTTTCTAAATATGGAATGACGACATTTAAATAAAATTAATAACTGACAGCAGCGCTTTGGTCAGGGAAGTTATAGGAGCTATTGGGTTGTTTGATTGTCATGCTTTTTCCACAAAGATCTTCCTTCAAGGCAAAACTTTCCATGTGTTAGTTTCTTCTGTTTCTTCTCTTTTTCCTCAAAGCTCTATTGGGTGCTTCTGTCATCTGATAATCTTCAATATGTTCAATTATCACCTCTATGCTCACAACTATTGGATCCATTTATCCATCCCTAACTTCTACTTATTTTTTAAAAATTCCATTTATTTCTTTAAATATTTCGCAATTATATGCAAAAAAGTAGCATTCATTTTTGAAAATTTTGTGTTACAAACTTTCTTCTTCCTACCCCTTGAGAAGACAATCTATATGATATTGATTATTCATATGAAATCATGTAAAACATATATCCGATATTAGCCATGCTACAAAGGAAACACATTCAAAAATATTTTTTAAAAGTATACTTCAATCTATGCTGAGAGTTCATCAGTTCTGTCTCTGAAGGTAGACATCATTTTTCATCATAGGTCATTTATGATTGTCTTGGTTTATGGTCTTGGACAGAGTAGCTAAGCCTTTCACAGTGAGTTACCTTTACAATATCGCATTTACTGTGTACAATATTCTTCTTGTCCTGCTCAGTTCATTTTGTATCACTTCATGTAAGTCTTTCCAGGTTTTTCTGAAACCATGCTGTCATTTCTTATACTACAACAGTATTAAATCACAATCACATGCCACAACTTATTCATCCCTTTCCCAAATGATCAGTATCCCCCTCACTTTCCAATATTTGGCCACTACAGAAAGGACTGGTATAGCAGGTTTTTGTACAAATAGGTGTTCTTCTCCTTTCTTTGGTTTCTTTGTGATACAGACTTAGTAGTGGTATTGGTGCAAAGAGAATGCACGGTTTTACGGACCTTTAGGCATAATTCCAAATTGTTCTCCAGATTAGTTGGAGGAATTCACAACTTCAGCAACAGTGCATCAGCATCCCAATTTATCCATATACCATTTAGTATTTGTCATTTTTCTATCTTGTCACATTAGCCAATCTGATCTCAGAATTGTTTTAATTTGTATTTCTCTAGTCAATAGTGATTAAAATTTTCATCTATTGATAGCTTTGATTTATTCCTAAGGAAAAAAGCTATTCATATCCTTTGACCATTTGTAAAGTGTAATTTGTTCATCTTCTAGTATTTTTTTAATTGCATGTCCAATTCATTTGTCTGTTCTTTCTCCCTTTTAGTGACATATGTGTTTAGAGATATAAAATCTCCCCTAATTATGACTTTTGCTGCATCCCACAAATATAGAAATATTGCCTAATTGTTATCATTCTCTTCAAGAAATTATTGATGGTTTCTCTGATTTCTTTTTTGACTTACTCATTCTTTAGGATTGATTATTTAGTTTCCAATTTTTAATCTATAGTTTCACAGTTCATTGTTGAATATAATTTTGTACATTTAGATAAACTTAACTTGGTGCTCTTAAAATTAGAAAATTTTTTATTTTGTTGTGCAGTTTTTATGCCCTAATTATATGATCAATTTTTGTGAAGGTTCCATGTACTGATGAGTAAAAGGGACATTCCTTTCTATTACCATTTGATATTCTCCAGAGCTCTATCATATTTAACTTTTTGAAGATTCAATTCAATCTCTTTAACTTTTTTAATATTTAGTTTGTGGATAGCTTTTTCTAATTCTTAGAGGTTAAAGTTGAGGTTTCCTATGAGTACAATTTTGCTGTCTTTTTCCTCCTGTATTTCATTTAATTTTTCCTGTAAGTATTGGGATATTATGCCAGTTGGTACATATATGTTTAGTATTAATATTTGATATTACTTCATTGTCTATGTATAAGTTTTCAAAGTGGGCAATACCACCACCTGGAGGGGGGGCACACAGGACTGCTGGGGGGGCATGGCAATAATAGCTTTAGTTGCAATTGGAGGTCATTGAATATAAATAAGGGGACAGTGAAAGCATAAGCCCTGTGCCTCCTAGCTGTGTGAAGTTCATTTGGAAGACACAAGTTCAAATCCCACCTGTAACACATTGTTGGAATCATTTAATATCCAGTGACCTAAAGGATTCTTTAGGACAATATATCATGGAAAAGCTAATGATTTACCTTAGGAGTAAGAGTTACTTTTTTCCCCTGAGAATTCCCTACATCAATGATAACAGATGTCTGAAGAAAACAAGACCATCAGTAAACTTATGTGTATATTTGATTTATGTCTGGTATCTATTCTGTTCATCTATTTCTCTAATTTTGGTCAAGCACCAATTAGTTTTAAAAGTAATTCCTTTGTAATTCAGCCTCCTGTCACACTTGAACTAAGGCATTGGGAAAAAATGAAGAAGAAAACACATTAGTAGAATTAGAGCATTATAAAATATTCAAGCTAAAAGAAACTTTAGAGTATAGAATGCTAGAACACAGGAAGTTAGATCTTCATGGGATCTTATGGTGTAGAATATTACAGCATAGAATGTAATATATTATAATATAGGACAATATAATGCTAGAGCTAAAAGGGGTCCTGAAAAATGGTATGCTGTAGTTGGAAGGAACTTTTAAATGTGGAATCTTAGAGTGTAGATCATTAGAGCTGGAGGGGATCATAGAGATTAAAAATAAAACCAAAATTAAAAACCAAACAAAACTTTTCCAGGTAATCATGTAATGACCTCCATTGCTCTCAGTGAAGTGATATGCAGGGGGGGAAAAAGAGCATTGAATATGGAGTCATATGGCCTGAATTTCAAAATCAACATTGCTTCCTTCTTGTATCATCCTAGGTAAGTCACTTAAACTTTCTAAATCTCATTTTTCTTATCCATAAACTTAGGAATTTGGACTACGTGATTTCTAAGTTCCTTTAAGGACCTAAATCTACGATCCTATGAAATCATGTAGCCAATTCATCTTCATTTATTGACAGAGAAGAAAAGTGTATTTTTTTAGCTGCAAAGTAACTTACCTAACATTATGCATCAAATGAGTGGTGCTAGAGATAGCACTGAAGTTCAGTTTTTTAATTGAAAAAAAAAAAAACCTAAGATAGTCACCATTTGCTGTTGAGTGAAAAATGTTGACTTTTATTTCTAGTTTTGTACAGTAAATTCTGGGCAGGATTATATTAAAAAATAATGAAATTGAAATGCATGATCAAAAAGTCTTCTTAGAGAGATGAAGGCATTACGAAAACAAACTATCATAGGTGTTTATGAAGTCCTATTTTTTCTCTAATTTGATTCTTTGAAAGTCAGACTAAGAGGATAAAGTAATCTTCTTAGATATTGGCATTGGTTCGGTATCTTTAACTTCTGGAATATGGTGAGTGGATTGTTCTAATTTGAAAACTGCAGACACTATTAATAATGCCCCACTATATAACCAACAAAATCCTCTGAGTTGAAATTAAATTTTCAGTCTAAATGGTACTTCAATCATATTTACTCTTTTGCTCCAATCACCCCCTTTTTTTCTGGGTATGTGACCTTAGAAGGGTCAGGATCTTGGATCATTTTAAGTTCTTACAAATCAGTCTTCCCATATATAAAATGGGAGCAGGAGAACCTGTACTAGCTTCATTACATTTATTGTAAAAGAATATATTTTGAAATCAATCAATGGAAAATAATTTATTAATTGCTTACTAAGTGCTAGACATTTTGATAAGCACTGATAATACAAAGAAACAAGTCAGTCATGACCTTCAAGTAGCTTACATTATACTAGGGGAGATACCATGTACCTCTATAGGTATACACAAGATACATAGACAGTTATCATTAGAGGAAGACTTTAGCAGCTAAAGGAACCAGGAAGTCATTCAACCAGTTATTTTACAAACATTCATTAAGTGTTTTCTATGTGATAGACATCATGCTAAGTATGGGAGATTCAAAGAAAAGAAATACAAGTTCCATGCCCTCAAGGAGCATGCACTTTCATGGGTACACAACATGCACATACTATACACAACATGCACATATGTGTGTGTGTGTGTGTGTATAAATGAAGAGAGAGAGAGAGAGAGAGAGAGAAAGAGAGAGAGAGAGAGAGAGAGAGAGAGAGAGAGAGAGAGAGAGAGA
>NW_027187460.1:11463505-11472695 GCF_028583685.1 Petaurus breviceps papuanus | reverse complement strand
AGAGAGAGAGAGAGAGAGAGAGAGAGAGAGAGAGAGAGAGAGAGAGAACTTTCCAGGTATGGAAAACTACAAAGGAGAGATGATGTGGGGCCTTGTGTGTGAGGTATAGAAAGCAGACTGTAATGAATGGATCATAGACTCTGTGGTAGGAAGTAACATGTAAGATGATTGAAAAGATAGGAAGTGGCCGAGCTCTGAAGAGCTTTAAATTACAAACAGAGGATTTTGCATTTTATCCTGAAAGCTATAAGGAATCATCTAGATTTATTAAATGGAGGATTTACATGGTCAGAATTCTGCTGCAGGAAAATTATTTGGGTTACTGTGGAAAAGATATATTAGTGTGGATAGAGAATTGAGGCAGGGAGACCAATTAGAAGGCTTTTGAAATCATTGAAGTATGAGGAAATGAGAGACAATTAGGGTGGTCACTTGGTGATTAACAATATGAAGATAAATAAAAGAGCTCCTTAATGGGAAAAAATGATAAAATTTTGGAACTGATTGCATATGTGGAGTGAATGAGGAGTAGATGACACCAAAGTTGTCAGCCTTGGGAAATGAATGATGCTATTTCCCTTGACAATAACAAGGAAGTTTGAGAGAAGAGTGAGTTTGGAATGTGGTAGGTGAGAAAGGTAAAGATGAGTTCTGTTTTGAATACACTAAGTTCGAGATATCTCCAAGAAAGCTAGTTCAAAGTGTCCAAAAGATAATTAGTGACATGGGATTATAGCTCAAGAAATAGACTGGAGAGACAAGCTATCTACATCCATATCTACATCTGCAATTATACACATTCATACATCTACATCTACCTATATCCTTATGTACCTATTTATGTGTGTACCATTCTTTCTCCCCCCTTCTCCATACATATAACTATACATATATAGATAAAGGTATGCATGTATATATGTATAGATATCTCTATATGTATGTTTCTATATGTATACACATGCATGTATCTATACATTAATTCATGCCTATGTATAGAAATATGTGTGTGCATAAATGTCTATATCGATATGTATATATGAAGAGATAAGAATGACACATAAATAGATGCAGATAGATATTAATGTGGCTAAACATATAGTTTAGATATAGATATAGGAATTATCTGCACAGAGATGATAATTTAACCCAAGTAGGCTGACAAGATCAATAAATGAGAGATTATGTCGAGAAAAGAAAAGATGGCCCAGGACAGTTTATACTCATTTTAAATATGAGTTTATATTATTATTAGATAAAAAACAACACATACTATCATTATTGTTGCTTGTATTTTTGATAATGATAATAATTCACATTGAATGTCTCTTCCCTCTCCATTAAGCCATTTCTTTTTCCAGTACAAGTATTTGTTCAGAAACATACTATTTATACAAAAGTAAGCCTACATTCATTCTTGGGTTAGGCTGTGAAAGTGAGTCAGACACAAACTTATTCTTTTCTCTGCAGGATAATGCTCAATCAACAAGAATGGCATGTTGTGTCCCAGAGCTGGGGAATTTGGGTGCATGAGTGGTGAAATGTGGTCAAATATGGCAAGTATTTTTCTGTGTAATACTGACAGGAAGTGAAGAGAGATACAATTGCTACAAGATGACAAGATGTGTGTGTGTGCATGTGTGTGTGTGTACTGAGTTCAAGATCAAAGTCAGTGAATAAAGGGCACTTGGAATAGCAGTGAAGGAAACAGGCATCTCCTTGCTGGGAGCAGCCACTGAGCCTATTTACCCTTTTCCACGATGAGCTAGCTGCTGCCTTAGGAGACTGTGAGGTTAGATTTCTCTGCCAGTGACAAGATAATTAGAACTCAGTTTCATACCCTGGTCTGAACTGAAGATTCCAAATCCATCCACATTCTAAATCCAACCTCCATTCTATTAATACAAAGTCCGGAGTGCCTTCAGAGTTTTCACATCTCTGTCTAGTTATTGGAACTTTGGCTAAGTACTCCTTTGACCACTAAGGATAATATCAGTGAGGAACAAAATAAACTCAATCTAGATACTTCTAAGAATTACTGAGTCAAAGTAATTTCTCTACTGTTTGAAGGGCTTCTAAGATTCAGGAGAATAGCACTTGGAGGTGGGGTGGGTGGGTTATATATTTATTATGCAATTTCTTCAGTTCATATGGAGTCTTTCTTTGCTGATTGATTTCCAACCTCATGTGTCTAATTCTACAGAAATTCAAAGACATTGTGCCAAGTTTGCGTGAATACTATGAACTAAATTGCAGTCATACCAAGAATAGAGAGAGAATTTTTCCAGTGTTTGAAGGATCAGAACTAAGTTCTAAGTGTGTAGATGCAGAGATTCTCTTACTCCTTGACCAAAGTAGGCAGTGATCCATAAGGAGATGAGGAATCGAGAGATAAAAGGTCATTGAATTTCTAGATAAAGGTTGATGTTACATGACTTACTTTTTTTTTTAAGCAATTGTGGTTAAGTAACTTGCCCAAGGTTACACGGCCAGTTGTTTTGTGTGTGTGTGTGTGTAAGGGGGGGGTGTAGGTGTGGGTGGGTGTGTGTGGGTGTGGGTGTGGGTGTTAAGTGTCTGAGGCCAGAACCAATCCCGGGTCCTCGGGACTGTGGGGCCGGTGCTCCACTCACTACACCACCTAACCGCCCTGATGACTTACTTTTTGACTCCTAACAGTGTTATGTTCAAGCAGACAATATAGAGTGTCATTTCTCCAGTGACGAATGACATTTGGTGTTTAAAAATGCCTTTTTTTCTCTGAAATAGTGAGTGTATGCATTAATATCCCCATTTTATAGATAAAGAGACTGAGACTTATAAAGTTAAAATGTTGCTTTAAAAGTGACATAGCAAGTTATTGGAAAGGGAATGAGAATAGAATACATATCACATGGCACCCAGTGTGTGTTCCCCTTTACCACTCCACTTTTCTGAGGATTTAATGCATTTAAAGTAGAATAGGAGAGAAGGATTTCCATTAACTCCTCATCCACATAATAAATCACTATCAATTTTGCCAATTTTGGATTGTGTCAGGGAAATAAATGAAAAGTTAATAAGGGGGAAAGAAAAATAATAGCTTATATTTAGTGATTTACAGTTTTGAGGTGTGTTTTTCCCCATAACAAACATATTTGATCTTTATAATAACCTCTTAAAATCCTATTCATTCCTTTGATCCCAATCTAAATGCCACATGCTCCATTGAAACCTTCTCTGATCCCTCTATTAAAAAATGACCTTTCCCCTCAGAACTCATATAACACTTGCTTTCTCACCTCTTTAAAATTAGTGGTGTGCTGGAACTAGCTCTAATGCCTTTCAAGAGTTGTTTGTTAAATTTTCAGTGTGAGTCTCAGAAATCAGCACTTTCTACAATATTTAGAAAATATCTCTGAAGTTATCTAATGTAGAGGTGGCAAACATTCAACTAGATTAAATATACCTGGAGCCTCTTCAACAAAATAAATAAAAATATAATGGAATAATATACAATATTTATTCATTGTTTTGTTGATTGTATAGACTTAAAGTGTTGAAAATGGTGATAAAACTTAAAATGTACATATGCATCTATTTCTCTGTTTTCTTTTTTCCTTTCAGAGAGTCTGGTTGCTGAATATTTACCACCATACTCTTGTCTTTAATGAAATTTTCATGGAATATTGAGTTATCTGTGTCATTGTCCCCAGATATATTGTAAGCTTCATGAAGGCGAGACAGTATTGGGTATGGCATTCTTCTCCTGCTACATGTTAAATATGTTTCTTGCTATTATAGTTGGTATTCTTAAGGAAAGCAAGACAAGGATTAGCATTGTCATTTCACAAAAGGTGAACCTGTATTTTGGAGAGGTAAAAGAACTTGACCAAGGTCAAATTCAATCATATTAAAACTTGGATTATCAGATCATAGAATTCTAGATTTAAACCTGGAAGATATCTTAGATCTCAGTGAGTCCCAATTCTTCATTTTTTTTTTCCATCAGTACCAAGTCACTTTATTGGGATGTAAATGGTGGTAGTTTTTTGGTACAGATTATGAAAAGGTCAGATAACCAAAGTATGCATGCACTGAAAGACAGTAGGAGTGGCGCCCACAGTTCCCACGAGTGGCTTAGCTCTCGTTGTCACTGTCTCCAAGGGTGTGCTTGTGAAAAAGATATTCCGCGATGCCAGAATTGGGGCCCCCCATCTTGAGCAGGTTGGTTACGTGATCACCCAGCGGTTTGATGGACTTGACCTGTTCGTCCAGGTAGTGGGTTTCGATGAAATCACATAAGTGGGGGTCATTCTTGTCAGTTGCCAGCTTGTGCGATTCCAGTAACGACTGATTGACATTTTTTTCCAAGTGCAGAGCACACTCCATTGCGTTCAGCCCGCTCTCCCAGGCGTCGCGGTCGGGTTTTTTGATGTCCTGCAGGGAGACGCGGCCGCAGCGCTGGTTCTGCAGCTTCATCAGCTTCTCGGCTTGCCCGCGCTCCTCATGCGACTGGTGCAGGAAGTACTTGGCGAAGTTCTTGAGCTCCACGTCGTCGCGGTCGAAGTAGTGTGACATGGACAGGTAGACATAGGAGGCGTAGAGCTCCTGATTGATCTGCCGGTTGATGGCGGCCTCCGCGTACTGGTGGTAGTTCTGCCGCACCTGAGAGGGGGACGAAGTGGTCATGGCGGCAGCGGCGGCGACGACCAGGGAAGGCTGAACAGGCGGCTTCTGCTCAACGGTAGGACGTTAGAAGTGTTGGTTAGTGGAGGTGAAGGTGGAGAGGTGGCTAAGGGCGGCTCCGGCCGGGAATCGAGCAGCGGGTTCCGTTCAAGCACTGTTGAAGCAGGAAACCGCAGCGACTCCCCTTCCCTGCGCTTCTGGCGCAATTCTTCATTTTACAGATGCAGACATTGAGGCACAGGGAGATTAGCTAACTTCTTCAGGGTCACACAGCTGGTAAGCATATGAGGATGGATTTGAATCCATTTTTCCTTGCTCCAAGCTCAGCACTCTATCCACTGATTCCATGCTGCTTCTCGTGACGCAGATGTAAGTTCAGTCCTGTTTTTATTAAATAATTGTGAAAAGATAAATAGCTAAAAGAATATATCTTGACACAAATATCTTTGAAGACTATCTTCATAATTAAAAGAGTAACTTTGTCAATAGCACTTTAGTTTTTGTTCTTTTTTTTTTCCTTTCAAACTTTACCTGTCCTAGGACTGAAGAGTCAGAGTCTCAGATTTAGAAAATATCTCTGAAGTTATCTAAAGCAGAGGTGGCAAACACTCAACTAGATTAAAATGTAAGTGGAGACTATTTGACAAAATAAATAAAAATATAATGGAACATAGAGAATATTAATATGTGGTTTTCTATGTCAATATGTGGTTTTCAGAGATACTTTTAGAAGGTTTAGTAATACCTGTTTTAATTTGAGTTTGGCATTACAGATGTAGACCAAGTAATCCCTAGAGAATTATCCCCCTACAACATTCCTTGTTGGGTAATTGTCTATGGTTTTATTCTGAAGATTTCTATTGATATCCAATATCTACTAATGTTTCTATAAATATGCAATGTAGTCCCCTCTGTGTTGTAACTTCTCTAATTATTAGAAGGTATTCCTTTGGGCAATCCTAAATTTGACTATCTCCAACTTCCAACAATTGGTGATTAGTCTTCTGAGATCATTTATATAAACGTTAATTGAAAGTCATAGGAATACTTAAAGATAATTTATTATGCCACACCTTGCCCCCTAAGTCTTCTCTTCATATACTAAACATCCTTAATTCCTTTAAGTGGTCATTGTGACATTATTGCCAGGTTCTTTGCCAGCCTTTTCTCTCTCTTCTGGCTGCTCTTTATTGTGTGTTACTGAAAATCTGGTGTCCAGAACTGAACACACTATTTCACATTTTTTTTTATGATCTGGCAGAGAACATTGGGACAACCACCTCTCTACCACTGGACTCTATATATCTCAGTGCACAAAAAAGGTCCCATTAGATTTGTTGTCTCTAACTAATGTGTCTCCCAATTTCATGTTGAAAGATGACCCAGCTTTCCCTCTAGTGTGAATACTTGGGGTGAATTCTCAACTGGACACATGAGGGAGTTGGTTCTAATTCTGTGACTCGTCATTGATTAAATTCTATATTAAACTCTTCAGAACAATATGGAGGTTTATAAGTCAAGGTTCCTAATTAAGTTGCACTTGTTTCAAGTCAATTAAATAAAAATAAAAGGAGAGTTAGGATTCTTATATGGCTATTTACCCTATTCATGTACAAATCCCCTTCCTTCCATCTATCTATAGCTGAAGAATTTTTCAGCTAGTGCATTAATAACACTCCTTTGAATTTTGTTCACATTTATAACTCTTTGAATTAAAATACCTCTAAGAAAAGTCCACCTCATATTTCATTTCCTAGGTCTTATTGCTCTCATTCCTGTCTCCCTGGTTTTCCATGGTGACATCCTCCAATTTATTACCATCTCCTTATACCAAAGGAAATTCTGTTAAGCTTTCTTTATGATACATTAGAAAGGAATTACTCATGGAGCTTGAGCCCTTACTGGCTCTTTGGCAATTATATTCTCAGTGAGGTATTGTCAGATGCCACAAATAATTCTCTAGGTGATTTATAAGTACAGATTCACACAGAAATAATAAAATTTCTCAGATTTTTTATTCTTAATAAAATCAGTAAAATGTTTATTTCATCCACTGTGTGTATTAGGTGGATTTCAGCTTTCTATGCTCACACCTGCCATGATCAATTTATTATCCCATTCTTATCTTTTATCAATTTCCCTGTTAATGGCTGTCCCTTCAATTAATTTTTGCTCATAAAAGGTCCTCCTCTAAACTTCATTTAGGAAGTTGTAAAGTGACCTAGTTGGAAAAAGCTTAGTTTTGGGTCAGAAGATATATATTCATCTGGTCTCTCTCTGCCTGAGACTCCCAATTTGTTGCCATTTCACTTCTCTGTTACTCAATTTTCTTCTCTCTAAAATGGTTCAGGGAGAGAACAACAACTTACTTCCCTCATGGAGTTGTAGTTAGGGACGAAAGACACAAGGAATGAAGATAAACAGGGCTTAGGCTTTTAAATTTCAGATGCTTCCATGTGCTTATCTAAAAGTGAGGTGATGGACTATATGGTTGCAAAGTTTTCATTCAGTTCTAAAAATTACATGGCTCCAATGGCAAAAGGTTCATAAAGTGTTGCATCACTCTAATGTACTTATCAAATGTAAGCTTTCATTGTTTGTAGCCATGGAGAATAATGGCCATTCGATTTTATTCATTGGCCTCAAGATTCAGGGAAATAATTATCTTTCTCCATCACCATCTAGAAATAATAATATAGCAATGGAAATAGACAAATCATATATATTTGCCATATCTCCCAAGTTGTTTTGTGTAGTTGTTTCACTCACATCTGACTCTTTTTGATACTATTTGGGATTTTCTTGTCAAAGTGAGCTGTCATGTCCATCTCCAACTTATTTAATAGATGAGGAAACTGAGGTAAACAGGGTTAAGTGACCTGTACAAGGATCAACAGTTAGTAAGTGTCTGAAGTTGAATTTGAACTCAGGCCTTCTTGACTTCAGGCCTAGTGCTGTATCACCTAACTGCCCATCTCCCAAATTAATTTTTTTCAATTTCTTGTGCCTCCAACTCATGTAATCAAAATGAGTCTTTCTCTGTTCTTTAAGTTGAACCTATATTTCTGTCTGGTTGGTTTGCAAGAAAAATATAAAATGGGTTATGATTCATTCTATATGCAAACATTTCAGAAATCAGTTGCAGTCATGAGTATTTCTGTTTTCTCTATTAGAGTCACAGAACCTCCTAAATGAAGTTTAGATGAGGACGTTTTATGAGCATAGATGAATTGAAGGGGCAGTCAATAACAGGGAAATTTATAAAAGATAAGAACGGGATAACAAATTGATCATGGCAGGTGTGAGCATAGAAAGCTGAAATCCACCTAATACACACAGTGGATGAAATAAATATTTTACTGATTTTATTAAGAATAAAAAAAATCAGAGAAATTTTATTCTTCAGAATATGGAATGTTAGCACATAGAACACAGGTTATTAATGTTGGAATGGATCTTAGAAATCATGCACTACATTCAGTCAATCTTCTCACTTAACCAATAAGGAAACTCAGCTGAGATACAGAGAAGTGAAAATGCTTATTCAAGTTTCAACAGAAACTTAGTGATAGAGCCAAGATTATGACACTGTTTTCCTTATTGTGTAAGGAATTGGGAATATTCAAGGAGAAGAAGACATTCAATATGTATAGAAGTGGCAATAGAAGTGGTAGTGAATTATTATGTAGCATCCCTTCTTTGGTCTCTTCCCCCAAATTGCCCTCTGGGTCAAGGTGATAGCAAGAGAAATAGAGAAACTACTAGTCCTCTTCAGCACCTTCATAGAATTATCCCCTAAGTCATATTATCTTCTTTACAAATTATAATAAAAACAGGCTTAATCTCTTCTAAGGATACCATTTTCTCCTCAATTTTTCTCTCTTTTTTCTTGGCTGGATATGCATCTTTGTCTGCTTCACTTTCTCTAAGAATATGTTTAATAGGGATAGAAAGAGGAAAGAAATGAAAGAGAGGAACTCCCTCTTCTTCTCTAACCCCCAAAGAGGATTTGCCCTTAGGACTTGGTTCCATATTCTTGGATCACCACTTAATTAGCTCACTGCTTGGTTGATTTGATATTTTTATAAGTAGCCTGTTCGTATTTGAAATAATTTTGGTATCCAATCACAAGATTTTTCCAATATGATGCCATCTTTTTTTATTTGATGACTAAAATTCGTAAGGTCCTTTCAAAATATTTGAGGATTTTTCTACACATTGTGATGAGTATAAAAAGTTCATTAATATTTAATTACTCTGTTAATGGAATAACTGACTGAGGTGGGGCTAGAATACTCCCTTATAATCATTTCAAATAGAAAATGGATCAGATTTTTTCCACCTGGAGCCAAAGAAAAGTAAAATCGATTTGTGGAGGTCCCAGAAACACAGGCTTTGGTTCACTTTTAAGAATATTTTATTACATTTAGAGCTACATAAAACTGGAATGGCTTGACTAAGGAGATATGAGTAGTAAGTATAATTTTTTGTAAATATCCAAGAATCTCAACTATTTGCCAATTGTTTA
>NW_027187460.1:11453432-11463495 GCF_028583685.1 Petaurus breviceps papuanus | reverse complement strand
TACCTTTCCAGTTTCCTTACCCCTCACACCCTGAGACACACCCTAAGGTCCAGTGACACTGGCCTCCTGCCTGTTAAAAAAAAATTAAAGAGTGCCACACTCAACAACTGATACCTGTCATCTTGCCCAACTTCTTGTTCATAAGATACACCTATGGATATTTCTGTGGATATCCACCTCATTTGTTGGGACCATCCTCTATGTCTCAATTTTATAGGCACAAATGCTCAATTTGGTCTATCCATCACTTGTTCCTCAATCTTATAATATTCACATTCCAACTTTTTTTCCTTACACATTAATTAGTAAGCATGCAACAATTATTAATTATATATTAATTAGTAAACATGCAACAATTATAACAATTATTCATTAGGTCTTCCAATTTTACTTGTTACCATAATTTTGAAACTTTGGAATTTACAACATTCTATAATTTTAGCCATATATCTTCAATAGAAAAATATTAGACTTAGAAAAGATGTATTTTGTTCTTTGGAAGAAGAAAAAACCTTGGACACCATAAAAATGCTGTAGCAAAATGTACAAATGCAACACATTCTGATTTCTTACTCTTATTCAATTCTAGGTCCATCATATTGTCCATACAAGATGTATGCTCTAATGGGTTATCATTACAGGAGAATTACATTAAATATTACTCAAGATGTATTATGTATTATTATAAAATAAACCAATATAAATCATCAGCATTTCTATATATGACCAACTGTAATGCTAATAGGAATTTGAAGATCTTCCCTGCCCCTTAATAAGCCTAGGTGAAAATGAGGACCTTTCCTGATTTGAAAATATACTCTGCCCCCAGGATGGCTGAATGTGGTCTCATGGAGTGTGTGGTGGGAGGCTTGCTTTTCAGGAAGGTACAACTTTTGTTACCTTGTAGTCAAGTGGGTCATGAGGGTTGTGATGTTCTCTGACCCTGGAGGAGGCTATATATACTTCTGAGATGAGGTTTTGCTTTGGGGTCCACTTGGGAAAGTTATGTGATTTGGCCAGATGAGATTCTGGGCAGCTGTTGAGCCACTGGCTTTGAAAACCCTGGTGTTGGTGCTTCTCTCTCCAGTCTCTAACTGTATGTATATGATGGGCAGACATCTAGAAGCCCTGTCTGTTTGTCTGCTGAATTGTGTTATTTTTTATGTTTGTATTTTTGTCTGCTTGTAACTTCTGTTTGTATTCTCTGAAGTTCAAGATGCTGACTTTTTCTGCTAAGCTAGGTAAATGATATATATTTGATTAAAGTAAGATTGTTAACCCTTTGTGAGTTGCTTTCATTTAGAAATGTAGATCAAAGAACCATCCCGTATATGCTAGGGTGCTTGCTGCTACACCATCAAAACACAACAGCAAGAAATAGAAAGAGAAATTCTGTTTAAAAGATTTGTAGACAATATAAATTATCTGGGAGTATACTGTAGCAGCAAGCACCCCAGCGTCCCCAGGGTTGCTGCCACCACAGGTTCTTGGATCTGCTTTGTTAAAGGAAAGCAACTCAAAATGGGTTAACAAGTTTACTTTAATCAGTCAAATACCTAGCTCAGGGGAAAAGGTCAGCACCCCGAACTTCATAATATACAGACAGAATTATCAAGACATAGAAACAGATCAAGTAGACAGATCTCCAAACTGTCCAACCATTACATCCATACCAAATCAACATCTGGGTTTTTCAAAGCCAAGGGGGGGCTCTCAACAACGGCTTCCCAGAATCCAGATCAAATCACAGAACACTTCTCAAAGTGAGCCCCAAACAAAGCTACACATCAGGGCTTATATAGCCTTCTCCTGGATCAGAGAATGTAACAACCTTCTGGACCCACTGGCCAATCAAAAAGTATCTACTGAAAAACAAGCCTCCCACCCCAGGCTCCAAGTGCACTTTAGCCTAGAGGCAGGGAAGATCTTAAAAATGTACATTCCCATTACATATACCTGCCAATATAAACCCAGGAACCATATAAACACAAGTATTACACACTTTGCACAAATAAAATAAGATCAAAACAACTGGAAAAAAATATCAGTTGTTCATGCCTAGATCAAGCTAATATAACAAAAATAATAATTCTACCTAAATTAATTTTCTTATTCATTACCATTCCAATCAAACCAGAAAATCATTTTAGAGAGCTAGAACAAATAATAACAAAATTCATCTGGAAGAACAAAAAGGCAAGAATAACAAAGGAATTAATGAAAAAATGCAAAGGAAGGTGGCCTAGATGTATCAGAATCAATTATAACGTGGCAATCATCAAAATTATTTGGTACTGACTAAGAAATAGAGTGCTGGATCAATACAATAGGTTAAATACATGAGACAGAGTAGTCAATGACTATAGCAATCTACTGTTTGATAAATTCAAAGGCTCCAGCTTCTGGGATAAGAACTTACTATTTGATGAAACTGGTGGGAAAACTGGAAAACAGTATGGCAGAAACTAGGCATACACCACCTTTTCAAATTGTATATACCAAGATAAGGTCAAAATAGGTAAATGATTTAGACATAAAGAGTGATACTGTAAGCAAATTATGAGAGCAAGGAATAGTTTGCCTGTCAGATCTATGGAGAATGGAAGATTATATGATCAAACAAGAGATAGAGAACATTATGAAATGCAAAATGGATAATTTTGATTACATTAAATTTAAAAAGTTTTACACAAACAAAGCCAATTCAATAAAGATTAGAAGGGAAGAAGAAAGCTGGGAAACAATTTTTGCAGCCAGTATTTCTGATAAAGGCCTCGTTTCTCAACTATATAGAGAACTGAGTCAAATTTATAAGAATACAAGTCATCCTCCAATTGATAAATGGTCAAAACATGAACAGGCAGTTTTCAGATGCAGAAATTAAAACTATCTATAGTCATTTAAAATGTTCTGAATCACTATTGATAAGAGAAATGCAAATTTAAACAATTCTGAGGTACCACCTCACACCAATCATTCATTGTTGGTGGAGTTGTGAATTAATGCAACCATTCTGGAAAGCAATTTATAACTATGTTCAAAGGGCTATAAAACTGTTCATACCCTTTCATCCAGTAATACCAATACTATCTCTGTATTCCAAAGAGATCATAAAAATAATGGAAAAGGACCCACATATACAAAAATATTTATAGCAGCTCTTTTTGTGATGGCCAAGAATCGGAAACTAAGGGGATGCTCATCAGTTGGGGAATGGCTAAACAAGTTGTGCAGTATGAATGTAATGGGATACTATTGTGTTATAAAAAATGATCAGCAGGAGAATTTAAGAAAAGCCTGGAAAGACTTAAGTGAAATAATGCAAAGTGAAGTGAGCTTCTGCTCAGGAACAAGGAGAACATTATATAAAGTATATGTGATGATCAATTATAATAGACTTAATTTTTCTCAGCAATACAATGATTGAAGACAATTCCAAAAGGCTCATGATGGAAAATGCTATCCATATCCAGAGAAAGGACTATGGAGTCTGAATGAAGATCAAAGCATACTATTTTCATTCTTTTTGTTTTTTTTTTTCTTGTGTTTTTCTCTTTTGCTTTGATTCTTCTTTCACAACATGAAGAATATAGAAATATCTTTAACGTGATTGCCCATGCATAACCTGTATCAGATTGCTTGCTTCCTTGTGTAAGGGGGAAGGGAAAGAGTGAGGGAGAAAAATTTAGAACTCAAAGTATTATTAAAATTCAATTTTGAAAACTATCTTTACATGTAATTGAAAAAATATTATTTACAAAATAAAAAAAAGTTTCATTATTAACACTGATGTTGAGTAGTATAACAATATTTAAGTACCTGATGAGAATTAGAAGCCTTAACAAAATAGGAGGTTTTAACCATGTGTAAAGGAATTGAGCTTAGTTGGTATAGTGCCAACACAATATTCACAGTGCTGACAGCCACTATAAATATGCCTGAATAGTGCATAAATAAATACAGACTCTCCATGTAGAATATAGGAGCAAAACATTTATTCAGACACCAGAAAACCAAATCCCAAAACCAGGAAACCGAATCCATCATAGTAACATAGAAGTTAATAAGCTTAAAGTTAACAACATAGAGATCACACAAACTTTTGCCTTCCCACAAACCAATATTTACTTAAAAGTTTAAGTGTCTCCCTGGGGTGCATTTTTTCTCCCACCATCTAGCAGCTCTGAATCCCAGATTACTCTGGGTTCTGCTCCACCATTCAGCAAACTCCTCCTACCACAGGTTCCATGTGATTATATTCAGTCTTTTAGGGAAGAGGGTATATCTTCAAAGCAAGGAAGGTCTTCAGATTCCCTTAGGTCTATTAAGGGGCAGGGAAGATCTTCAAATTCCCATTACAGTTGTGGGTGGGGGAGGGTAATACAGAAAAAAAAATTTCTGACTCAAGGTCACCATACTCTTATCTCTTTCTATCCACTCACATAGTCACCACTGTTTTTCAAACTTTAATTACTTCTCCTATTAAGAAAAAAATGATGTAATTGAAGAAAATCCCTTTTCAGGCCTATTCAAATAACATACTTATTGGTTGCCTTGACTCATGTGTCTTGACTCTCCAATCAGTCTTTCATACAGCTACAAAACTGACATTCCAAAGCATAGGTCTATCTGTGTCAAGAATTTTCAGTGGCTCTCTGTTTACTCTAGAACAAAAACAAAAACAAACAAAAAAATCCCTAACAACAATCAAACAAAAGTACAGATAAAAAGCCTTCTGCTCTTGAAATCCCTTTACAAATGGTCTCACATCAGTCTTTCCAGACTTATTTCATATTATTCTTCATCTCCACCAACTTCTACTTCTTTTTTTTTTATATTATATTCTTTCTCTTCTTACCTTTAGATAGGTAACATGTTGCCCATGCCTGGAGTGCATTCTCTCCTCATCTCTATCTCTTAGAATATAGAAATCCCTTAAAGACTTAGATTACATGCTTCTTCCCACATAAATTCTTTCTATGTCTCATCAGTTAGTGTTTTTCATTCCCAAATACTTTGTATTTACATTGCATATATTACATATCTACCTTTCTGCTTACATATTACCACCTCACCTCCCAATTAGAATGTAAAGTTCTTGAAAATAAGGGAAATTTAGCCAGAATTTAGGACTTTTTATGAAATAGAATTGAGGTTTCCCATTGCTGTAGGTCATTTTAAAATGCTGGATCATCACTTTCTAGAGATGCTGTAAAAGTGGATTCATACTTCAGGCATAAATTAGTCCAGAAGATAGTCCCTGATTTCCCTTTTAAATATTGACTTCCTATATCTTAGCTTCTATGTTCTTTAACATACTTTAAAATATATTTCATTATTTAATTGCTGGATGAGGTCTTAGTTTTATCTTAACTTTTTCTTTCAGGAACTGAGTTTCCAACTATACATATACACATGTATACATATTCACACACATTTATATATGCATATACACTCACACATATATGTATATATATATTCACACACATACTGATGATTTATTGTAGGCATTCATGCTTCTTCCTCCACAGATATGTAAAAATTATATGTACCCAACACATGCATATATGTATATAAATGTACAACATATATATATATATACAACACAAATAAACATATTAATATGTCTGTACCTAAAGCTTTACATGTCATTAATTTGTCTTCTTTTCTTATGTCTTAGTAAATTTAATTACCTTGCCTTATATAAACTTTTAAAAAATAATCTAGATACTATAGTTTACGTAACAGTTGTGGGTATAGAAAGGTATATACCTTTCCTATGCAAATTACAAATTTTAAGAATTCATTTATTCCTCCCCCCACACTCACACATATACACATCTCAGCAACAGACTTCAATCAAAGACACAGTACATGTATATTAATCATAGACTAGCAATGTTTTGTTTTAGTTTAAAATACGTGGTTCCTCCTATGTCTGCCCTGAGGTTTATCTTGTTATATGGAAAACTGCTGGGGACTCAGAACTATGAAGGTTATCCAAAAGGTGAAGCAAAACCTGCTTTTAGGTGAAATCAAATCATCACTGTTCACTGTGTTTGGCACCTATACCAGACCTACTTTTCTCCCTCCACAAACTCATGGACACAACAAAGTGATCGCTTAAAACTGGGTATCTTTTTATATGTTTGTTTTGCTAACTCTATTTCACTATAATTGATTCTGTTTGTAATCCTGTGTATTTTATTTTCTATATTTAAAAACATTGATACTGAGAAGAGTTCCACAGACTTTATCAAATACCAAAGGGTCCTGAATATACACCAAAAGCTTAAGAACTTATTTTAACTAATACATGTCTACATGTTCCCAGCACACCAGGCAGTTACCTCACTGGGAAAATGACTTTGGACTATATTATGTTTAGGGTCCTTTGCAATTCTAATAATCTATGCTCTGAGGTCCTATCAAATTCTTTGTTCCCTTGTAGCATTCAAAGTTCTGTTTTATCTCCAGCAGCATCATTCTGTGAGTCTTTGATTTTATAACATCATAATTCTGTTGTAATTCTGCTAATACAGAAATCTTATAATGTCTGCTATATCCAATTTGCCCAGGTAATTGACAGCTCATTAAAAGTGATGAAAGTATAATGATCTAAACAAATCCTGAAGAGAGGACAAAGTCCCAGCTGGTGAATTGTAGTCGTTTGTTTTTTTTACATTTCAGAAATGCTTTGTTTGGTCTAATTATTTTTTCCCAACCCTTCCAATGATACCTAATTTTAAGAATTTGGAAATGAGGCTTAGAAGGGTTAAATATTTTATCTGTGGCACAAACAAAAGTTACTATTGCAATAAGAATTCAGGGTTAAGGTTATGAGTCTGGGTACTGTTTGACCAAGAGGCAAACTGCATGATTCAGGAGAGTGAACATAGCATTTGGAACCAGAAGATATTCCTTGAAATGCTGGCTTCAACTCTTGCCAGCTAGTATGGTCATGATAAAGGTCTTTTACCACTTGGAGCCCCAGTTTCCTCATTTGTAAAATGTCTATAAAACTTGCTGTCATTGTTTCATAGGGTTGTTATAAAGAAAGTACAGCTTTCTATTAAAATGTCAATCAGTACTATTTTGGTTGCAATGTTATGTATTGATCAAAAGTCAGAATGTTAGGTCATTCATATGTGTTTTTACTCCTCATTCAATGATTGAAATCACCCTTATTTCCACCAGTAACACTGATCCCTTTAAATCCTTTGAATCCTTCATAAAAATCAATCCTTTGTTATGCATTTTTTAGTAACTCCAACCTTGCATTGTTCTAATAATCTATTGTACTTATTGTCTGTCTCATAGTCTTCTCTAAGCCCACCACCATTCTGGTATTTAATTTATGAAGGATTAAAGAGCAAATGTGGCAACATTTTAAGGATAAATTACAGCTTCTCTGAATGAAAAGGAAAAGCAAAATTAGGACTATACAATGTCCTTCAATCTGAAATCAGTATGGAATACAGGGAAGGGTGACAGATTTGGATCCAGAGGACCCCGCTACTCCTGGTTTATAATAGCTGACTTTTATAAATACCATTAATATTTATAGCCTCTTAACATTTTCTCTATCTCCCATGCCTGTCATTTTCTCCCTCATCAACTCTACCTCCTGGTTTCCTTGGTTTTCTTTAAATCAGAGCCAAATGTCCATCTTTTTCAGGAAGCTTTTTCCAAGCCTTATGAATTCTAGTGCCTTCTCTTTCTTAATCATTTCCTATTTATCCTGTATATATTTTGTTTATATACATATATATTTGTTTGTTGTCTCCCCATTAGCATTTGAGCTCCTTAAGAGCAGGAACTATGTTTTGTCTCTTTTTGTATCTCCACTGCTTAGCAAGGTGCCTGTCATATCACAAATACTTAGGTTGAAGAGAACCAGAGGAAGTTATTCAACTATACTGAGTCCAATCTAAATTTATATTACATAATGTCAACCATCCTTTAGTACCAATAGGATCAAATAAAAACTTCTTTGTATGACATTTAAATCTCTTCACAACCTCTCTTAAACATTATTTCCTCCATACCCTCTGAATTTCATTTTCAACTTATTTGTTTTTCCTTATATGTAGTTATCTATTTCCTATCTCCATGCCTTTGAACTGACTGACTTTTTCAGTCTAGATTTCCTAATTTCTTTTATGACTCAATTCAAGAACCACATTCATTTCCTGATCTAGTTTTACTAGTTACTAGTAAAATCCAACCTTAAGCTGCTAAAACTATATAGTACTATGTACTACCGTGTTTCCCCGATAATAAGACACTGTCTTATTAAATTTTTTGGAAAGAAAAACACCAGAGGGCTTATTTTGAGGGGAGGGCTTATGTTGTCCTGCCTCAGCTCTCCTCCGCGGCACTGCTCTCAATGGTGCCAGCAAACAAATCACTGGGGAAGAATAAGATGACGCGCTCACTGCCGCAGCTCTGATTGGATGCAGCTCGGAGCGCGGCGTGCATTCCACCCGGGGGGGGGGGGCAGTGCATACAAAGGGTACCGTAATGTAGCGTGTAGTGCAGGGGATCACCTTCACTACAGTAGCAATCTCAATAGGGCTTATTTTCTGGGGAGGGCTTATTTTAGAGGAATCTTACACAGTAAGGGGAGGGCTTATTTTCGGGATAGGTCTTATTATCAGGGAAACACGGTATATCTAGAGGATAGACAGACAGACAGACAGACAGACAGACAGACAGACAGACAGACAGACAGACAGATAGATAGATAGATAGATAGATAGATAGATAGATAGATAGATAGATAGTGTTAACCTTTAAAAAGTTTGATTAAAGGAGACAACACAGCATTTGTTCCCTTAAAACTAGCAGACTTGTACAAGGAGTTAGGGGCTAAGTCCTAACTCATGAACAAAGGAATGAGAAAGCTTAAATATACTTTGGAACAATTCAGGGTGGCTGTGTCACACAAATTTATGATCTCCATAAATGTTTAATCATTTTATGAGAAAGGAATTTTTTTAATTGAATAGATGGTAAATACAATAAAATAGGAGAGCTGACAAAGTGTCAATTGAAATTATGATTTGGGATATCTGTGTTTTCTTTACCATTAACATTCCATAACATAGTATATATCCAAAAATTTTAAGATAAGAAAAACTCCCATTACTCAGGGTAATGCCTTGAGTTAAGGGTCTCATCCTTAAAGGCCATAAAGTAAGCCTCATTGTTATGGGAATGGGAATTTAAGATCTTCCCTGCCACTAGGCCCTTTGATAGGCTTAAGTGCCTGGAGCCTGTGGCGGGAGGCTTGGCTTTTGGGAATCCTTTTTGATAGGAAAGTGGGTCAAGAGAGTTACATTCTCTGAGCCAGGAGAAGGCTATATAAACCCTGACATGAGGCTTTGTTTTGGGCTCATTTTTAGAAGAGTTGTTTGATTTGACCAGACGAGACTCTGGGCAGCCGTTGAGAGCCTCCTGGCTTTGAAAAAACCAGACATTGATGCATCCCTCTCTGGTAACTGTGACTAGGTATGGATGTAATGGTCAGACAGTTGGAGGCCTGTCTGCTTGAAATGTTTCTCTGTATTCTTGTAACTTCTGTTTGTAACTTCTGTCTGTATACTCTGAAGTTCAAGGTACTGACTTTTTCCCCTGAACTAGGTAAATGATATGTTTCATTGATTAAAGCAAGATTGTTAACCCATTTTGAGTTGCTTTCTTTAGAAAAGAAGATGTAAGAACCTGTGTTGGCAACTACCTTTGGGATACTTGGGTGCTTGCTGCAACACTTGTCTGGCTTTGTTGACATAAGAAGAGGTATTCTCCAAGCTCACTTAGAGAGCAAAGACAAAGCAGCATCCATTTGGAATTTATGATATCAGGAAGTCTCTGTTTTCTTTCTGAATGGAGTATGTCCCAATATAATGGGAAATCCCACTTTCAGTCTTATCTGGTCTCTGGCATTGCTGACACAGGAAAAGGGCGTTTTTAAAGTAAGGCAAAGCAGTATGTTTAATTCATACTTTGGTAAAAGATAGATAGATAGATAGATAGATAGATAGATAGATAGATAGATAGA
>NW_027187460.1:11452956-11453422 GCF_028583685.1 Petaurus breviceps papuanus | reverse complement strand
AGATAGATAGATAGATAGATAGATAGATAGATAGATAGATAGATAGATAGATAGATAGACTCAAAAAATATATTGGATCAGTAGGTTAAATGTCTTCTCTTTCTGATTAAATTCTTTGAGAAGGCCATCACCATTGGTGCCTCTATTTTTTTTCTTCTCACTCTCTATCAGCATTTTGACCTCTAAACTCACTATTCAACTGAAACTTCTTTAAATTTACCAATGTATTCAAAACTGAACTCATTATCTTTCCTTTATGTACTCACATCTTCTTAATACTCTCATCACTATTAAAGGCACAATGGCAGCAGCTAGGTGGCACAGTGAATAGAGCACTGGCCCTGAAGTCAGGAGGACCTGGATTCGGATCCAGCCTCAGACACTTAACACACACCAAAAATATAGCTGTGTGACCTTGGGCAAGTCACTTAACCCCAATTGCCCTCCAAAAGGCAAAAAAAAAAGG
>NW_027187460.1:11347716-11452856 GCF_028583685.1 Petaurus breviceps papuanus | reverse complement strand
TGTACCTTCCCAATATCTCCTAATATATTTCCTTTGCTTCTATAACATTGCAAACACTCGCATCCAGGGTCTCATTATCTCATACTTGGAGTTATGTAATAGACTGCTGGTGGTGGCCCAACCTTACTCTCTCCCTACTCCAATTCATCCTCCCCTCAGCTGTCAAACTAATCTTCCTAAAGCACAGGTCTGACCATATCAACCCCACTTCTCTTCAGTAAATTCCATATTACTTTCAGTATCAAATATAAAACCCTCTTTTTGGCTTTAAAGTCTCACAACACCTACTACCTCCTTACCTTTCTAATCTTCTTATACCTCACTTCCCTTCCATATAATTCACAATCAGGGGCACTGTCAACTATTCCTTGCCTAAGGAACTCTCTATCTCTTCACTGTTTATTTTTTTTAAGCAATCGGGGTTAAGTAACTTGCTCAAAGTTACACAGCCAGTTATTTTTGTGTGGGTGCCGAGTATCAGAGGCCAGAACCGATCCCAGGTCTCCCGACTCTGGGGCCAGCACTCTTACTCACTGCAACACCTGGCCACCCCTAAACATTCTTTTTTTTTTCTCACTGTTCACTTTAACTGGCTATCACCTATGTCTGCTATTCTCTCCTTCCTTGTTTATTCCCACTGATCTCTGGGGTAACTTCCAGATTAATTATTCTGTGATCTCAGTTAAAAGTTCTCTGTTCTGAGACCTTAAGGATGCAAATGTTTATGTATTTATTCTTTTAATATTCTCAAGAGAGGAAATAATCCTATCATCCTATGCCTTGGTCAGATAATTACTGACATATCCTACTTCAAGTATGGTATCCAGTTTAGGGTATAACATTTCAATAGTGACATTATCAAGTTTCAGCATATCCATAAGAATGTGACCAGGTTTGTGAAAGAAACTAAAAATATGTGCTATAAGTATTTGCTGCTTGATTAGAATATTCACAAAGGGCATATAACTGCATTCAAGTATTTTAATTTTTTTTTTTTTAATTTTGAGGCTGGACTTCCCTTTCTAGCCCAGCCTGGAAGTTCAGTGACCACTCATAGGCTTGATCCCGCTACTGATTGGCATGGCCAATCTGTTTTCCCAAACCTGAACCAGTCACCCCCTCCTTAGTCAAGCCAGTAACTCTATGCTCCCTGGGGTGGAGAAGTTTAACATATTTGTACAAGATTTAGCACAGACATCTTATTATCTTAGCCCTCCTACAGTTCAGAATTCCAAAAATTCAAAGCTCTACCAGCTCCAATCTCCCCATTTACAATTATTACAGGTATGACCATGACACCTGGACCTATAGTCAAATAAATGAAGGATTATTATATCAGCAGGAGATTTAATATTGGGGTTGGTATTAGGACTGAACTAAAGTCAACAAGCAGAAAACAACAGAAACAAGTTTTGACTCAACGTGAAGGAGAGAAAACTTAACTCTTACACTGTCACTGTGATGTGGGAGGTTGTAAATTCTCTGGTGACTAGAAATATCTAACAAGTTGAGTCTGAATAACCTCTTCTGAAGATGGTTATAAAGGGGATTATAATTTAGTTACCAATACTTTCCAAGTTGGAGGCTCTCTCGTGTAATTCTATGACTGAGTCCCACCCTAGTCCCTTTATCAAATTCATTTTTCTTTAATCCAATTACTTTAATAAACCTTGTTGGATAACTATATTCATTGAGTTCTTATTTGAGGAATTGTGTCCCTTATTGTTTTGTTTTTTGTTGCTCTGAAATCTACAGAAGTTTCTGTAGAAATGAAGGGAAAGTTAATTCACTAGTGATTTTCAAATAAAAGTATGCTGGCATTCTACTTCTTCTCCCACCTCTGACTGACAATTATACTGAACATAAATTGTGTTGCTTTGAGGAATTCTAAACACTCCCTTGCCTTAATTATTTCTTTATTATTAAGCTTGGAAAACAATTCTTAATATTGAAGGCTCTAGTAATTTTGCATGAGAAGGGGAGAGTTTGAAAATGCAAAGCAAAAAACAAAAACAAAAAACCTGAAAAGGTTATCCAGTTCTTGCCTTTGGGCCAAATTGTACCAAAGTCATTCCTAAATAGAGGTTGCATAAGCAATTTATTATAATTTGGGTCATTGACCCATAGAAAACATTAGTGGAGGCCCACATAAGGGAAAAACATATTAAATTAGTACTTATCAACTTTTTAAATTAAGAAAAGGACACATAAAATTGTAACAAAAAGCTAAAAATATATTTCAGTTCAGTAGTACAATCATTTAAATAAGAGAGATGATGGATGAGAAGGAAAGAGGAAAGAGAAGGAGGAAAGGAAATATGCATTTATTAAGCAGTTACCA
This sequence comes from Petaurus breviceps papuanus, assembly GCF_028583685.1. Taxonomy (NCBI): domain Eukaryota; kingdom Metazoa; phylum Chordata; class Mammalia; order Diprotodontia; family Petauridae; genus Petaurus; species Petaurus breviceps. The sequence continues at coordinate 11,450,515 of NW_027187460.1, read as the reverse complement.
TGTTCCAGGCAATGAGTAAACACTTCATAAATATTATTTCATATGATGCTGACAATAACCCCTAGGTGCTTGTTTATTGTTGCTGTTCAGTTGTGTCTGATTCTTTGTGACTCCATTTGGGTCACAATCCATTTTCATGGCAGTGAAGTGGTTTGCCATACTGGAGTGGTTTGCCATTTCCTTCTCCAGTTGATTTTATACATGAGGAAACTGAGGCAAACAAGGTTAAGTGATTTTGAGGCCAGATTTGAACTCAGAAAGATGAGCTGTCCTGATTTCAGGTTAGTACTCTCACCACTAAGCTACCTTAACTGCCCATGTCTTATTGAAAAATTACATCTTCCTCTAGTACCTAGGACAGTGCTCTGTATACACTTGTTACTAGTTGTTGTTTGTCTTCCATTCTTGAAGAAGACCATGACATCAGGGAGGTGATGCCATGACATGGAAATTAATTGGAATTAAATGAGAGAGGGCTGTGCAAAGTCAATAGCCTCACTTTATCCTTTGGAACCATGTAGACCCAGTGGCAAGATATAGATCAGGATTACTGGAGATTGCCTTGAATGCAAACCTTGGCCTTTTTTAAGCTAAGGTGGTTAACAGGTCATAGTTTGACTGAGGCAAGGTCCATTCAGTGAGGAAGGCTGGGCAAGAAATGAGGCAGAGAATGGCCTTGTATCTAGTGAGAAAAAAATATCAGTCTGGGAGGAGGAGACTGTCAGGATTTTTTACCAAAACAGAAACACTTGCTATTTAAATTCACTTTGAGATAATCCAGGCCCAAAACATGACCAAATGGGGCTTGGCCCAGGACCTTTTGTTGACCAATCAATGAGAGTCAGAGTGATTTGGGTTTAAAGCATGGTCCTTAAGAAAGAAATCTATCCCTTAGATCCCAAGAGAGTTTGTAAGGTTTCAGCAGTCAAAATTTACATTCCTTTTGGCAGAGTATCCACAGGCAACAGAATTATACTCTAAATGGACAGAGGGAAAGGAAGAGAAAGAAGGGGGAGAGAAAGAGAGTTAAAAAAGGAGCCATTGGTCAACTGGTCACTTCAGGTTGGGTCTACAGTGGAACAGTTCCTATTACATAAAACTTTGTTGAATGAAGGAATATATGAATGACTATTTACAGGCTAAACCTCCCCACCCTTCTCCAGGTGAGTGTTAAAATTTAAAAAAAAATTACGAGAAAGATCAGCTTTCTGTCAACAATAACAGAATCTCAGTTGATTTAACTGAAGAAAACTCTAACAGTGGTGAGGAGCTCTTCACAGGTGAACACTTGCAGAAGGAAAAGATAGGGAAAGGAATTGCTATGATTTGGAAAGAGTAATGAATCTCACCTCAGATGCTGATATAGATTAAATCCCACCTGTGTTTCTTGCTACCTGTGTGACAGTGGACACATCACTTCATCTTTCTTTTTTTTTTTTGCATGTGCATGTTTATTTCTCTGAAAGCTGGCAATGTGGATGCATCTATACATGAGAGTCATAAGTCATTCATATAAAGGCCAGTTGAAGGGGGTTTTATATCTTTTTTCTCATTTTTCAAATGCTTTATTAACTTCTGATTTACATCATTCATTTCCACCAGATTTTGAGTTACAAATTTTCTCCCCGTTTTTCCCCTATCCATCGCCCCAAAATAGCAGTCCCATAGGATGTCCCCTCCTCCAATCTGCTCTCTCCCATATTTTCTCCCATACCCCCTTTGACTTTTCAAGGAGGGCATGGTGGATCTCTATGCCCCAGTGCCTGTATATCTTACTTCCCAATTACATGCAAAATAGTTTTAATAATAGTATATATGTATATATATTTTAAACATTTGATTTTAAAACTTTGAATTCCAGATTCATTCCCTTCCTCCCTTGTCACCCACCCTTACTGGGAAGATAAGCAGTTCAGTATAGGTTGTACATGTATAGCTAATGGAAAACATTAACATAATAGATATATTGCAAAAGACTGACTATATTTCTCTACTTTGATCCCATACCTTTTCAAAAGTGGGTGCTTCCAACTTCCCTCCCCCCTAGCTGCCTTCCCTTTCATCCCTTTCCTCTCTACTCTCTTTTAGGGTGAGATACCCTATTTAGTGTGTATTTCATTCCCTGTGCAAGCCAAATTCAATGAGAATAAGGTTGACCCATTCCCTTTTGCCTTCCTATTCTTCCCCTCCATTGTAACCATTTTCCCTTGCCTCTTCTATATGAGATAGTTTACCCTGTTCTATCTCTCCCCATCTCCTCTCATTATATTCCTCTCTCACCTCTTAATTTCACCTTTTAAGTATCATTCCTTCCTATTAAATTGGTTCTGTGCCCTCTATCTATGCATACCTGTATACATATATACACACATTCACATATGTATTCATATGCCTATATACCCTCATATATAGACATATATATATGTATATGTATATTCCCTTCAACTATTTTCATACTGAGAAAAGTTTCATCAGTTACAATTATTGTTTTTCCATGTAGGAATGTTAATAGCTCAACTTTGATAAGTTCCTTATGATTTCTTTTCCCTGTACTTTCTCATGCTCCCCTTTCTTCTTGTATCTGAATGTCAAATTTTCTATTCAACTCTGGTTTTTTTTTTTTTTTTAAGCAATTGGGGTTAAGTAACTTGCTCAAGGTTACACGGCCAGTTATTTCTGGGTGTGGTGCTGAGTGTCTGAGCCCGGGATTTGATCTCCAGGTCGTCCCAACACTGGAGCCGGTGCTCTTACTCGCTGAGCCACCTGGCCGCCCCTAAGCAATTGGGGTTAAGTAACTTGCTCAAGGTTACACGGCCAGGTGTTTCTGGGTGGGTGCTAAGTGTCCGAGCCCGGGATTCGATCTCCAGGTCTTCTCAACACTGGAGCCGGTGCTCTTACTTGCTGTGCTACCTGGCCGCCCCTCAACTCTGGTTTTTTCATCAAGAATGCTTGAAAGTTCTCTATTCCACTGAATTACCATATATTCCCCTGAAACATGACTCAGTTTGCTGGGTAGGTGATTCTTGGTTTTAATCCCAGCTCATTTGACCTCTGGAATATCACATTCCAAGCCCTTTGATCCCTCCGTGTAGAAGCTGAAAATCCTGTGCTATCCTGATTGTGTTTCCACAATATTCAAATTGTTTCTTCCTGGCTGCTTGCAATATTCTCTCCTTGGTCTGGGAATTCAAGAACTTGGCTATAATATTCCTAGGAGTTTTCTTTTGGGGATCTTTTTCAGGAGGTGATCAGTGGATTCTTTCAACCTCTATTTTGCCTTTGGGTTCTAAAATATCAGGGAAGTTTTCCTTGAGAATTTCTTGGAGGATGATATCTAGGTTCTTTCTTTGATCATGACTTTCAGGTAGTCCAATAATTTTTAAATTATCTCTCCTGGACCCATTTTCCAGGTCAGTGGATTTTCCCATGAGATATATCACATTGCCTTCTATTGTTTCATTTGTTTGAATCTGTTTAACAGCATCCTGATTTCTTATAAAGTCATTAGCTTCCATTTGCTCCAATCTAATTCTGAAGGAATGATTCTCCTCATTGAGCTTTTGAGATTCTTTTTTTCCATCTGGCAAATTCGGCTTTTTAAGGCATTCTTCTCCTCATTGCTTTTTTTAAGCCTCTTTTACCATTTGAGTTAGTCTATTTTTTTAAGGTGCTATTTTCTTCAGTCAGGCTGTTGACTCTCATTTCATAATTTTCTTGCATAGTTCTCATTTCTCTTCCCAATTTTTCCTCCACTTCTCTTATCTGCTTCTTAAGGTCCTCTGTGGCCCACAACCAGCTCGTATTTTCCTTTGAAACTTTTGGTGCAGGAGTTCTGACTTCACTGTCTTCCTCCTGTTCCATGCTTTGATCCTTTTTGTCCCCAAAATAGGAGTCTAATGTTGGATTATTCTGTTTGCTTTGTTTCCTTTGCCTGGTCATGTTGCCACTCAATTACTTGTCTTTTGGGCTTTTTGCCACATTAGGACTCTGCAGACAGGGGAGCTTCGTACCAAACACTTGGGTTTTCTCAGCTGCCAGAGGTATTAATTGGGTGCCCTTGCTGAAGCCTCCACAAGCTCTGGCAAGCTGGACACAAACCCTAGGACCTCCACCCTAGACTGCAATCCAGATCCAAGAAGTTTAAAGCAAGAGTGATTATCCCTCTGACTGGTAGCTTGGTCCCCCCTATACTCTGCAGGCCAGGAGCTAAAGCTGCCATGTGGGGGTGGCTGCACAGCTAAGGCAGTGACTTCTTGCCCTGTGGGCAAAAGCCAACACATTCCCAACTACTGGGTCTCAAACTCCGCACTGCCCGGACTTCTCACTTTGTCCTTTGCATCTATGTGTTATTCTGGAGATGCCCACAGCTGTTGGTGATGTGGAGTCCCTCCAGCTGGTGGCTGGTCTGGCCCAACCTGGGGCTAAAACCACTGGCTTACACAGGCTTGGGCTCTGCTCCCATAGTGCTGTGCTGGCCAATTCCTGCAGGCCTGTCGGGCTGTCTTCAGTGGGAGGTTAGATTCTCTGTGTCATTTTGTGGGTTCTGTAGGTACAAAGTTTGTTCAGAGTCCCCTTGTACATGGATTGGAGGTGGTGGGAGCTGGAACCCATGGAAGTCCTGTTTCTACTCTGCCATCTTGACTCCGCCCCCGACTTCATCTTTCTGAACCTAGGTTATCTGTGAAATAATGAGGTTGGAAAAGAAGGTGTCTAATGCATCCTCCAGCTCTAAACTTATGATCCTAATTCCAAATGTAAAAACTAACAAGAGTGATAACACAGAACTTCCACTGAATCAAATTAGGAAATGTCTTTATTTTATTATCTTAGAACTGGAATGGATCCTGTGAAAGGACCGATATCTATCACAACATAGAATAGTTTCTACTAAAACAAGGTAGGTTGGTTTCTACTCCTCTTTAGACAAATTCCTGGTGATCTCTGGCTATAACAATGTGGCTTCTTAGCTTCTCTGGAGTATTTCAAATTACAGTTAAAGTCTTATTTTAAGTGTTTTTAAATTTTTTTTCCCTTCCTCCCTTGTCACCCACCCTTATTGGGAAGATAAGCTATCCAATATAGGTTGTGCATATGTAGCGATGCAAAACATTTCCATAGTGGATATATTGTAAAAGACTGAGTATATTTCCCTCCCTCTTATCCCAGCTCCCACTTGTTCTATTCTCTACTTTGATCTTGTCCCTTTTTAAAAGTGGGTGCTTCCAACTTCCCTCCCCCCAACCTGTCCTCCCTTCCATCATCTTCCCTCTCTTCCCCTTCCTCCCTATTCTCCTATAGTGTGAGATACCCTATTAAGTGTGTATGCCATTCCCTCCCCAAGCCAAATTCAATGAGAATAAGGTTGACCCATTCTCTTTTGCTTTCCTGTTTTTCCCCTCCATTTTAACCATTTTCCATTGCTTCTTCTATATGGGATAGTTTACCCCATTCTATGTCTCCCCATCTCCTCTCATTATATTCCTCTCTCACCTCTTAATTTCACCTTTTAAGTATCATCCCTTCCTATTAAATTGGTCCTGTGCCCTCTATGCATACCTGTATACATATATAGACACATTCACATATGTATCCATACACCTATATACCCTCCTATATAAACATACACACACACACACTTCTATTCCCTTCAACTATTCTCATACTAAGAAAAGTTTCATAAGTTACAATTATTGTTTTTTATGTAGGAATGTAAATAGTTCAACTTTGATAAGTTCGTTATGATTTCTTTTCCCTGTTTACCTTCTCATGCTTCTCTTGATTCTTGTATCTGAATGTCAGATTTTCTATTCAACTCTGGTTTTTTCATCAAGAATGCTTGAAAGTCCTCTATTCCACTGAATTACCATATATTCCACTGAATTACCATATATTCCCCTGAAACATGATACTCAGGTTTGCTAGGTAGGTGATTCTTGGTTTTAATCCCAGCTCATTTGACCTCTGGAATATCACATTCCAAGCCCTTTGATCCCTCAGTGTAGAAGCTGAAGATCCTGTGTTATCCTGATTGTGTTTCCACAATATTCAAATTGTTTCTTCCTGGCTGCTTGTAATATTCTCTCCTTGATCTGGGAATTCCAGAACCTAGCTATAATATTCCTAGGAGTTTTCTTTTGGGAATCTTTTTCAGGAGGTGATTGGTTGATTCTTTCAACCTCTGTTTTGCCCTCTGATTCTAAAACATCAGGGCAATGTTCCTTGAGAATTTCTTGAAGGATGATTTCTAGGTTATTTTTTGGATCATGGCTTTCAGGTAGTCCAATAATTTGTAAATTATCTCTCCTGGATCAATTTTCCAGGTCAGTGACTTTTCCAATGAGATATTTCACATTGACTTCTATTTTTTCATTTGTTTGGATCTTTTTAATAGTATCTTGATTTCTTATAAAGTCACTGGCTTCCATTTGCTCCAGTATAATTCTGAAGGAATAATTTTCTTCAGTGAGCTTTTGAGATTCTTTTTCCATCTGCCAAATTTGGCTTTTTAAGGCATTCTTCACCTCATTGCCTTTTTGAGTCTCTTTTGCCATTTCAGTAAGTCTGTTTTTTAAGGTTTTATTTTCTTCAGTCAGGTTTTTACTCTCATTTCATAATTTTCTTGGATCATGCTCATTCTCTTCCCAATTTTTCCTCCATTTCTCTTATTTGCTTTTCAAAATCCTTCTTAAGGTCCTCTGTTGACTGTAACCAGCTCATATTTTCCTTAGAAACTTTTGGTGCAGAAATTCTCACTTCACTATCTTCCTCCTGTTCCATGCTTTAATCCTTTTTGTCCCCCAAATAGGAGTCTAATGGGTTCCTCTGTTAGCTTTTCTTCCTTTGTTTACTCATGTTGTCACTCAGTTACTTAACTTTTGAACATTTTTCCACAGTACGACTCTGCTGCCAGACAGAGGAGCTTTGTCCCAAACACTGGGGTTTTCTCAGCTGCTGAAGGTATTATTTGGGTGCCCTCTCTGAAGCCTCCACATGCTTTTACAAGTTGGTCACACACCCCAGAACCTCCACCCTAGATCACAATCCATATCCTAATAGGTCAAAGCAAGAGTGATTACCCCTCAGAATGGTCAGTTGTTCCCCCTACAATCTACAGGCCAGGAGCTGAGGCTGCCATGTGGCGGTGGCTGCACAGCTGCAGCACCTCAGTGGATTCTCACTCCAGGGGATAAAGCCGACTGCCTTCCCAAACTACTGGATCTCAAAGTCCACACTACACTGACCTCTCACTTTGTCCTTAGCATCTGTGGGTTGATAATTCTGTAAACTGCCACAGCTAGTGGTGATCTGAAGTTCCTCCAGCCAGTGGCTGATCAGGCCCACCCTGAGTCTAAAACCTCAGGCTGGAGAGGGGCTGGGCTTGGCTCCCAGAGCACTGTGCTGGCTGCTTCCTGCCAGCCTGCCAGGCTGTTCTCAGTGAGAGGTTAGTTTCTCTGTGTCATCTTGTGGGTTCTGTAGCTCCAAAGTTTGTTCAGAGTCACCTTTTACATGAATTGGAGGAGGTGGAAGCCAGAACTCCCACGGAAGTACTGTTTCTACACCGACATCTTGACTCTGCCCCCCTACAATTAAAATCTTACCCTTTTCAGAAAGCTTTTCCTGATTCTCCTTAATCCTAGTTCTTTCACTTGTTAATTATTTCCAGTTTATCCTGCATGTATCTTGTTTGTGCATACCTGTTTGAATGTTGTTTCCCCCCATTAGACTGTGAGTTCCTTCAATAAAAGGACTATCTTTTGCCTGCCTTTATAATCCTAGTACTTAGCACAGTGCCTAGAATATATTAGCGGTTTAATAAATGCTAGGAGATTGGTAGACTTAATTAGGGTATAAAAAGTCTCTTCCCTCCCTCCCTGCTCCAGCCATCCTGTAATATTCTGGTCTCTCTGAGCTGATTAACACAAAGACCACTTGAACCACAACATTGTCCTACTAGCTGCCATATTCTTCTTACATATCCTTCACATATTTGGACTCAGTAAACCTCTTTCTGTTAAGTGTTCCATGATAAATGAGTGCTTCAATTCATCCCATCTTTGAACCTATATTAAAATGTGTCATCCTTGTCAGATTCACCCCTAATAGATAACAAGAATCAATTTCAGAGTTTTAAGGGACTCTAGACATTTAATCTAAACATCTACAAAAAAATAACCCCTGATCAAGCCTACTGATTCAACTCTTTGAAATCTAAATCTCCAATATATCCAAGTCTTTGATGTGTTTTCTGCCTCTGCCAAATGGCCAAATGATGATTACAAATTATTGGCATGGTAGAACCCATAATTTGCTTTTGGCACATTTACACTGGTACCATTATCATCAAAAACTACTCCTTAGAGTGATTGCAGTTTCATGCCCTCTTTGCCACTTATTAATAGTCTAGTCTTCATAATGTTGCTTTTCATGCTGTTACAATTAGCATTTCTAATGGGATTAACAAGAAATTAGATAAATGTTCACATTTCTACCTCCCTTCTCTTAGTAGTTTTAAGTTGAGGTTACCTGACTTTTTTTTTTGTGCCTTTTTTTTGGAGGGCAGTTGGGGTTAAGTGACTTGCCCAAGGTCATATGGCTAGTATTTGTGTTAAGTGTTTGAGGCTGAATTTTAATTCAGGTCCTCCTGATTCCAGGGCCTGTGCTCTATTCACCACACCACCTAGCCGCCCCATACCTAACCTCTTTTTAGGTGATATATTGGAGAGGATGTTAGACTTAGCATTTAGGAATCAGGAATCCCATCTCAGACTTTTGATGTGTGACCCTCCTTTGACAATTTTCTAAACCTGTTTCCTCATCTACAAATTTGGATTAATAACAACACCTCCTGCTTAAAATTATTATGCAGACCAAAAGTGATACTACATGTAAAGTGTTTTACAACATTAAAATGCCACAACTATTTTTTTAGCTTGTTACCTCTACACTTTTCCCCCTATGTTTTCTCTTTTGTTATTATCTTCAGCTGTGACAGATTTAATTTTCATCTCTACACAGATGACTCTTGGATCTATATATCTATCCCCAGTTTTCCTTCTGAATCACCAATTACCTATTTAGTGTTTCAAACTGATTATCCCAGAGATCTATCAAACTCAAAATGTCCATAACTGAATTTACCAGCCTTATTCCCAAACCCTCTACTCTTACAAACTTCCCTATTCTTTTTGAAGGAACCACCATCCTTCCAATCTCATGGGTCTGGAGCCTCAGCATAATCCTAGAATCCTCAGTCTCCCATAAAAATATATCTAATTGGTTGCCCAGTCATGCTTTTTCTACCTTCATGACATCTCCTACATCTGCTTTTTTCCACTCACACAGTTACCACTTTAGTTCAAAGGAAAGAAACAAGCATTTATTAAATGCCTAGTATTTGCTAAGCACTGTACTAGGAACTTTTAAAATATTATCTACAAATAGTATCACATATGATCCTCACAACCACCTTTGGAAGTAGGTTCTATTATTATGCCCTTTTTCAATTTGAGGAAACTGAGGAAGAAAGAGGTTAAATGATTTCCCCAGGCTTGCACAGACAGTAAGTGTCTGATGCTGAATTGGAACTAAGGTCTTCCTAGCTCCAGACCCAGCACTCTGTGCAGTGGGCGGCCTAACTGCTTCACCTAGCTGATCAACACCAAGTGAGTAATAGTGGATAAAATGCTGTGCTTGGGGTCCAGAAGACCTGGGTATGAATCCTGCTTCAGCTCCTCAGTAGCAGTATTACCATAGGCACACTGTTAACCTTTCTCAGCTTCAATTTCCTTATTTGTAAATTGAGGACAGTAATAGTAGTACCTACTACATGATTGTTGTGAGCATGAAGTGAGGCAACATGTGTAAAGTATTTTGTAAAACCTTAAAGTGCTACATAAATGCTAGCTATGATAATGATGATTGTGGCATTTATCACTTGTTGTCTAGATTATTACATCAACTTCCTAATCTAATTGGTCCTCTTTCCTCAAGCATTTCCCCACTTCAGTCTATCATTGCTGCCACAGTAACTTTCCTTAAGTACAGAAATGACCTTGTTTCTCCCCTGTTCAATCAATGTCAGAGGCTTCCTATAGCTTCTTTGTATAAAGTATGTATAGCAAAAAGTCTTCTATGTAGCTATTAAATCCCTACACAATCTAGACCCAACTTATCTTTCCAACCTTATTGGACATTACTCCCCCTCCCACACTCTATAAACCAATACAATTTGAATTCTCTCTATTTCTCTCTTCCTCCCTCTTTGTCTGTCTCTCCCTCCCTCTCTGTCTCTGTCTCTCTGTCTCTATCTCTGTCTCTCTCTTCCTCCCTCCCTCTCTCTCTCTGCCTCTCTCTCTCTCTTCCTCCCACCCCCCCCTCTGTGTCTATCTCATGTCTCTCTCTCCCCCCTCGCTTTCTTTCAGCCTTTCCTCTGTATCACTCTGTATGTGAATGTCCATATCTCTAGTGATCTCTCAGAGCTCTTTAATATTACACAAGAAATGAGGGGACAAATCTCCATCTTTGACTTTAATGCTGTCTGTGAAGTCAGAGAACCTGAATTTCAATTCTCTTCTGCTTACTCCCTTGGGCAAGTCAATTATTTGTCCTGTGTCCCAGTTTCTTCATATATAAAAGGACAGGGTAAAATGGGCAAAATGATCACTGAAGTCTATTCTACCTCATGGTCTTCCTTATGAACTCTTAAGAATATATGTGACCGGGGCGGCTAGGTGGCACAGTGAATAAGAGCGCCAGCTCTGGAGTCAGGAGGACCCAGGATCAGTTCTGGCCTCAGATACTTAACACCCACACACAAAAAAAAACTGACTTTGTAACCTTGAGCAAGTTACTTAACTCCAATTGCTTGAAAAAAAAAAAAAGAATGTTATGTGCCAAGACACTTGCATTCCTGAATGGCAAAGGGCATTTCCTCACAACACAGCTGAATGGGGTGTGGGCTCTGCATAGAGTTTCAGAAAGTCTTCAAACTTCTAGGCTATTCCCAAGCAAAGGAGTTTCTTTTGCAGATGTGTGGGGAGCCTGCCATAATTGTGACAGCTTTTCTCCCATTATCAATCTGCAATTTAATTAAGAGGAAACAGATGCAAATTGAGTGACTAGTTCAAATTAACAAGATAAAATTCACACAACAAAGAATGGTAGGTATTAGAATGCTCAATCTTTAATTCTATCTAGAAGACTTAGACAACCTGAATTCAAATTTCACTTCCAAAGCTAAGTGACCTTGGCCAGGTCACAACTTCTTTGACGCTTGGTTTCTTTGTAAGAATAAGGATATGTACTAGTTTTGGGAATAACCTGTGACATTGTATATGGAAAGGAAACTAAAAATCTGTAAAATGTGAGTTATTTTTATAACTATTATGATGAGGTCAAAGTCTCAGGTTAGATAATTATTTCTCCTGTTTCATTGCACAATTTACACAAAGCTCACACAGGCTTTCATTATGGGAGATTTTATAAAGCAATACTATCCAATGGCTTTAGTGAAGCAACCAAGGCTCTCTACTTAAGTCTTGCCCCCAATGCCTCATCGTGGCATAGAAAAGTCACAAGATATTCAAAGTTTTCATCATTAAAACATAAGCACCGGCAAGACATTCCAAGTTGTATATATTTTAAATAAAGGACAGAAGATGGGCTTCATGTCTGTGATCAGACGACCATTCTAACTAAAGACAGAGATCAGTGATTAAGAGGTTGACCATAAGGTCATACTTTGTTTGACCACAACATCTCATAAAATCTTTTACTAACTAATGTATGGAATAATTTCCATTTGGGTCAGGGTAACAAAGACCTATATAGCAATGAAATTGTAGACCTTCTGAAGCACTGATGTTAGCCATTAGATATCTTAAATAAGAGTTGCTAGGCTGCTAATAAATGCATGAAAGCTTGGTGGTATGTGGATTTTCTTCCAAAACAAAAACAAAATTTGAAAGGCAGTTCTAATTCTTTATGCTTTTTTTCTTCCCCTTAAAAAAGCTATTTGCTGAAAGGCAACCCGGTAACCTTCTACACACCTTACTTTTCATCTACCCATCAACTCAATAGTTGTCAGCCTAGTTTTGATCATAGGACCATAATTCCCCTATTATCATCTTTACAATGAAATCTAACTTATAGCATTCTTCCCAAGGAGCCTATTAAAATTGTAAGGACTTTATTATGTTTTTCCTGCCTGACAAAAAGTTGATAACCCTCTTGATTTTTTTGTTACCACTTTATAGACTCATTATTCTGATGCCAAAGTGTCACCGGTGTTCTCTTATACATTTGGAGTTTTAATTTAAAAACTCTCAGGCTGGATGGATGTGCTTTATGTCAAAACATTAAAAGGAGCCAGTTGGAGAGAGGGAAACAAAAGGGTTCAGATAAGGTGAAAATGATAGATCCTAGAAAAATCATTCAGCATATTTTTGATGGCTTGGCCAAAGAATAAAGAAAGAATTCAGATATGTAAGTAATGAAAAACAGCTTGGGATGTAGATAATACTAATCTTGAACAGGTTTTATCCAATGCCAGGAAATGGAATAAAATATAAACAGAACTGCAATAGAAAATAAAACAATTCAATTCAAGAAGATTTATTGAGCCCCTAATAATAAGCAATTCGTAAACCCTATGAATAAAAGAAAGGAATCCAAAGCAAAAGGAGGTGAAAGTCCTGCTATAATCTGCCTTGTTCAGTCCTCATCTGATATACAATGTGCAGTCCTGGACATTACATTTTTGGAATAATACTGATAAAATAGAGACCATCCACAGGAGAGCATCTAGAAGGTGAGGGAATTCAAAGCCATTTCAAAGCAGATGTGAACAAAATATTCACTTTGTAACTAATCGGAACAATAAAAACACACAAAAGCCAAATACACATATATTCACCTGTAATATATAAACATACATATTCACCTGTTATATATATACATATGTATGTATGTGTATATGTATATGTATATATATATATATATACAGACAGACATACATAAATATATTAACCTACACACATAAACATACATATATACATCCGGGTGTGTGTTTGCATACATATGTGTGCATATATACACACCAAGGAAAGAGTTATTAAAGAGCCTATTCCATGAGAAAGGATGACTTATAAGATGATTGATAATAATATGACGATGATGGCTCAGTACAAGACATTTTTTTAAAAAACAGTTCAATGAGATAAAGATGAAAAAAATGGAAAGGCAGAACTAAAATAACATGGCCTACACCAATAACCCCAATACAAGTGAATCAATGTATTTTCTGGGACAGAACAGCAGAGTAACAGAGTGCTAGTGGAAGAAGAGAAAGTCAGACTCACAGAGTAATGGGTAAATAACAAAAGGATAGTAATTCCCATAGTCTCTCAACGTTCTGACATTATCCTATTCTTTTTCGCTATAAATGGAAATATTTGGGGCAGCTAGGTAGCACAGTAAGTACAGAGCCAGCCCTGGAGTCAGTAGGACCTGAGTTTGGATCCAGCCTCAGACATTTAAACACATACACACACAAACTAGCTGTGTGACCTTGGGCAAGTTATTTAACCTCTATTGCCCTCCAAAAAAAAAACAAAAAAAAATAAAATAAATGGAAATATTCATATTTGGTGATGGTTGCCAATTTCATAATAACAAGGGAAAATTAAAGCATTCTATAAAAAATATATGTGTATGTATATGTGTGTATGTGTATGTACATGAGAGGACCCATGTGAATGTATTCAGTTATGTGTATCTAAAACTCCATATATGTATAGATCTACATAGATACAAATATATATGTATAGATTTACATACTTATATAGGTATGTAAGTACATGTAAGTATACACACATACATAGAAACATATAGCAGATTTTTTTTTGTCAAAGTATAAAACTAGAAAACAAAGGGTTGCCCAACAGTTGGTGAATGGCTAAAAAAATAAAATAATATGATATACTCTATGATATTTTTCTGGTAGTTTTGTTACTTCACTATAAGAAATGATGAGACAGTTTCAGAAAAACCTAGGAAGATTTCAGAATTGATGCATAGTAAAGTGAGCCTAACAAGCAGACCAATTTATATAACACCTATAACACTGTAAAGACAAACAAATTTGAAAGGCTTACAAACTCTCATCAACTCTGATATCAGATGATTAATGAGGAATTTTGCTACCTAACCTGAGAAGGAAGTGATAGACTTGGGGTCCAACTGAGGCATATTTTGGGAACATGGTTGAAGTAGGTTTACTTTCATTATCTGTTTTTGCTTTTGCTTGACTATGTATATTTCCTACAAGTGTTTTGTTCTTACTTTTTCAGTGGGGATCTTAGAGGTGAGAGGGAGAAAAGGTAGATTTGAACTGAATTGAATAATAATATAATTTTTAAAAGGCACTAGAGATGTTAAAGTCACAGAAGGGAACATTTAGTGGTGGCTGGATATCTCTTTTCAGACATATGCAGACTGTCATGGTAAGAAGCATCAGACTTGTCCTTCAGGGTCCCAGTGAATCAAACTTTGAGCTATGGGTAGAAAATACAAATACTATCTTTGTGGTTGAACATATGGATGGACTTCTTCCTACAATGAGCGATCCTACAATGGAATAAACTTCTATAGAAAGTAATGTTTCTTTTCGTGAGAAGTCTTCAGGCAGAGGCTGAGTAATCAGAGGATGCTGTAATAATGAAATGGGAGAATAAGATGTTAGGTGGGCATTTCATGCTACAGAAAGGAAGCTGAACCAGAATGGATTCCTAGGTGCTTTCTAACTCAGTGCATGAAAAAAGTGCTTGGAGATAGTAAACTGTTCATTACTTGAGGCATTCCAGCTGAAGCTAAGTCTAATATAAACAAAGCCTTCCATAGGTAGCACATAGAATATGTACTGTGGCCTTTCATGAATGATGTTGAAACTATACGGAAAATTAGTGTTTGCAACATATTCTAAAATCAGCCCTCTTAATGGGAGAGTGCTAAGAACCTAATCAGCTACCTCCTAAACCTTGGGGAGTTTGCAGAGACAGACTAGCCAGTTATTGCCTAGTGATTAATTTATATAACCATCTGATTAGTCTAAATGCTCAAGGAAAAATCCTGTTTATCCTTCAAGGCCCAAGTCAAGCACCAACTTCTTCGTAAAGGAAACCAATGAAAGCTGGATTAATCAGGAATGACTTATAAAACCATCATTAACTATTATAGCTTGCTTTGTCCTATTCTGATTATGATTGCACTTACCCTGTAAAACACAATTTTAACACAGTTATTTACTGGGTTATTATTCACACATGTTAATTTAGTGTCTCATGAGACTATAAACTCCATGAAGGCAGGAACCTTGTCTTCATATATGTATTGGTCTCATAAATACACACATATAAATCCATATGCATATATGCATTCATACTTGTATTATGTATTTATCTAGAAAATGTAAATAAATCATATTTCATTCCAGAAAAGCTTTCTCCTTCTAATATTTCCTAGGCAACTAAAACTATGTATGTCCAAATGGTCATCATCACCACCCCTTCCCAACTACATTTTTCCTGTCTTAACTTATGCTTTTAGGATTTGGTATCATAAGTAGTAACCAAAATACTTTTTTATGAATTCTATCTCTTGATAAGGAGGGGAGATTGTGTCTGTATAAAAACAATCTTCAACCATTAGGATTAATGTAAATTCACAAAACAAGATCCCAAGAATATTTTACAAAATCACAGAAGGTTAGAAGAAAAAAAAAAGAACTTTAATAATTCTCTAAATTCTCCATATGAGGACATAAACTCAGAAAGGTGAGATTTGCTTGAATTTATACAGCAAGTTAATTGTAGTACTGAGTTAAAACCCTGTCCTTCTGAATTTTGTTTAGAATTTTCTTTCCAGCATCACAGCAATCTCATTTTAATTAAACCCTGATAAGGCTAACCAGTGCTGAATCCCTTCAAAGACTTGACAGACTGTGTCAGGAAGACAATAAGGCATTTGTAATAAAGTGAAATGGTGGTCAAAAAAAAGAGAGAGGGGAAAGATCGAGACAGAGAGACAGAGAAATACAGACAAGGAGAGAGAAACAGAGAGACACACAGAGAGGAAGAGGAAGAGGAGGAGGAAGAAGAAGAAGAAGGAAAGAAGAAGGAAGAGGAAGACAGGAAGGAAAAGGAGGAAGAGGAAGACAGGAAGGAAAAGGAGGAAGGGGAGGAGGAGAAAGAAGAGAAAAAAAGAGGAGGAAGAAGGAAGAATGCAAAAAGAAAAATGAAGCAGTTTTTGCCCTTAAGAAGCTTTAATTCTAAGGTGAGGAAAATGAGTACCAAGAAGGGCAGTAACTCAAGGTTAAACAAATTAGAAGTAGAACCAGTTTTAACCATAATTTTGCTGAATACTAGCCTAGTAATCTTTTTTTTTTTTTTAAGCAATTGGGGTTAAGTAACTTGCTCAAGGTTACACAGCCAGTTATTATTATTTCTGGGTGTAGTGTTAAGTATCTGAGCCTGGATTTGATCCCCAGGTTATCCTGACACTGAAGCTGGTGCTCTTACTTGCTGAGCCACCTGGCCGCCCCTAAGCAATTGGGGTTAAGTAACTTGCTCAAGGTTACACGGCCAGGTGTTTCTGGATGGGTGCAAAGTGTCTGACCTCGGATTCGATCCCCAAGGTCATCCCGACACTGGGGCCAGTGCTCTTACTAGCTGTGCTACCTGGCTGCCCCCTAGGTAATCTTTTCATCATAAAACACCACTTCTTGATTTAGGAAAGAAGGAAGGAAGGAAGCAAGGAAGGAAGGAAGGAAGGAAGGAAGGAAGGAAGGAAGGGGAATGGATAGGTATGGACAGAGAAGGGGGAAGGAGGAAGAGAGAGAGAAAGAGAGAGAGAGAGGGAATTAGAATAAGGAGTGTCACAAGTTTGTTTCATTTTGGTGAATCTGTGAATTCACCTGCCACCTTGCTTGGCAGATGAAAGATGTAGAACAAAAACTACCTGAAATATTTCTGGTTACAGGAAAATGTAGCAATAGGCCAGTGGCAGTTTTGTTGTCAGCCTCCTTGATGAGGCACAAGCCTGGGTCTATCATAGGTATCAAATGCATGTGCCTTGAGGGGTTCCAATGTCAATCACCAGTCAGACCATGTGACAAGACAGAACATTCTTTTGGAGGTGCACTCCCCACTGTTTAGTCGAAGATAGTCAGAGGATGGCTGAATAGGAATATTTGAAGCAAGTAACTCTAGGGAGTGTTGGAGTAGACTGACCAGCAGCCAAATGGTCAGAAAGATACTCAAGGAAGAGCAGCTTTAAATATCTCTCCCATTTTATTGTCTGTTCCCCAACACAAGCCCTCCCTTCTAGGAAGACTGGCCTTTCCTCTGAAACCACTTCCTATTTATACTGCCTATATCTTGTATGTAAGTTGTTTGCATGTTGTCTGAGCTTCTTGAGGAAACTAGCCTTGTCTTTAACTTTGCATCCTTAGCACCTAACATGATGGGTGGCATATTGTAAACACTTAATAAATGCTTGTTATTTGATTGATGAATTGAATGATCAAGTGTCCTCCTCTCCACTCACCCTTGAAAAATGTTCTTGCCTGCATTGCCCATTACTGACAACTTTGTTTAGACCTTCTTTCTAACCTTTCCTGGGCTATTGTAATAGTTCCCTACTACCCATCTATTCTCTAATCTAACCTTCATGCTACTAGCATTGATTCACTGTGTTTTGGGCAAACTATAGAATAATTCACACCTTATTTTCACCCTCCTTTCTCTCTGCTTTTGCTTGTGCTATCTTCAATAAATGGAATGGAATCCTTCACAACTTATCTCTGTCTATTGAAATCTCTCCATTTTTTGAAGACCCAATTCATGTGAGATATCATCCATAAAAATCCTTCACTCATTTGAAAAGAATCTTTTCCCCTTCCTCTTCTCTAACATGGTGGATATGTCCTTTATTTCTTTCTTCTTATGCTTTGTTCTATACTTATGCAAAAGCCATATTGCCTGTCTCCTAGTAAAGCATCATACCCTCAGCTTCTCAATGTTCATCTCTCTAGTCCAGCATTGAGTGTATAGTCCTGCATATAACAGTCAGGGCAGTCTGTTTATGAGCGAAGCTGCCTTATGGCCAGAGCAATTGAACTCAGAAGAAAGTCTCACAGAGACTTTTAACTGTTCACCAGCGTTGCAGAGCTTCATACATACCTGGGGCATTATTTCATTCTGTTCAAAATTTTCAACCAATGTCATCAATACTCTTAGTTATCTTTGCTGTTCCACTGGACTACTCATTCTCATCATGCATTAAGTCCTCCTTTTGTCCTTTATTCCTCAGTGACCATTTCTACACCTTCAGTTTCCGGTTTCCGGTGTCTCTGCTTCCTCTCATCTATGGTTGGCTAGATGCTTTCACAGGATATAATCTGATTCAATCAAATTCTAAGCCCCCAAATGCTATCTTGGCATTCCATAGTTTTATGGGTAAATTTGATAAAATGTGTCTTTCTTAGGCATTTGTCCACTAATTCATGTTGTTCTGACTGTCTGGCAAGTCTTGCCTTTTCTTTTGCCTTTTAGAATTTTATACATCCTTAAAGATTCAATCCATAACCCATTTTCTCCATAAAACCTTCCTTGATTATCTTACCTGGAGCTGATCTGCCCATCTGTAACTTTTATAGCAATTTGACTAACTAGTATTCCTTGATTTCAGCAAGGAATTAGACTGCATTTCACAACATTTAAAGAATAAAAAAAATCCAAGGCTTGGAGAGACCTAAGTAACCATTTAATCGCACACATTCTATTGGGCAACATGAGAGAGGCAGGCTAAGTGCTAACACATAGGAAGGTTTAAAACCCACTAAAGAACTGGACCAATAAATAAATAAACAAATGAATAAATAAAGGTAAATGAATGAATGAGATGGCACTCAATGAATCAATATCAACCTGGAGAGGAACCACAAGTCAGATGTCACAGGACTCTTTCCATGACCCTATTCTCTTCGGCATTTTTATATTTAGTGAAGAGACTGGATGAGGAAGGCCCATTCCTTAGTGAAGGCACAATATCTGCCTTCTATCTGTCCATGTGGAAGCTTGGTTTCTGGGTCTACTTTAGGTGTTTGTGATGGAGGTAACCTTCTAAGCTTCCATGTATATTGATGAGAGGCAGATATTGCCTACTCTCTAAGGAATGAGCCTACATTGTCTAGCATCCTCATTATATATCATTGATTTCATTGGAATAAGAAATATCATACTTACTAATTTGTGTATTACATGAAGCTGAGGAGTGGTTATGAGGGACAAAGGAATCAGGGTTTCCAAAATGATAGGATACATTTAGTTGTTTCTGTTTTTTTTTTTTTTAAGTCAGCACCATAATAGGATGGGAGAGACACCATGTCACTGAGTTTTAGAATAAAAGCTCACATTTATATAGCATTTTAAAGTTAAAAAGTGCTTTGCATTTAATCTCATTCCTCACAACAATCCTGTGAAGGTACTGTTATACCTATTTTAAGATGCAGAAATTGATGTTCTGAGAACTTAACTTGTCCAGTTTCACACAGCTAGCAAGTACTTGAAGTGGTCAAATTTAAACACAGATCACCTTGACTCCAAGTCTAGGGCTTTAATCCCTACATCAAGTGGCCCCTCAGAGACCTAAGTATCATAGTGTACTACTAACTTGGAACGAGTAAATGATGTCTATAGCTTCTCTAGAAAGTCCTGGGATTTAAGGCTATTAACAAAAGCCTACCAGCCTGGTTATAGGGGAGTCGAGTTCCAAAGCAGTTTGCCCTAGGCAGACCATAACTGTGTTCATTTGCCATCATCATTTTTGAGGAGGCACATCGAAAACCCATTTCTTTCCTTACTCTAAGTAACTGTTATGTTGAGAAGACCCTAAAGTATATCATTTAAGGAATTTTTACCATTTACCATTTTACCACTTAACTTGAGGATACTCAGCCTTCCAACTTGACATAGTCTGTATCTATAGATGAATTCTGTGCAGCTCCTGATAACAGATAAGAGTACTGATGGATGGATGTTATAAAGTCTAAGACTTGATTATAAGAAACTTCCTAACAAGAAGGTCTGTCTGCATTTGGAATGAACTGCCCTAGGAAGCAGCAGTTTCCTGCCAGTGGAAGTGTCCAAGCAAGAAGTCCATTCATTTCAGAGGGATTCCATGTGGAAGTAAATGTTTTACATAGATGCATGTTACAGTTACATGGTCTTTGAGACTCTTTCAGACTCTAAATTTCATGGGCTTTTGAATTCTGTATGGATGAAGTACTCTGTTGGATATTAACAAAATTTAGACTGAAGTAAAAGAATAGACCTTATTGTTTTCTGGTTACTTTTAATTCTTCTGATATTAAGATATATTTGTACTCATTAAAATATCTGCTATATATACTTTGTAGTAAATTGAGAACCTTTAAAGTATTATTTCTATGTTTCTATTATATATGTGTACGTACATATACACATGTATGCATATTTATGTATATCTGTGTATAGGGATAAGCTAGTTTTCTAAATGTGGAACCAGTGTAATGCTTTAAATAGTCATAGTCATTATGAGAAGCATGGTCTGGTGACAAGAATGCTTGCATCATAGCCAGGAGAGACCTGGAACTGAATCCTACCTCACAGACGGAGTAGATTGGTAATTAATCATGTCACAAATGCTCTGATTCTCAATTTCCTCATTTATAACATGGGGATTATAAAAGCAAAACCGTGTGATAGATAAAGGACTGACTTTGGAGTCAGAAAGATCTGGATTTAAGATTTACCTGCCTCTGACACAAACCAGTTTTGTGACCCTGGGGAATTCATTTGACTTTTTCTTGTCTAGGGCAAAACTTTAAGATTATTAATTGCAGAGAAAATGTTATGGTGCCCTTCTACATCAGTAAAGGAAGTTTCTTTCAAAGAGCTACTTATACTTATGAAATTACAGGTCTGGTCAACAACAATAGCATGTGTATTCATGTATGTGGACAGCTAAGTTGAATGAGTTCAGATGTGACCTCAGATATAGGATAGACACATTACTGAGTGACCCTGGGCAAGTCACTTTACCCTGTTTGCCTCAGTTTTTACTCTGTAAAATGAGCTGGAGAACAAATGGAAAACCATTCCAGTATCTTTGCAAAGAAAATCTCAAATTGGGTCATGAAGAGTTGGGTACAACTGAAATAACTAAACAATGACATGCAGGTATTTGTGTATAT
This sequence comes from Petaurus breviceps papuanus, assembly GCF_028583685.1. NCBI lineage: Eukaryota > Metazoa > Chordata > Mammalia > Diprotodontia > Petauridae > Petaurus > Petaurus breviceps. Next base: position 11,429,226 of record NW_027187460.1, on the reverse strand, counting down.
GTGCTACAAATATAACCATCTGTATATGCACATGTATATATACATATAATATGCGATATTTGCATATATTGTCTAAGTATGTGTATGTGTGTGTAAGCATGATGTATGATGATATCTATGGTACCTACCTCAGAAGAAATTTTTGAAACTTGAATGAAATAATGTATGTTACATTCTCTGAAAACCTTAAAATGATATGGTAATATCAGCTGATTTCATCACATTTGTTTTTTGGTTAATGCTATACTTACGCTATGCTTAATTTCATGCTGAGATACAAATTTTAAAAAAAGGTACAGCAGTTAGAGATCTTAAAATATAGATTGTTAAAGAATGCTGGATATGAAGGGGATTTGATTTATCACCTAGTCAGACATTGTCATTGCATGAAACTGAGGAACCAAGATTAAATCTGCTCATAGAAACCAAATATCTGGACTCCCTAGCCAGTCCCTCCAATACCTAGTAAACCCTTGATCACTTGCATTAATGCTCTTTTTTTTTTTTTTGCTTTTTGGAGGGCAATTGGGGCTAAGTAACTTGTGTAAGGTCATATGGCTAGTCTTTGTGTTGTGTCCTAAGTCAGATTTGAACTCGGGTCCTCCTGACTCCAGGGCTGGTGCTCTATTTACTGAGCCACCTAGCCACCCCAATGGTCATTGAGTATAGCACAATATCTATGTAAGAAAAAATATAATGATATATATGCTACAATAATAAAACTTGTAATGGAGTATTCAAAAACAGTTCAGTGAAAAGTGACTTTCAATGAAAGTTCTGGTTTCTTTTTCATTTGGGTTTTTTTTTTAATGCTTTCTATCATTAGGTGGGTGATTTAAATGAGAATGAATGCCACTGAAATTTAAAAACTGAGAAAAAGACTTAAAATCTTTACTAATGATGAATGACAAGGTAATTGTTGGGATTACTCTCAAAAGCTCATCTAGGAAGACACAGGGAACTAAATAAATCTTTCTGTTCCTAATGCCCTCAAGAATCTAATCTAATGCCATTGTGCTTAGGGAAATCACATTTTCTATTAATAAAGGATATGTATATGCATATAAATACATTTGGAAATGTTTGCTATATACTTTGATACTCCAAAGCAAATATATCTTATGAAAGATAAGATACTTACTGAAAAAAAAAATCTCAAAATATTCTATTCCACTAGGGACTGTAATTGATTTAAGTCCAATTCAAATGAACTCCTTACTAGGCAGACAATGTGAGGAAAACAGTACATTGAGTCATCAAGCACAAAATCATAGAATCTCAAATCTGGAAGAGAATTTAGAGGTCATAACATCTAATCCATACCAAAGCAGGAATCCCCTCTAAAATAGCTCTGAGAAGTGATCAGCGAGCCTCTCCTTGAATATCTCCAATGTCAGTCACTTAGTCCATAAACACCTATTAAATGGTGCCATGGTAGGCATCACGCTAAACTCTGGGGATGCAAAGAAAGGCAAAAACAGGCCCTGCTCTGAAGGAAGATGCACCTAATGGGGATGCTAATATGCAAACAAATAACGTATATTCAGTATAAGTTTGAGATAATCAGCAGAGGAAAGTCATCAGAATTAATGAGAAACAGAAAAGCTTTCTGTACAAGGCAGAATTTTACTTGGGAAATCTACTACCTCTTCTAAGGAATACATTCCGTTTTTGGATATTACTAAATGTTTTGACATTTTTCTTCCATAATATTGAAAATTACCTCTATATTAATTCCAATCAGAAAAAAAATAGGCAATCAGAAAATATTGGTCAGAGTCTCATCGCTACTAGTTGCTAGCTGAATAATCATGGCCAAATGATTTCACTTCTCTGATTTTTTTTTTTCATTTAAACAATGAGAACAATATTTCTGCCTATTTTCCTGTATTGCTGTGAGGAAATATTTGTAAAATTTAAATTCCTTTATTAATATGACACTAAAAATATTTGTAGTAGTTTCATCAATGTGCCAGTATAGAACCAAAGGAAATCACAAAAAATTTCTTAAAAAATTAATTTCTTTTATGAAGGCATATATGGCATTTTTTGTATTTGCAGATAACAAAAACTTGGAAGAGATAGTTTATAATTCTGTTAAAGTATATATATATATTTATGTATGTATATATTCATGTAAACTTGTTTGTATATGTGGTCACATGTATATTCATATGAATATATGCTTATATAAACACACACACACTTTGGGATAGTATAATATGATGATGATAATGAAAAGAGATTTAAAATGGATAAATGTAAAGTCCTGGACATGGGTTCAAATAGTTAAGTACTCAAGGACAGGATGGGGAAGATGTAGCTAAATTGCTGTTCATGTGGCAGAGGCTGAGGGAGGAAGTTCTTATTCACCTGAAAAGTTAGGGTGAGGGAATAATACAATGTCACTGAAAAAATCAAACTAATATAGTTGAGCCATAAGAAATCAAATCAGGTGTTCATGAAGCACACATAAACATGGGGAAATAAGATAGGATACTGGACAATAGGTATTGACCTCTGTACTGTTTCCTTTTAACAATGAGTTCACATGTGTGAAATTTATTCTATTAAGTATAGAACACAGCATGAATCTAAAATCCTAGCCTAGTCCTGGAAGGATAATATCAGGAGTACTATAGTTCAATGGACTGAGACTGGCAGGTAAGTTAAAGAGAAGAAAAGTCAATGAGTCAAGTGAAAAGCTTTTATATGGACCCAGTGCTACTTAGTTTGTACACAAAGACAAAAGTGAAAATTGTCTCTGCCCTCAAGAAGCTTACAGTGTATTTAAAGGGAAGAACATGTGGATACACAGGTACATACAAAACAAATACACGGTGATGTGAAGGGAGAAGCAGTAGAAACTGAAAGCTTCATGGAGAAGTATAGAGCTTAACTTGATCCTTCCGTTTCAGGCAAAGGAAGAGATATGGGATATGGAGCATCATTTGTGAAAGGTAGAGTTGGATGTAAGTCAAATTGTGGATGTCAAAATGACAAAATTTGGTATGTTATTGGGTATGTGGAGTTAAAGAAGGGAAGGGAAAGGGCACGAGCATTTATTAAGCACCTACTATATACCAGACACTATGTTCTACAATATCATCTCACTTGATCCTCACAACTATCTTGCACAGAAGGTGTTATTATTAGTCCCATTTTAAAATTGTGCCTTGGCCAGAATCACAGATCTATTCAGTGTTTGAGGTCAAGTCAAGGATAAAATCAAGCTTTAAACCTAGGGTACCAAAAAGATGGTGATATCTGCAAGACAAATAGGGAAGTTCAAATGAGAAGGTGGACAATAAAGACAAATGACGATTTCCATTCTGTAATGTTGATTTTAAAATGACCATGAGACATTCAGTTCAAAATATCTAATAAGCATCTTGTGATGTGGCACTGGATTTCCAGAAAGAGATGAAGGATGGAAAGAGAACTCAGAATTATCAGTATATTGATAATTAAACCCATTTCAATTGATGAATCAAGAGAAAAGAACAAAGTCAAATATGGAATAGGACCAAGGCTTAGGTTTGATGGGCAATGATAAAGAGATACTCAAATCTTATTTTACTTCAAGGTTTTCTTTTCTGGATTGGTAAGGACAGAGCATAAATGGCAAATAGGGAACTGTTACTAAAGAAAGAGGTACAGCTAGCTGGCACAGTGGATAGAGTGCTTGTCAGAAAGACTCATCTTCCTTCATTCAAATCTGGCCTCCAACACTTACTAACTATGTGACCCAGGACAAGTCACATAACCTTGTTTATCTCAGTTTCCTCATCTCTAGAAGGTTAGGAGGAATTAATACTTTAAACAAACATATATTAAATACCTAACATATATACATTATAGGATTTGAAGTAAAAACCAGCCAAAAAACAACCACCAAATATTTAAGACTAAGTTCCTGCCCTCAAGTAGCTTATAGTTTAGTAAAGGAATGGATTCAAACACAGGTAACATAATGCATAATATTACCTGACAGTAATTTGGAGAAATGTATGATCAAATGCTTTATGAAGTCCAAAGGTAAAGGGGGGTATTCATAATGCTGTGAAGGAATCAAAAATTTTGTGGAATAAATGACATTGAAATTGAGCTTTAAGGAATTAGAAACAAAAAGGGAAAGAGAGAGAGGAAGAATGATCCTGGAACAGGTATAGTGTGAATCAATCAAGTAAGGTGTGATAGCACAGGAAGCGGCAAGGGAACAAATAGCAGCTCAATTTGCCCATTTGTGTAGATTGTGTGTAAAAGCATAATTTATGAGGTTGTTAATGTGGAGTTGTGTGAGATTCTGGAGGTCCTTGATTTCCAGGCCAAAGACTCAGTAGGAAATGGAATCACTAAAGATTTCTGAGAAGAGGCATACCTTAGCCATATCTGGACATAATAATGATTATTCTGGAATTCAATGAAGAATGAATTAGAGATGAGGAAAGAATGAATATGGGAAGACCAGTAGGAAACAATTAGAATAGTATAAGTGAGAGCTGCAATGAGAAAATCACAAGGAGGAGCAAGTTTAGTGAAAAAGATAATAAACTTGTTTTTGGACAGATGTAGTTTTAAGTGCCCGTGTAAAATCTAGCCACATATGTATATGTACTCTTAATTTTTGAAGATATGGGTCTGGAGCTAAGACGTCATAATTGAGAGTCATTTGCAAAGAGCAGAAGGCATGGAATTGACTTAGATTGACAAAGGAAAAAACAGAGAAAAGAGGATCAAGGATATAACTTTGAGGATCAACTAGATTATGCGGTGAGGAAGAGGATGTTAATAGGAGACAGATAAAGATCTGTAGAGAGAGAGCAATAAATAGAAAAATATGAATGAATAAATGAATACAAAGATTTTGTTTAGTACTATGTTTCAGCCACTAGGCAAAAACACTAGTGATATAAGTATAAAAGAAAATGATAGGTCCTGATGTCAAAGACCTTAAATCCTAAAAAGGGAAGAAAAAAACATAAAGAAAATGTTGGTGAGGAAGAGGTGTTTTAGACTGAGGCATTGTAGGGATGGTGAATGAATACAGGTCAATTGATTGACATAGCCTTTCCATGAATGGTCTTGTGGATTTGGTTACTATTCTCAGAGCTAGCCTGGAAAAGGATGGGGTGGATACTTGCTTGATGGCATGGCATAAGCATGACAGGAAGATTACAACAAGATGGGTCTGAATAAGCCAATTTATGGATGACTCTAGGACAAGGATTGGAGAATTGTTTTGGGAGTATTGGGTCAGAGACCAGTGTCTTTGTGGATATGGGATGGAACAGTTAAATAGAACTTTCCCCAATATTGGTGTCTATATTGGAGAGTTTCAGAGTATCAAGAAGCCAAGGGATATCAATAGTGTCAAAATCTCCACATAGATTTTTAGGAAGGAAATAAGGAATTTATAATAATTTCTAATAAGGCAAAAAAGGCTGAAAATAACCCTGGGAGAAAAAATGTGAAAAAAAAAAACAACAGGTTTGGTGATTAGGAGAATAGTAGGATTGTCAAAAAATCAATTCTGTATAGAGGTTGGTATAGAAACCTGTCTGGATAAGCTTTAGGGGAATGAGCCGTAAGGAAGTGAAAGTATTAAACTGATCTAGACAATATTAAGGATCCTCCCCAATCTAGCATTTATTTATTCTTATTATAAATTTCTGTTCTTTACTCTATCTTTGTGTTCATCTCTTCTGTACTTTTGTTGCCTATCCTACTGATTGATATTGCCATTGGAGCTAATAGTATCTCATTGCCCATCACCCTCTTTGGATCCCTGTGGTTCAGAATTCCTCACCTATGTGAGCATCACCATGTACTGTTTAACCTACCTCTCCAGACTGTTTAATTCCTAACATGAGGAGAAAATCAAGTTTTGTCGAGGGAATAATTAGCTGTTGATTACTGCTGATCTATTAATTGGGAAATGCTGTAGGCGCTATTTAGAGTGATATGGCTGATGAAATCACAACTTCTTCAATCAAGGAATCAATGCTTCCCCCAGCTAGAGGGTGGATGTGAGTATATTTTCCTCGTGAAAATACTCCTCCTCCTTCACCAAGAATGTTGATTGATGAATATGCAGGATGTATAGGCCCTCCTGCTTTCTTTCAGTTGTCCCTGACAGTCCAGCACTGGGAGTGTTCTGCTTTATTCTCCCTTTGGTTTTAGCAAAGCAAGGAAACTGAGAAACTGAGAGAAGGAGGGAGGGAAAGAGGTATGGAGGTGCCTATTTACAGCCATTCAACAAAATAGTTTCCTCTTATTTAGGAGAATGAGGAAGTGGACAAGAGGATCCTACATCCAATGTCCATCAGAGGGAATAGGTATGTGCCTCTCTAGTTTGTAAAAGCTCTCAGGGTCTGCCAGCAAACTAAATATAAGAGATTTGGGGAAATTCATTGTGTTATTGCAAACCCTCTGTGACTTTCCTAGTCACCAGTTTTACTCTTCCTTTCTTTGAATTTTTACTGCTGGCTCCATTTTGCCCCTCCCGCACCTCACACAAAGAGAATCATAGAATACTAGACAAGGAAAGGATTCTAGAGATGGTAGTTCAACCCACTTTTCTTAGAGAGGCAGCTTGTGGTGCAGTAGATAGAGAGTTGGACCTGAATCAGGAAGACTTGAGTTTGAATCCAGCCTTAGATACTTACTAAGCTGTGTGACCTTGAACAAGTCATTTATCCTCAATTTGCTTCAGTTCTTTCAACTGTGAAATGAGGGTAATAATAGTATCTATCTTGCAGAGTTTTTGTGAGGATCAAATTAAGTAATATTTATACAAAGCATTTAACACAAAAACCTGGCACATGGTTGATGCCATTTAAATGTTTATGCCCTACTTTTTTCTTCTGTTGATCACCCTTGGGATAACATGAACTCATAATTGCTCAGCTTAACTCCAACAATGTCCTTGTCTACTGCACTTAATCTATGTGCAAACATGGTAATGAATTAGACCTTACCATATATTTATAATAGGTAGATAGGTGGAGCAATAGATGAAGTAACAGGCCTGGAGTCAGGAAGTTCTGAGTTAAAATCCAGCCTCAGAACCTTACTAGCTAAATGACCCTGGGCAAGTCACTTAACCTGTTTGCCTCAGTTTCCTCATCTGTCAAATGAGCTGGAGAAAGAAATGGCAGGCCACTCTAGTGTCTTTGCCAAGAAAATTCCAAATGGGATAGTGAAGAGTCAAATATGACTCAACAAACACAAAAATATTTATAACATCCCTAGAATCTAGAAGTTTAAAGTTCACTTTCAAACTAAAACATGCTATCCTTCTATTCTCTCATTTATACTAAACTTTTTCTCCTCCTCTTTCTCCTTCTTCTTCCTCATTTTACCTACACTAGAAGTGCAAAGGCTACTCATGGGCCTGAGCCTACTTTTGATTGACATAGGAACTTTGACCTGTTTTGTTTCTAACCCATGTCTGTTTGTTCCTCTTTTAGCAACACATTTTGGGGGCTGCTCCTGAGGATCCATCATAATGATGTCAATTGGCATAGTTCACTGCAGCTCAGAGCCCCTAAGCTCGAGGTATCTGCCAGCCTTACTCTCCCTCACAGCTGGGATTACAGGTATGTGCTGCCATGCCCCACTACTAAATTTTTTTGCTGTCATTGCCATGATCTACATATGGTACCTTATCACAGAATGGTTCTATCCACTTCCCTCTCTTCTCTTCATGATTCTATTCCTTTGTTCTAGACATAGGCTTTAATGTTTCATTCTTTCCCTATACTATATTGCCATTTCTGCCCTGCAAATCCTGACTAAGTGCAACCGTTCATGTTTTTTTTTTTTTCTGATTCCTGAATCTTATTCCAGGAAGACTGAGAAAAATACAAAATAGAGTTGACCTGACCTAATACAAATTCAAGCTACACAAAATCGGGTAGACCGTCAAAGCTGCTTGACAATCTAAGTATCCAATCCTTATCAACTCTCTATCTTCTTATATTCTTCCCATAACATTTACTCCATTTTTTCTTGTCTGCTTTTACCCCACCCCAGAGCCACCTCCACACCACAACCTCATAGTAGGTGCTCTGCTTCCCTGAGTCAATTAAAATTACTGGGCATTTTCCTCCCCCAACCTGCCTCCTTTATTGCTCATACTATTATCAGTTCCTTCAATCTCTCCTTAAATGACATAGTTTCAAGTATCTCTAACATCCTTATCACCTTACTCTAGAAATACTTTAGTTTATCAATATCCTTCCTAAAATATTCCCATAACTGTACAGAATATGCCACTTGTGATCTGACAAGATGATAGGGCTATGTCCTTTCTAATTCTTTATATTATATTTTTGTCAGTGTAGCTCAAGAACATATTTGGTTTTGTTTGTTTTAAATGCCATGTCAAATTGTTTATTCATAGTGAGTTTGAAGTCCACTAAAGTCCCAAGATCATGGGATAGTTAGTGTTTTTGTCTTTATGCTCATTGTAACTTAATAACATAAGATCCTTCAGAATCCACTTATGAGCAATAAATGGGAGTCATTAAACATCCATACTTAAAAATTGTCTATGATACTATTAATGTAAATAACTTCTCCCACAATGCAGAGAACACAGGTCCTCTATGCATGCTCATTCTGTGGGACTACTCCACATGGCCCTTCATGAGTCATTCATGGGGTATCACTAAAAATATTGGTGGCATTTTGCTTAAGATAGCACAAATGTTAATGGAAAAGTGGGCAATCAGTTGTCCTTTTCTCACATTGCATGACTTTTTCCCCCTCTTCATACATCTTTCTTTTTTTTTTGTTTGTTTTTTTGTTTTTGCCTTTTTGGAGGGCATTTGGGGTTAAATAACTTGCCCAAGGTTACACGGCTAGATTTGTGTGGGTGTGTGTGTGTGTGGGTATTAAGTGTCTGAGGCCGGAACTGAACTCAGGTCCTCCTGACTCCGGGATGACACTTTACTCATTGCGCCACCTAGCTGCCCCCATACATCTTTCTGATGACATTCTTTAAACAGATCAACCTTTGTGATTCCATTTCTGCAATATATTCATTCCTACATTTCTCTTTGCACAAACATGAAATTCAATTTTAAATGTTGGGTTCTACAATTCTCAGATAAATACTATCATTAGAAGAATAATTGTGGCTAAAAAAAGTTAAAGATAGGTCTTTATTTCAGGAAAAACTTTGAAATCACTAAATAATTTTGTTTCTTTCAAACAGAAGTTTTGAATCATAAAAAAAAAGATTTGATTTGTTTTTGTTTTTAACAAATCAATTCTTTTAGTTATAATTTGAAAAGTCGAAGTACTCCTGGTGCTTTTCTCCCTTTGAAATGGAATTAATTCACACATTATTTTAAGTATTCTGATAATCCAAAAAATAATTTCTTATTGTCCCAAATTAAAATGAATTTAAAAAGAAATGGAACAAGAACTTTATCAATTTGCCCTAATTTATAAATGACTGGTGTCACACATATGCACCCACATATACATACAGAAGGATTTATTTCTAAATTGTCCAATTTTATGACCAATTTTCTCCATAATGCCCTTCTCAACAGGTAGGATCTTGTTCCCTAGCAACAAATATCTTTGTAAGGAAGAAGTATAAAAAAGGGGGCAAAAATAAAGCCATGCTCCAAAAGTATAAGTTGATTTCAGGCTCATTGAAACTGTCATCCCACATCTCTTAACTCTATTCTTTGGACCTGGCACCAACAATGCAGTTTGCAATAAGACATTTTATCCATTACACATTTAACATGGTTATAGCCTCTTATGTTTTGTAGGGCAGAGGAGAAAGGAAAATCCAGACCTATGATGCATCTGCATTATGAATTCTCCTTTTACTCCACAAATAAATATCAGAAATGTATAAATATTGCAGAATCTTTCTTAGAGCTTGGTCCAGAGTACAGAGACATCAGATGACATGTCCAGGGTCACACAATAGATTGTAACAGAGATGGAACTTGAACCCAGATCTTCTTGATTCCGAGTGGGGTCATTTATCCAGTATGACATATTATTCTCAACACCTTCATAACCAATTTAAATTTTTTTATTGGCATGTTTTCTCCAGTCTGTTCTATAAAAAGTTCTTTTTTTTCATTTTACTTAGATTGATTTTTAATCTTGCTTTGTCAATATATTAAACTCGTGTGACAAGTAAACAAATGAACTATTCAAACATTTTTACTCATCTCAGAATATTAGCATTGGAAGGAACCTGAAATGCTGCATTGCCCAACACCTTATTTTATGTATGAATCCTTTATAAAATCCTTTCTAAAAACAAACAAACAAAAAAACCTGTTGAATGCTAATATTCAACTCTCTTTACAATACTTGAATACATCCCATCCTCTAGCTCCTCTCAGGGTCAAAACATTCACCATTGTCATACCATTCCATTGCTAGTCAACTATAATTGCCAAGAAGTTTGTTCAATTCTTTGTTAAATCCTTGCTATATCTGATAACCTATGCTAAGAGCTGGGATTTTGAAGATAAAGATGTCACACAATCTCTGCCTTTAGGGGGTATACATCCAGTTGTGCTCTGAAGAATTACTATGTGTACAAAAATTAGGATACTAGTAAAATGTGATTGGGACAAAAAGAATTACAGGCTATGAAAGAAAAAATATCAGCCATTATCATTTTGTGACATCTTGATATACTAATCCCCCAGCTCTTGGTATCCTATTAGTATAAAGTACTCAACCTCTATTCAAGTATTGAAGCAGAGGTTGGATGAGCACTCATCAGGGGTGTTTTAGAAAGGATTCATGCGTAAGAAATAAAATATTAACAAACTATGCAAATACACAATAAATTGGATTTGCTTATCTACTATCATTAGATGCCTATTTGTGGGTGCTGTATAAGAGACTTTGTAAGTTTCTTTTGTTTGTTTTTTCTTCTGAAAGTATTACTTCCACAATTGTAAAATCATTTAGTCATTCCTCCAGCCCTTGAATAAGGAATGTTTTCTTATTCTGATAATCCTTCCAGTTACATTTTGATACTTCCCTTGTCTCTGGTTAATAGTTTCTCTCTTTCTCTACCCCTCCCTCTCCTTTGAAATGCTTAATTGTACATTCTAAACTGCTGCATAATGATGCTGATTGACTGTGTGCTCTAAGTGGGCCTGAAAGGTTATAAAACTATCTTCACCTTAAAAATCTGAATCTGCTATCAGTGAGAGCAGTATTTCACAGTATTCTACTAAATTGTTGCTTTTGGTTTGACTTTTTATATTTGACATACAGTCATTCCAGCCTTTGATGGGTATGCCTTTCCACAGAAGTCAAGGGAAATCTTGAAAGTAATCTATGAAGATTTTGGAAGGAAATTATCACTCTTCATTTAAAGAGATTGAAGACTTAATATTTTATAGATAGAGGTTAGTTTCTGGGAGGAAAAAATCCTGTTTACAACCTTATTACTTACGCCAACCATCCTTTGTTCTGCCCTCTAGAGGTACACAAAGGAATTACTATCCTTAAAAATACAAAAATTTATTTAATGCTTATAAAGTGATACAAAATTCTAGGAATCATTACTGTTCTTATTCTTGTCATCAATAGAATTATGTCACATGGCATCCTTTCAGTGATTCATTTTTCCACTTCTTATATTATAGGACTTCCAGATCTTTCCCTCACTCTCTTAAGTTTCCTTCTTTGGATATACTCCTATGTAGGATGTAGATAAACCTGGGTAATGCAAATTTGGGGAAAATATTTGCTCCTCCCCAGAAAAATAGCTTATGAGACCAAGGAAGCTTAGCTACAAGGTTATGTAAATAGAAAACCTCTATGGTATTTTATTCCCCTACTCATTGGTAATGTTGTGCTCTAGAGGTATGGAAACCCTGAAATCCAAAGGCAACAGAGGTGGCTGCTGTCTCAAAAGAATCTGACCCAAACCTTTATTAAAACACTGGTTGAGGTGGGTGAGATTTTAAGAATCCACACTATTGGTCAAATTTTAAGAATCTAAGCAATTTAATGGGCGAAGGGGGCAATATGGATCTTATATACAGAAAGACAGAAGATCTGGATGTGATCAAGGAGTGGTCAAGTAGTCTGGAGTGGAGAGAAGGGGTCTGTATTGAATTAAGGGTGGGAAGTGACCTGGGGTGATACAGAGGTTACAGAGAATTGGAGATTGGGGCAGGGTCACAGTCATTGTTGAGTCATGATGCTAGGATAGATGAAAGGATAATTGACTGGGATGGACTTAGTGCTTCAGGCAAACTCCAGAGACTTGGTTCTGAGGCTTTGAAGTCCTTTAAGGGGTGCAGCAAGAATCCTATCCTTATCAGTAACCTTAGGATAATCCTAAATGACTCTATCTTGAAGGATGCCTCCATTATCTTAGAAATCTCCTGCCAACATGGAATTCTAATAAGAACCACAGAGAAATCTATTTACTGATAAGAATAATATAGACCTTTAGCAAATTTTTTGACACCAAGGTTTGTACACTTCTATTCTACACAGGCATGCTACTGATTGCTTATGTACTTTAAGCAAAGATAAAAGAGCTATAAAAACTCAATCTCTAACCTAAGAGCTAAACCTGTTCCTTGATCAAGTGGTCTTTCTTAGTGCCATAATAAATTTGCTTTCTCTTTAGTCTGGATACTCATCTCTTCATACTCAAGCTTGAAGATCTTACAGTGGATGAGATTCTCCTTGGACTCTCATGGAACCCAAGTTCAAAACCTCCCCCGGACTACTTTTCCTGGGGCAAGTGACAGAGATTGGAGGCTGAATGGAAGAGTGATACTTGGGGAGAGTTGGAGTTTACGGAGACTGGAATCAGAGGCAGAGCTGTACAGGAAAAGATGTGTGCTGAGCAGTATTTTGGTAACTCCTGCCTCCTCACCCACTCCACTACTCCATTTCCCATGCTGTAATAAAGTTCTAGTGGCATCACCCTCATTACTATTCACTGGGATTTAATGGCAAAAAGTCCTTTAAAAAATAAAGTGTTTTATCTGAAAGACAGCCCCCAAAGTTGAGGAGTTAAAGGAGAACAGAGTAGATGTTCCATAAAGATGAAATCAACAGTATAGGGACTACTTTCTTTAATTTTTAAATAGCTATTTAGTCATTCTAGCTGTGTGTTTGTGCTCAGAAGACAAAGAAGTAAAGAAACCAGACTTAACCTTCAAAAAGTTTACATTGAACTAAATCCCACCCCCTCCCCTAATGATCTCTCTCACCTGAACTCCTATTGCTTGATTTTCTTTTATCTAATTTCCAATGACCTCTATTATGTTATTTGTCAATTGTTAGAAAAGAATCATCTTTATAAAAAAAGAAGAAAAAAAGTTCAGCAAAACTTTTTTTTTTTGATCAGAAATGACATTCAGGGTTCCACATCCATGTTATACTACCTCTGCAAAGCAGTAGGGATGATATCTTATTGTACTTCTTTTTGGAGGTCAAACTTAGCTTTCATTCTAGTTTTTAATCATTCAGCTTCTACTACTTATAGATGTGTATGATTTTTTTTTTCATTTACATTATTGTAGTCATTGTGTATGGAGTTTTCTGTGTTCTGCTCACTCCATTTTTCATCAGTTTATATGTCTTTTATTATTTATTTATTTAGCCCTGCCCCCATCTGTTCTCTCTTATATCCTCTCCCATCCCCCCCCCTTAACTTTCTAGTAGGGCAAGATGGATTTCTATTTCTATACCCCAGTGCCTGTATATCTTATTTCCCAGTTGCCTATAAAAAACATTTTTTTTAAATTTGTTATTTAAAACTTTGAGTTACAGATTTTATCCTTTCTTTCCTCCTCACCCACCCCCACTGGGAAGATACATATTTCAATATAGTTTGTACATGTATTTTCTCCTTTGACCCTATCCCTTTTCACCAGTGTTGGCTTCTAACTACCCTCTCCCCCAATTTGCCCTCCCTTCTATCATCCCCCCTCCTATTCTCTACCCTCCCCCCCATTTCCCTGTAGGGTAAGATACCCATTTCAGTGTGTATGTTATTCCCTCCTTAAGCCAACTTCAATGAGAATAAGGTTGTTCCATTCCCTTTCACCTCCCTGCTCTTCTCCTCCACTGTAACAGTTTTCTCTTGCCTCTTTTATATAAGATAATTTACCCTGATCTATTTTTCCTTTTCTCCTTCTCCCAATAAATTCCTCTTACCTCTTGATTTTATTTTTTTTACATATCATCCCTTCATATTCATTCACATCCCTGTGCCCTCTGTCTATGTATATACGTACATACATATGTCCTCACTCACATACATATTTATATATACACACACCATCCTATACATACATATATATGTATGTATACATATATATATTCCCTTCAACTATCCTCATATTGAGAAAAGTCTTATGAGTTACAATTATTGTTTTTCCATGTAGGAATATAAATAGTTGAACTTTAATAAGTTCCTTATGATTTCTTTTTCCTGTTTACCTTCTCATGCTTCTTTTACTTCTTGTATTTGAAAATCAAATTTTCTGTTCAGCTCTGGTTTTTTCATCAAGAATGCTTGGAAATCCTCTACTTCCAATCCTCTATGAATTACCATATTTTCCCATGAAACATTTTACTCATTTTTACTGGGTAGGTGATTCTTGGTTTTAGTCCTAGCTCCTTTGACCTCTGGAATAATATATTCCAATCCCTTAGATCCCTTAATATAGAAGCTGCAAGGTCTTGTGTTATCCTGGTTGTGTTTCCACAATACTCAAATTGTTTCTTCCTGACTGCTTGAAGTATTTTCTCCTTGACCTGGGAACTCTGGAATTTGGTTATAATATTCCTAGGAGTTTTCTTTTTGGGATCTTTTTCAAGAAGTGATTGATGAATTCTTTCAATTTCTATTTTGCTCTCTGGTTCTAGAATGTCAGGGCAATTTTCCTTGAGAATTTCTTGAAAGATGGGGTCTAGGCTCTTTTTGTGATCATGGCTTTCAGGTAGTCCAATAATTTTTAAATCATCTCTCCTGAATCTGTTTTCCAGGTCACTGGTTTTTCCAATGAGATATTTCACATTGCCTTCTATTTTTTCATTGTTTGGATCTGTTTTATAGTATCTTGGTTTCTCATAAAGGTATTAGCTTCCAATTGTTTCAATTTAATTTTGAAGGAATTATTCTCTTCAGTGAGTTTTTGAAATTCCTTTTCTGTCTGGCAAATTTGGCTTTTTAAGGCATTCTTCTCCTCACTGGCTTTTTGAGCCTCTTTTTCCATTTGAGTTAGTCTATTTTTTTTCTTAAGCAATCGGGGTGAAGTAACTTGCTCAAGGTTACACGGCCAGTTATTTCTGGGTGTGGTGCTGAGTGTCTGAGCCCGGGATTCGATCTCCCGGTCGTCCCAACACTGGAGACGGTACTCTTACTCGCTGAGCCACCTGGCCGCCCCTAAGCAATTGGGGTTAAGTAACTTGCTCAAGGTTACACGGCCAGGTGTTTATGGGTGGGTGCTAAGTGTCTGAGCCCGGGATTCGATCTCCAGGTCGTTCTGACACTGGAGCCGGTGCTCTTACTCGCTGTGCTACCTGGCCGCCCCTAGTCTATTTTTTAAGGTGTTATTTTGTTCAGTATTTTTTGGGTGTCCTTTAGCAGGCTGTTGACTTGCTTTTCATTATTTTCTTGCATCATTCTCATTTCTCTTCCCAATTTTTCCTCCACTTCTGTTACTTGATTTTCAAAATCCTCTTTGAGCTCCTCCATGATCTGTAACCACTTCATATTTTTCTTGGAAGCTTTTGATGCAGGAGTTCTGATTTCGTTGTCTTCTTCCCATTTGTAGCAGCAAGCACCCTAGCATAACTAGGATAGCTGCTAGCACAGGTTCTTAGATCTGTGTTTCTAAAGGAAAGCAACTCAAAATGGGTTAACAATCTTACTTTAATCAAACATGTATCATTTACCTATTTCAGGGAAAAAGTCAGCACCATGAACTTCAGAGAATACAAACAGAAGTTACAAACAGACAAAAAAATCCAGACAGAGAAACAGATCAACAGACAAGGCTTCCAGCTGTCTGACCATTACATCCATACCTAGTTAGTTAGAGAGGGAAGCACCAACATCTGGGTTTTCAAAGCTGGGGGGCTCAACAGCTGCCCAGAGGCTCATCTGGCCAAATCACACAACTCTTCCCAAAGTGAGCCCTAAAGCAAAACCTCACATCAGGGTATATATAGCCTTCTCCTAGGTCAAAGAATGTCACAACCCTTTTGACCCACTGCCCAATCACAAAGTAACAAGGTGAGGGCATTCCTAAATAAACAAGCCTCCCTCCAAAAGTTCCACATGACCACATTTAGCCTATTAGAGGGCATAGTATATTTTCAAATTAGGCAAGGTTCTCAGATTCACTTAAGCCTATCAAGGGGCCAAGGAGCAGTGAAGATCTTCAGGTTCCCATTATCATTTCGCCTTTCCATGCTTTGATCCTTTTTGTCCCCCAAAAATGAATCTATGGCCTGATAATGTTTCCTCTGCTTACTCATATTGCCAGTCAATTACTTGGCTTTTGAGCTCTTTGCCATGGTGGAACTCTGCTTCCAGAATGCAGAAAGCTTTGTCCCAAATTGATGGGGTATTTTCAGCTGCTGGACCTATTAGGATGGTGCCCTCTCTGCAGCCCCCACATGCTCTGGCACATTGGCCACACACCCCAGGACCACCACCCAAAAGCACAATCCAGATCCAAGCAGGTTAAAGCAAAAGCGATTACCCTCTGAATGGTTGCTAGGTCCCCCTACAATCTACAGGCCAGGAGCTCAGGAAACAGCCACACAACAGCAGCTGCAGACATCGCCATGCCTCAACCACATCATGCCCTGGGGGCAGGGGCTGGACCATGTTCTTCTGTCTCCCTGTTCCAACATAGTTCCACACTGGCCTTTTAGTTTATTTTTGCCATTTATGGGTTGAGATATCTGGAAACCGCCACAGCTGCTAGTGATTCACTCTCCTTAAGTCTGCTCTGGATGCTGCTGCCCTAGGGCCAGAACCATATTGCTCCAGGGGACTGTACTCCACTCCCAGCTTGGTGCATTAGACTCTTCCTGTTGGCCTGCTGGGGTGCCTTCAGTGGGAGATTTGTTTCTTTCTGTCACTTTGTGGGTTCTGTAGCTCTAAAATGTGTTTAGAGTCATTTTTTAATGTGTATTGGAAGTGATTGGAGCAGGACCTCATGCCAAGTTTGTACTTTCTACTCTGACGTCTTGACTCCATCCCTCTTCATGTTCTTTCTGTGTTTATCAAATGAATCATTTTTAATATAATTATATGCCACAATTTTTCTAGTCATTCAGCAATAATTCTCAATGCAGTTCATTTAAAGTTAAATGAAAAAGAATATAACACTTATAGCTAAAGGAAATCAGAGAAAACTCTTTCAATGAGGTGGAATTGAATCTGGACCTTAATTGATAGGTATTATTTCAACAAGTGAAGATGATGGGGAGTGAACTCCAGGGACAGGGAATGGCATAAAGATAGGTTCCAAGGAGGGAAAATTGTTGTTTTTTTTTTTAAAGGAGAGGAGAAGGGAATTGATAAGAGCTACTTTAATAAAGTATAGACCAGGGGTGGGGAAACTGCAGTCTTGAGACCACATGTGACCTTTTAGGTCCTTGGGTGAGGCTTTGTAACTGAGTCTAAGTTTTACAGAATAAATTCTTTTATAAAGGGGTATGTTCTGTAAAATTTCGATTCAGTCAAGGAGTCACACTTGAGGAGCTAGAGGGCCACATATGGCCTTGAGTCCACAGGTTCCCCACCCCTGGATAGATTGTGCAATTCACTATTACATGTGAAAATAGCCAAATGATACAGGACCTCAATAATATTCTGATTTTGATGCTGTGATCTCACAATACTTTTCTACCTTCAGTAGCTTACCACTGCCTAACAAGAAAAAATAGAACTAGAAGAAAATTTGGAGGACTTTATATATGCTTTTTTTCCCTCCTCTTAGCCACCTTCTTCCTTCATGCTGACATAGTTCCTTTTACATGCAAAGAAACTGAAGTCCATTACTTGCCTCAAGATCACACAGTTAATAGTAGAGGAGCCAGCAGATGAAACCCACTTCTAAATCCAATTCATGTGCTCTTTCCACCTTAACATGCTGCATTAAGAAAATTAATTCAGGAATGTGTTCACTAGAGGTTGGATAAATGAAGGAAAGAATAAAAGAATGAATGAATGAATGAATGAATGAAAAATTATCAACTCCTTACTATATAGCAAGCACTGTACTAAGCAATGAAAATACAAGTACGTAAACAAAGACAATGCCTGCCCTCAAGGACCTTACATTCTAGTATGGAAGATAATATACATAGAAAAGAACTGGCCAAGAAGGAGAACTTTGATTCTAAAAATAACTGGGATGCTGAGTTGGAGGCAGAGTTAAATGACAGCCCTTCCACAATGAGAGACAGACTGTGAGGGGAGGGATTCGACTCACTATTCTAATACCCTGATGATTTTAACATTGATATCCACTTTGATTTAGTTGGAGGTAGGGATCCTTATTGTCTTGCTATTAATGTACAGTGACTCTGGCCAAGGAACACCTACCCACTTTCTTCCCAAAAAGAAGCCTCAATTTGGTTACAAATTCAAAGACAACATTCTGGACTCTCCAGTTCATTGCTTTAGATGTGATGTAAAGGGAGGAAAGCCAAACAAAACAAAAGACATCAGTATGATATTATTTTCTAAATCCCAGGATTTCTGGGTTTTGGAAGCAAAAGCTCAGCAGGCATTTAAAGATTGTCCTTTGTTAAGGAGAGAAGTCATGCTGGGGACATCATTCCATTTTTACAATCTTATAATCTTGTGTGAAGGAAGAGGAGCCAGCTCTATTTGTCATTAATTGCCTTATTTGGATAATACAGCCCCACTGCCAGGCCTGACAGTCTGTCTCCTGCCAAGTTGATCTCTAAATTTGTATTTGCCTGCTCTGACAAAAGCTTGTTTGGGTTCATTGGTTAAGCTCAGCTTTCATAGCAGCCGATTTCTTTCCACTTAAATCCAGGCTCTCTATTCCTTCAATAGCTTAGCTCTAAATGAATATTTGACAGGTGGGAATCCCTTTCATTTTCCCTTCTCCTTATATGTGACATTAATTTTTTATGACAAAAATAGAGGATCATAGAATGGGAAAAATAAAAAAAGCCCTTGAAACAGGATGCAAGGGACATTGGAATACCAATATCAGAACATAACATTTTCAAAAAGAAAAGGACCCTATGGGATGTTTCATCCTACTTTAATAACCAAGTCTCAAGGTAGAGGCATAAGGGTGTGACTTATCTACAAGGAATATAAATTATATTCTCAAGGTTATACTGGTAGTAACTGGCAAGACTGAGACTTCTAAGACTTGAATCTAAATGTTTTGGCACCAAGGCATTTATTTGTCATTATGTTACAGTGTTTCTCAATGCCAGAAGAGTAAAGCAAGCAGGAATATATATATTTACATATACACACACATACACACTTAATACAGAGAGAGAGAGAGACAGAGGGAGAGAGAGAAATTTCACATATAGAAAGTAACTGGCTGATTATATATATGGAATGTATATGTGAAAAATAATGAGCTAATATGATCAAAAACTAAATAATCCACTTCATAAACAGAGAAAAACCTTAACCATAGAAAGGGAAGATTTTAACGTAAGGAGATTTATTGAATCATTGCAAAAAAAAAAACCCAAACAAACCCTTATCCATGAATGTATCTTCTTCCATAAAGTAATCTTACCCAAACTCTAACAAGTTTGAATCCCTTCTGCAAAGTACAGATGGATAAAACCAGCCTCTATTTGAAAACATTAATCAATAGGAAGCCTTTTTACCACTAGTATGTTTTGACAATGACATTTAAATGAAGTGTAGAATATGTAATGGAAAGTTTTGAAAGAAAGATAGCCTGATTGGGAAGGAGTCAGAACCAATGGTTTTTAAATTCTAGTTTATTTTTGGACAAGTGTGATTGTCAAGACATTTTATTAAGCCAAAATTCTCTGCCCATGGAACTTCTGCAGTTTGAACTTTGCTCTAAGGTCTGGGGCAGAGGGAAGAAACAGAGGATGTTATGGATAACAGATAGAGGAGGGAAGAAAGTGAGGATTTTGAAAGGAGAGGAGGTAAAGCATATGTGAATGAAAGGAAAAAGATGTTATAGAGGAAGAGATTTTTTTAAATTTATTGACAGGCTTTAATCATGCATTTTAGGCTTGACTCCAGGGAAAATGTCTTCCTTTTGGTTATTTCTGCTCTTTTCCCTCTATTCTCTCTTCCCCCCTACCTCAGTCTCAAATACTGTAAGGGGATGAATAAGGAAGGTTCATGGTAGGCTGGGGTGCAAGATCACGATGCCTGCTTTTTGCTTTGCCCCTCATATTCTGCTTTCCAGTCTGACTACAAGTAAAATTGTCAATGGCAGAAAGTATGTTAAGTTTGGAGATGCAATAAAAGGAATGATAAGCCTTTCAGTTTTACATAGCACTCTTCTCATAACACCCCTGAAGGGTAGGTATTGACATGATTATTCATCTTAATTTACAGTTAAGGAAATTGAGACTCAAAGAGATCAAGTGATTTCCCCAAGGTCATACAAGTAATAAGAAACAAATTTAAATTTTGATCATAGATCTTCTGATTTTGAATCCTAGGCTAATTTCTAACAAAAATAAGAATAATGAAACAAAAATTTGACTGCTCTATTTCTCTTCAAAAATGAGATAGACACAAGTGACAGTGGGGTATGGGGAAAGGAAAAACTAATAAGTTTTGTTTTTTTCCCACTTAGTAATATTTTATTTTTTCCAATTACATGTAAAGATTGTTTTCAACATTCACTTTTATAAGCATTTGAGTTCCAAATTGTTTTCTCTTTGCCTTCCCTTTCCCCTCCCCAAAATGGCATGCAATCTGATACAGGCTATGCATGTACATTTCACTCTATGATTAAGACTCAGTTGACAGAACATCATTTTTATTGAACTAAACATTAATCTATACTGAAGGCATTTCTATTTTGTAAAGGAAGGTGTCCAAACTGTCATAGTCCACCATGTTTTCTCATGTGGTTCTTTGTTCCAAAGTGACTTGACATAACATTTATAGGAATTATGAACCATTGTTAAAATACATAATATTCCAGAATAGTTACCATTCAATTCCTTCCTCAACCACTATGTTTGAGCATTGAAAAAAATTAATCTTTAATACAAAAGAGAACACTGATCTTAGGTAGGCCAAGGTATCAATCTCTTCAAGAGATTAGAGAGGCAATGATTTTACCCAGATGATATTTATATTGGTTTTTATCTTTATTCCATTTCAAAGGAAGGTCTTAACTTTTATTCTTCCTGGTTTTTTCCTAAAGGGAAAAGTCTGCAGAGGGTTTTAGACTGGAAAATAATATTTTTAAACATTTCTAGAGAAACCAATAAAGAGATTTTTAATATCCTTCCATACATTATATCTATTTTTTACCCTGACATTCAAAATTAGAATCCAACCATAGAAGGATTAGTATTCAAGGGGGCCTCTGAGGTCAAACAATTTAAGTTTTATCTCGCATAAGCAATTTCAATAATGGATCTGACATCAGCTGCCTAAGAAATTCCAGTAGTTAGAAAAGCAACAACCAAGCCCATTCCATTTTTTGGATAATATATTATTTAATCCTCCCCACTGCCATATAAGGGACTAAAATCCACCTTCCTATAGGACTTCTGTCTACTAGTCCTAGTTCTGTCTCCATGATCCATGAGAAGTCTAATCCAATTTTTATCTGGAAGACATTCAAAAAGGAGTCATGCATCTGTATTTCCTCTCTTCTCCAGGTTAATCATTCTTTGTCCATTATACCATTACCCACAAGAGTTTGAGCTCCCTCACAATAGTGATTGCCTTCCTTTGAATAATCTAGAGCTTGTCTTCATTTTTCCTAAACTATCCCCTGTTATTTTAAGTTATGGGAACCTTTAATAATGGCTAAAATAATTTATTTGACTTTCTCTTAAAATATGAATGCATGCTATATAAAAGCATTCAGTAATGAACCTGAGATGATCTAGTCAATGCACATCATTTTATATATTTCCATAAACTAATCCCTACAGAAATTTAATTACTTGTCCAAGATCATAAAGTCAGTCAGTGGTATATTTAGTTACTTGATTTTTTTTTTTTTTTTTTGCAGAGGAGTGAAGTATACTGCTAATGGGAATTTGAAGATCTTTCCTGCCCCTTAATAGGCCGAATGTAATTTCATGGAGGCTGTGATGGGAGGAGCTTGCTGAAGGGTGGAGCAGAGCCTGCAGGAAGATGGGAGTCAGAGCAGTTAGAGAGCTGGAGGGAGGAGAGGACACAGCCAAGGAGAAAGCTAGGCTTCTGAGTGTTGGTTTGTGGGAAGGCTGAAGGATGGTGTGGCTCCCTGCTGTGTAATGGTTTATTAACTTCTTTGTTGCTATGATGGATTTGGTTTTCTGGTGTTGGGATTTGGTTTTCTGATGTCTGAATAAATGTTTTCCTTCTGTCATATATGGAGAGTCTGTTATATTTTGTGATTGCCAACTATGCTGGCATATTCACAGTCACCTTTAGCTCTGTGAATATTGCATTTGTGCTACAGGAAGATATAGGGAGGTGAATTTTGGAGAATATTTTGAGGTCAAATAATCAAGGAGAGATTATCATAAGTGCACAAAATTGATAATTAGTGAAACAGCTTTTCATCCATCTGCAAATGTTTCAGTGTGTGTTGTGGGCAAGCTTTGGGTAGTCTGATTTTCTTCTTGGCATTCCTTTCAATACTATAGATTTACAAATTTATTCAACTTTATTCTCATTAATATATGTATATATACACATATATACATATATATGTACATATGTGTGTGTATACACGTATATTGCTTTTTGGAGGGCAGTTGGGGTTAAGTGACTTGCCCAAGGTCACACGGCTAGTAAGTGTTAAGTGTCTGAGGCTGGATTTTAACTCGGGTCCTCCTGACTCCAGGGATGGTACTCTACTCACTGCGCCACCTAGCCATACCCTCATTAATATATTCTAATGGGATGGGGCGGCCAGGTAGCACAGTAAGAGCACTGGCTCCAGTGTTGGAATGACCTGGGGATCGAATCCGGGCTCAGACACTTAGCACCCACCTAGAAACACTTGGCCGTGTAACCTTGAGCAAGTTACTTAACCCCAATTGCTTAAACAAACAAACAACAACAACAAAATATACATATATATATATATTCTAATGATAATTCCAGCTTACTTTTTTTATTGGTTCTTACTAACTTCAATTTATCATTTTTTTCTAGCAATGCTCTGAATGACTCATCTTAATGACTATTGATGAATGAAGTGGTAAAGAGTAACTAGATTCATTATTTTTAATATCACTAGGCTCAATAACAGCAGCAATAATTGATTATTATCAATTATATAGATAAATATATATACATATACAAGCCATATCATATGATATTATTGTTACTTCTAGAATGCTGAATCAAAGAATCTTATACTTAGAACAGACTTCAATAAGGAAAAAGATAAAAAAAAAAAAGCCTTGAGGGATTTACAACCAATTAAGCAGGAAGGAATTCCCTTTATAGAAACCACAACATTTAATCATTCAACTACTTCTTGAATGTCTCTAGTGACCTAAATGACACTATCAAATAAGGAAATCCATTCCCTTTTGGGACAGTTCTGAATGGTAGGAAGATGAGCTGAAGTCTGACTCACTTTTTTATTTCCAACCATAGATTCTAATTTAGTCCACTAAGACCAATAAAAACAAGCCAAATCTTCTTGTTACATGACAACCTTTAAACACTTAAGAAATGTTGTTATGTCTCCTGTCTTTCCCCTCTTCAAGATAAGCATCCTTGACTCCTTTAATTGATCTGACCTATTATATGCCTCCAAACCTTTTAACATCCTGGGCACCTACTCTGGAAATTCTCTGGTTCTCTAGTGACCTTCTTACCTAAAAGACATAGCCAAATAAAATTCATATGATGTAGCAAAATCAAGTTCTCTTCTCTTTCTTTTCAGAACTACTGAACTGATTGTTGTACAATACAGATAATACTTAGCTAGTCTTAATGCTAAAGGGAAAAAAAGAGAGACAAAGAAATAAACAAAAACCAAATGAACTTTCCTGAATCTGACTTGTAGAGAGTATATCTCTTGGAGTCTTTGAATAAAATCTGGGTTTATCACCCACTACAAATGGGTATTATAGAGGACCTTACTTTTCAGGTACTACTTGCCTTTGAGGTCTTCTGGGATCCCTTGACTCTGTAGTTTATCACATAAGGTCATGAAAGGAAGAGGTCAGATTCAAATACATGTCCTCCAACTCCAAATTTCCACTCTACCATGCTGCCTCTTTAATATGCTACTGTGTCTTTCCAACTAGAATAAATATCCCTTTAGAATAGGAGGAAATATTATATTCAGTTGAATTTTCTTTAGGGTCTTATGCATTGTATTGCACATAGCAAGTATTTGACATATACTTGTTTATTGATTAGTTACAGATTATGCATGGAAATTTATCAAATGCCCACCTGAAAATAATTATCACCTGTATATATTATAGGTCTTATTCAATGATCTCTCTACTTGTAATATCTATATCTATATCTATATCACAGAGGGGAGAGGAGTTAGGGGGGGTTGAGTAGGTATTGAGTATAAAAAATTGAGTCCATGTGCATGATGATGGGATTTCTAGTGATCAGCTTATCCTGGAGGACTCATGATATTCTGTGGAGTTATAACCAAGCAAAACCATTGATGGATAAAAGGAAGTGACATGTATCACATGTGTAAAAAAGTACAATACTTGGAATAAGAGGAAAAGAAGAAAGGAGCCTGTGGCAATGCCCACAGCACTCCCTTTACTATATGTGGACTTACTGACCCTGCCTCCAAACTAAAATTTCCAAGATATTTTGTCAGTGTTCAATGAGGTCCTTTATGCAGCTCAACTTTGAAGGAGTCTGTGGAGAGTCCATCAAAATAGCACTTACAAAATCAAAACACATCATTTTTACCTTGAGAAGAGAATTAACTCCCCCAAGTTTTCACAAATGGTAAATCAAAAGGGGGGATTCAAACCCAGATCCTTTGACTCTTGATCCACACATCAAGGAGTATACTGTTGGAAAGAGAGCAAAAGCACAGAGATGTAATACGTAACTATACTAATAATTGGAACACACATTAGACTGGAATAAACATATGTGGTAATATGAAACACAAATGGACAAAGAGAGGTAAAGTTGGGACAACTCATCTTAGGTGTCTCAGGTGAGTATAGTCTGGGTTCTGTGAATTTTTCTGTTTGTGTAAACATATTGATAACTGTATTTCAATACAATTAATTTCCTCTGTAATTATATATATTTTGTTTTTATATTTTTACAAACATTATTTTGAAAAGGAGTCTATAGACTTTTCAAGCCATTGAAGGGATCAATGGTACAAAAAGGACTAAGAACTTCTAAAAGTTTTATGTTATGGGCATATCATAGCATGATTGAATCATAGATATTAGACCAAGGAGAAACCCTATAAGATTTTTTTGGTCTGGTTCTTAGGCTTTTTCTGACAAGGCATCAATAATCTGTTGTTACAGATGAGATAAATGTGGCATGTGCACACACATATACACGCACACACACACACACACACACACACACACACACACAAAACAAAGTGGCTTCACAACAACACACAACTAGAAAATGAAACGGGAGAGGCCAGTAGCCAAGACATTTTATTCCAAGTTTTACCATATTGGTCAATCAGCAAGCATGTTTTAAATACTTAATTTGTATTAAGTACTGTGTTAAACATTGAGCTTACACAGAAAGGGGGGAAATTTCCTGTTTTCAAGAAGGTTACAGGGGTGGCTAGGTGGCTCAGTAAATAGAGCACCAGCCCCAAAGTCAGGAGGACCTGAGTTCAAATCCTACCTCAGACACTTAACACAAAACTAGCCATGTGACCTTTGGCAAATCACCTAACCCCAACTGCCCTACCTAACCCCCTCCAAAAAGCCAAAAATAAAAGTTACAAAGGAGGAGACAATATGCAAATAGAATTGGACATAAATACATATGCAGTGCAAATAGCAGCTAATTTGGAAGAGAAGGTTGAGGAGGAGGGGCAAGGAAAGTCATCTTAATCCTTGATCCTATAGGTTAGACTTAGTTGATATTTGAAGAAAACCTGAGAAGAAAGGCTGAGGTTAGGAGATAGCATTCTAACCATAAGGGGATAGCTACTGCAAAGGCAGAGAGGAGATAAGATGTCCTGTGGAGGGAAAGCAAGTAGTCTAGTAGATGGAGCAAAGAGTTCCTGGAGGGGAAAAAACTGTAAGCTTCAAAGGTAAGAAAGGGTTATTATGTGAAGGTCTTCAAATGATTCCAAAGGTAATAATAAGACACTAGAGTTTACTGAATTGGGTGGGAAGGGTATGATATGGTAAAGTTTTATATTAGGAACATCATTGTCAACAAAGTGAAAAATCCATTAGATTAAAGAAAAAATTGGGGCAGAGCAACTGATCAATTACATGGCCTTTGTCCAGGTAAAATATGATGGGATTCTAACCAAAGATGGTAGCTGTAGGAGTAGGATGAAGGGGACATACATGAAAGATGTTGTAAAGGTAAAAATGCTAAAATGGGGCAATTATTTGGATTGGCTGAGTGATGTCCAAGACAGCATTGAGACTATAAACTGGAGTCAATGGAAGAATAAGTGGTGCAACTGGCAATAAAAGACACTTTCAGACAAAGAAAGAGATTGAATGGAAAGATAATGAATTCTTTTGGGGACTTACTGAATTTAAGATGCTTACAGGACAACCAATTTGACATATCCAGCAAGCAAATGGTGATAAAGGTGAAGAGATCAGAAAAGAGTTAAGGCTGCGTATATTGTTCTGGAAGTCACTGAGATGTTAACTTCAACCAAAAGAGCCAATGAAATCACCAAATGAGATAAGATTAGGGAAAAGACAAGGTCCAATATTTTGGTGAATATGTTTATAACATAGTCAACACTTTCTGATGTCAAGTCCATCTCTCTAGCTGCCTCTCAATAATCTTGTTACTAATAGTATAATAATAGCATATACTGATAGTTTGGAAAAAGAACTTTGTTGCTACAAAGCAATTTATATATGTCTTTAGAAGATGTACTTGCTTT
This sequence comes from Petaurus breviceps papuanus, assembly GCF_028583685.1. Lineage (NCBI taxonomy): Eukaryota > Metazoa > Chordata > Mammalia > Diprotodontia > Petauridae > Petaurus > Petaurus breviceps. The sequence continues at coordinate 11,401,930 of NW_027187460.1, read as the reverse complement.
GATTTCTTTTTTTTTTGGAGGGGGAAGGCAGGGCAATTGGTGTTAAGTGACTTGCCCAAGGTCACATGGCTAGTAAGTGTTAAATGTCTGAGGCCAGATTTGAACTTAGGACCTCCTGACTCCAGGGCCAGTGCTCTATTCACTGCCCCACCTAGCCACCCCAACTTGCTTTTATTTCAAGTTTTGAGTTTAGTTGTTTTGAATTTCACTAATAGGAAATTTTGTGTTACTTTTGAATCATGGAATTTAATGATTGAAGAAATCTTATAACATGAAATATTGGAATACAGAAAACAAGATATTCAAACATGGGATTCTGTCTGAATCTATAATAGAACAGAATTATATATCTGAATAGGCAGCTAGGTGATGCAGTGAATACAGCACTAGACCCAGCGTCAGAAAGACCTAATTCAATTTCAGATTCAGAAACTTGTTAGTTATAAGACCTAGGCAAGTCACTTAGATCTCTTTTTGCCTCATTTTCCTCATCTGTAAAATGGGGATAATAATAGCACCTATTTCCTGGGTTTTTTTTTTCTAGGATCAAATGAGATAGTAATTATAAAGTACTTTTAGCACAGTGCCTGGCACATAGTAAGTGCTATATAAAATTTAGCTATTATTATTGTTATTGTTGTTATTACTATAGGAAATCAAATAAAATTAGCTTTGAAATGGCAGCTAACTGGCATGGTGTATAGGGCTTTGAGCCTGAAGTCAGGAAGACTTGAATTTAAATTTAGCCTCAGACACTTGCTAACTTTGTGACAGTTAGCAAATTACTTCACCTTTGTTTGCCAGTTTCCTTGTCTGTAAAATGGGTATAATAATAGCACCTACCTCCTAGGGTTGTCATGAGGATCAAATGAGAGATTTATAAAGCACTTAGTATAGTATGTGACACATAGTAAGTGTTAGGTAAATGTTAGCTATTATTGTTGTTGCTGTTGTTAGATTTCCACAAGTGGAAAAGAAAGCAGAGAAGGGTGGAATCTCTTTTCTTGTGTCTCTCTAAATTTACGTCACCAGCTCCTCCCAGTTCAGCCCTCTCTTTTCACATCAATAAATCCATCCCACAAGTGGGATTCACAAGCTCTGGGTTTTAATACAATCAAACCAAAAACCAAGCCAATACAGGGGGATCTTTATATTCCATTACTATTACACTCTTCAATCCTTGTCCCTTTTATTTGATAAATATTCCCAACTTGTTGAAAGATAATCCTAGATTAATCCCACCATCCACCTCTTTTGACTTCCTTATATGCTCTTGAAGAAATCTAGATGAATTTAGACAACCAGTCCACTAAAAAGTGAAGCTTCTTTATCTCAATGAGGTCCTTACTGAAGCAAGGTAATTCTGCTAATCTTTTCTAATGAATTTTCTATTCTATTCACCAAAGCAGCTGTTTCAAAGCTTATTGTAAATTTGGGGATCAATTAATTCCATTAATGAAATGCTCCTCCTTACTTAGAGAAACAAAATATTTTAGTTAAGATAACTTCATGCAGGTGGTAGTGCTTCTATTGAATCCATCCATCCATCAACTAAAGGGACTGAAGTAAGTTTGGTCAATATAATTAATCAGTTACAAAGCAGTGAAGACCATTAGCTGCAGTTAAACAACTCTATACAGTAGGTATGTTATCAGTTGAAGACATTCAGTTACATGTTTTGGTTCTATAACATTCCAATGCAGTTCAGTATCAGTATCAGCTGATCCAAGATAAAATAATTCTATCCAAGCCCTTTAGTGTGTAACTGGAGGAGAAGTGAAGTGTCTTAGTCTCCCATTGTGGTTCTTCCACACTTTGATGCTAGATGACTCAGTGAATAGAGTTCTGGACCTGGAGCCAGGAAGAACTCAGTTCAAATTTGGTCTTACTTACTAGTTTTACACTTACTAGTTTTGTGACCTTGGGCAACTCATTTAACCTCTGTTTGTCTTAGTCCACTGGGGAAATAAATGGCAAACCACTCCAATATCTTTGCCAAGAAAACCCTATGGACAGTATTGTCCACAAGGTCATGAAGAGCAGGACATGACTGAAAAACCACAAGACCAACAACATACTTGGACGCAAACTTCAAGAGTACATTTAAGGGGGACAGAGCCAGGATGGCAGAGTGAAAGCAGGAACTCCCCCATGAATTGTCAGTTACCTCTAAAAAGTGAATCTGAATGGATTTTAGAGTGACAGAATCCATTGAGAGTAGCAGTGTGGTAGATTCCCAGTGCAGGAAAGTGCATGAGTAGGATTGGGCAGGGGAAGCACAAATAGTGGACCACACGGGATCTGCTTGAGATCAGACCGCAGTGGAGCCACAGCAAGCCCCATCAAGCAAATCTACCCTCCTCTACCCAGTTCAAGAGTAATTTGCAGACCTCTCACCACAGGACAGAGAATCTGTCAGAGCTGGGTAAGAGACAAGCCCAGGGTCTGCTTGGGGCTATCAAACCACAGCATGGATGTTTAAAAATCATTTACCTGAACTTCCAGGAGCCAACATGGTGGAGTAAACCCTACCTAATCTAATCCCCCATTCTGACACTAAAAACCCAGAGATTATTGCCCCAGTGTAAAATCCAGAAATAGTGGAACCAATGGCAGGCCTGGGAGTCCTAGAGGAACGGTATGACTGAGGCTGTGCCAAACCTGAAGTGAAGGGTGGGAGGCATCCCACCAAGCCCCATGTCAGCTGACCAGCAGGAGATCCTGAAACCCAGAGGGATGAAGCCAGCAAGAACTGGATACCAGAAACCCAGATTGCTTTAGCCCGACCAGGGGAATTTGCAGACACCAGTGTGGCCAGGCCCGGACACCAGCTGCTGAGCCTGAGCTCTAGCCCAGGAGCCCAGAGGCAGAAACTTGAAGTGGGCAGACCACCCTCCCCCTTACTCTGAGAGCCTCAGGGTAACCCAGGAGAAACACTGAAAGTCCTGGCCTTGGCCTCAGTCTAGATACCCAGAGGCTACAGCACAAAGTCAACAGCCAGGTCCCTAGAAGTGTGGGTCAGAGCCCTCTGTACCCCAGAAGTAGAAATCCACTTTAAAAGCCAAGAAATAGGCAACCACAATGGGCAGGAAACAATATGGAAAAGCAAAAGGAAAAATGATTGAATCCTATTATTGTGTGTAAGAAGAACCAATTTCAGAGGACAGCATTGACTCAACACCCACATCTGAGAGCACAGAAGGAAATATTAACTGGTATCAAGTTCAGAAAGCATTTTTTGAAGAACTCAAGAAGGATTTTAAAAGCCAAATTAAATCAAAAATAAATCGACCAATTCTTCAAAAATTACAATTACCAAATTGGAAACAATCTTACTGAAGAAAACAAATCCTTAAACAGTAAAATTTGTGAATTGAGAAGAGAGGTTAAAAACCTAACTGGAGAAAATACTCCCCCTAAAAATGAAATCTGAACATACAGAAAAGGAGTTTCAAAAACTAACAGAGGAAAATAATTCACTAAAAAATAAAATCAATCAAATTGAAGTTAATGACTCTATGATGCATCAAGAATCAAACAAAACCAAAACATTGAAAAATTAGAAGAAAATGTAAAATATCTCATTGGAAAAACAACTAACTTAGAGAAGAGATCCAAGACAGATAATCTAAGAATTATTTGTCTGCCAGAAACCCATGGTGAAAAAAAAAAGTCTGGACAATATCCTCCAAGAAATTATATATATTTAAACATTTGATTTTAAAACTTTGGATTCTGGATTCTTTCCCTTCTTCCCTCATCACCGACCCTCACTGGGAAGTTAACCAATTCAATATAAGTTGTACATGTGTATCTATGCAAAACATTTCCATAGTGTGTATATTGTGAAATACTGACTATATTTCCTTCCATCCTATCCCACCCCAACTTGTTCTATTCTCTACTTTGATGTTGTTCCTTTTCAAAAGTGGGTGCTTCCAACTTCCCTCCCCCCGAGCCTGCCCTCCCTTGCATTATCCCCCCTCTCTTCCCCTTCTGCTCTATTCTGCTGTAAAGCCAGATACCCAATTTAATGTGTATGTCATTCCCTCCTGTAGCAGCAAGCACCCCAATGTTCCCAGGGTGGCTGCTAGCACAGGTTCTTGGATCTGCTTTGTTAAAGGAAAGCAACTCAAAATGGGTTAACAAGCTTATTTTAATCAGTTAGACATATATCGTTTACCTTGTTCAGGGGAAAGAGGTCAGCACCCCGAACTTCAAAGCATACAGGCAGAATTATCATGACAGAAACAGATCAAGTAGACAGATTTCCAAACTGTCCAACCATTACATCCATAACCCAGTCAACATCTGGGTTTCCACATCTGGGTTTTTCAAAGCCGGGGGACTCTCAACAATGGCTTCCCAGAATTCAGATCAAATCACAGAACACTTCTCAAAGTGAGTCCCAAAACAAAGCTACACATCAGGGCTTATATAGCCTTCTCTTGGCTCAGAAAATGTAACAACCTTTTGGACCCACTGGCCAATCAAAAAGTTTCTACTGAAAAACAAGCCTCCCACTACAGGCTTCAGGTGCATTTTAGCCTAGGGGCAGGGAAGATCTTCCAAATTTGCATTCCCATTACACCTCCCTAAGCCAAATTCAATGAGAATGAGGTTCACTCATTCCCTTTTGCCTTCTTATTCTTCCCCTCTTTTGTAACAATTTTCCCTTGCCTCTTCTATATGAGATAATTTACCCCATTCTGTCTCTCCCCATCTCCTCTCATTGTATTCCTCTCTCACATCTTAATTTCAGCTTTTAAGTATCATCACTTCCTATTCAATTGGTCCTGTGCCCTCTTTCTATATATACCTGTAGACATAAATACACACACTCACATATGTATTCATATGCCCATATATGCTCCTATATAAACATATATATATATGTGTGTGTGTGTGTGTGTGTGTGTGTGTGTATACACACACATTTCCATTCCCTTCAACTATTCTCAGAAAGAAAAAAGTTTTATAAGTTCTAATTATTGTTTTTACATATGGGGAAAAAAAGGATTTCAACTTTGATAAGTTCCTTATTATTTCTTTTCCCTGTTTAATTTCTCATGCTTCTCTTGCTTCTTGTATCTGAATGACAAATTTTCTATTCAACTCTGGTGTTTTCATCAAGAATGCTTGAAAGTCCTCTATTCCACTGAATAATTATATTTTCCCTGGAAACATGATACTCAGTTTTGCTGGGTAGGTGATTCTTGGTTTTAATCCCAGCTCCTTCGACCTCTGGAATATCATATTCCAAGCCCTTCTATCTCTCAGTGTAGAAGCTGCCAGGTACTGAGTTATCTTGATTGTGTTTCCACAATATTGAAATTGTTTCTTTCTGGCTGCTTGTAATATTTTCTCCTTGATTTGGGAACTCCAGAACCTGTCTATAATATTCCTAGGAGCTTCTTTTTGGGATCTTTTTCAGGAGTTGATCGGTGGATTGTTTCAACCTCTATTTTGTTCTCTGGTTCTAAAACATCAGGGCAATGTTCCTTGAAAATTTCTTGAAGGATGATTTCTAGATTCTTTTCTTGATTATGGATTTCAGGTCGTCCAATAATTTTTAGATTATCTCTCCTGGATCTATTTTCCAGGTCAGTGGTTTTTCCAATGAGATATTTCACATTGCCTTCCATTTTTTTCATTTTTTGGATCTGTTTAATATCTTGATTTCTCATAAAGTCACTAGCTTCCATTTGCTCCAATCTAATTCTGACAGGATGATTCTCTTCAATGAGCTTTTGAGATTCTTTTTCCATCTGAGAAATTTGGCTTTTTAAGGCATTCCTCTCCTCATTGCCTTTTTGAACCTCTTTTGCCATCTGAGTTAGTCTGTTCTTTAAGGTGTTATTTTCTTCAGTCAGGTTGTTGACTCATTTCATAATTTTCTGGCATGGTTCTCATTTCTCTTCCCAGTTTTTCTTCCACTTCTCTTATCTGGTTTTCAAAATCCTTTTTAAGCTCCTCTATGGCCTGTAACCACCTCATATTTTTCTTGGAATCTCTTGGTGCAGGAGTTCTGACTTCACTGTCTTCTGCCTGTCCCATGCTTTTATCCTTTTTGTACCCAAAATAGAAGTGTAAAGTTGGATTGCTCTGTTTTCTTTGCTTCATTTGCTTACTCATGTTGCCACTCAATTACTTTACTTTTCAGCCTTTTGTCACAGCAGGACTCTGCTACCAGAAATGGGAGCTTTATCCCAAATGCTGCGGTTTTCTCAGCTGTGGGAGGTGTTAGTTGGGTGCCCTCTCTGAAGCCTCCGCATGCTCTGGCACACTGCTCATGTACCCCAGGACCTCCACCCTAGACCACAATCCAGAAACAAGCAGGTCAAAGCAAGAATGATTATCCCTCAAACTGGTTACTTGGGCCCCTACAATCTGCAGACTAGGAGCTCTGAAGGAGCCACATGGCAGTGGCTGCACAGCCATGGAGCCTCAGCTGCTTCTTGCCCTGGCGGCAAAGGCCACATCACACTCCTGAATTCCCAGGTCCCAAAGTCCACACTGCACTGACCTCTTACTTTATCTTTGTCATCTATGGGTTGATAATCTGGGAACCGCCACAGCTGCTGGTGATCTGAAATCCTTCCAGCCGGCAGTTGGTCAGGCTTCCCTGAGGCTAAAACATCGGCTTAAGTAGGGCTTTGTTCAACTCCCAGAGCACTGCTCTGACCCCTTCCTGCTGGCCTCCTGGGCTGTCCTCAGTGGGAGGTTAGCTTTTCTGTGTCATTTTGTGGGTTCTGTAGCGCCAAAGTTTGTCTAGAGTCATTTTTTACATGAATTGGAGGAGGTGGGTGCTGGAGCTGCATGGAAGTCCTGTTTCTACTCCCCCTTTTTATATCTCTTTTGAGTCTTGTATTTGGAGATCAGATTTTCCTTTGGGCTCTGGCTTTTTCATCAGGATGGTCTGGAAGTTCCTTATTTGATTGAGTTACCATCTTCTTGCCTGAAAGATTATGCCCAACTTTGCTGGATAGTTGATCCTTGTTTGCAGTCCAAGCTCTTTTGTCTTATGAAATATCATATTCCAATCCTATAATTTTCTTTCTCCATTTTGTCTCTCCTCAATTTAGGTATCAGTACCTTATTTGGGTCATAAAAAGAATTTGATAGGACTCCTTCTTCTCCAATTTTCTCATATAGTTTGCAAAGTATTGGAATCAATTGTTCTTTAAATCTTTGGTAGAATTCACTCCTAATTCCATCTGGCCCTGGAGATTTTTTCCTAGGGATTTCATTTATGGTTTGTTCAATTTCTTTTTCTGAGATGGGGTTATTTAAGTAATTTACTTCCTCTTAAGTTAATCTGAGCACTTATATTTTTGTAAATATTCATCCATTTCCCTAAGATTGTCAGATTTATGGGTATATCATGGGACAAAATAATTCCTAATTATTGTTTTAATTTCCTCTTCATTGGAGGTAGATTCACCCTTTCCATTTTTGATGCTAGTAATTTGGTTTTCTTTCTTTTGTTTTATCTTATTAAGACCAATTTCCCTCATGAATACAGATGCAAAATTTTTAAATAAAATATTAGCAAAAAGACTACAGCAACTTATCATGAGAATCATACACTTTGATCAGGTAGGGTTTATTCCAGGAATGAAAGGATGGTTCAGTATTAGGAAAACTATCAGTATAATCGATCATATAAACAACAAAACTAGTAGAAAACATATGATTATATCAATAGATGCAGAAAAGGCTTTTGACAAAATATAACATCCATTCCTATTAAAAACACTAGGAAGTACAGTAAGTATTATATGTAACGGAGATAAGCTAGAAGCCTTTCCAATAAGATCAGGGGTAAAACAAAGTTGTCCACTATCATCCCTCTTATTCAATTTGGTACTAGAAATGTTAGTAGTAGGGTGGCTAGAAGGGCACAGTGAATAGAGCACCAGCCCTAGAGTCAGGAGGACCTGAGTTCAAATCCAACCTCAGACACTTAACACAAAAAACTAGCCATGTGACTTTGGGCAAGTCACTTAACCCCAATTGCCCTCCAAAAAAGTAGTAGCAATAAGAGAAGAAAAAGAAATTGAAGGAATCAAATTAGGCAAAGAAGAGACTAAGCTATCACTCTTTGCAGATGATATGATTATATCCTTAGAAAATCAAGTAATAAACTACTTGAGATGATAACTAAATTTAGCAAGTTTGCAGGATATAAAATAAACCCCACATAAATCCTCCAAATTCATATATATTTCTAACAAAAACCAATAATAACAGATAGAAAGATAAATTCCATTTAAAGTTACTGTGGACATTTTAAAATATTTGGGAATCTACCTGTCAAACAAAACTATATGAGCACCATTGCAAAACATTTTTCACACAAATATAGTCAGATCTAAATAATTGGAAAAACATCAATGGCTTGTCTCTAGGTCGAGCTAATATAATAAAAACAACAATTTTACCTGTATTGATTTACATATTTAGTGCCATACCAATCAATCTACCAAAAATTATTTTATAGAGCTAGAAAAAATAGTAACAGAATTCATTTGGAAGAACAAAAGATCCAGAAGAGCAAGGGAATCAATGAAAACAAATGCTAGGGAAGGTGGCCTAGCCATACTAAATTTTCATCTGTATTATAAAGCAGCAGTCATCAAAACTACATGGTACTGGCTGAGGAATAGAGTAATGGATCAGTGGAATAGATTAGGCACATGAGATATAGCATTCAATGACTATAGTAATCTACTGTTTGATAAATCCAAAGACCCCAGTTTCTAGGATAAGAACTCACTATTTGACAAAAAGTTCTGGAAAAACTGGAATATAGAATAGTGGAACCTGGGTATAGACCAATATCTTACACCATATACCAAAATCAAGTCTAAATGGGTACAAATCTAGGTATAAACACTGATATTGTAAGCAACGTGGGAGAGCAAGTAATAGTTTATCTGACATATTTATGGAGAAGGGAAGACCTTATGACCAAACTAGAGTTAGAGAGCATTATGAAATGCAAAATGAATTATTATGATTACATTAAATTGAAAATTTTCTGTACAAACAAAGCCAATGTAACCAAGATTAGGAGGGAAGTGGAAAATTAGGAAAGAATTTTTACAACCAATGTCTCTTGGTGCATATATGTTTAGTATTGATATTATTTCATTGTCTATGGTATCTTTTAACAAGATGTAGTTTCCTTCATTACATCTTTTCATTACATCTATTATTTACTTTTGTTTTGTCTGAGATCAGGATTGCTACCTCTCCTTTTTCTTTTTTTTTTTCAACTGAAGTATAATATAATATGCTCCAGTCTTTTACCTTTATTCTCTCCACTTCAAATGTGCTTCTTGTAAACAACAGATTGTAGGATTCTATTTTTTAATCCACTCTGCTCTCTGCTTTTGTTTTATGTAAAAGTTCATCACATTCACATTCACAGTTATACTTACTGTGTCTTTTTCCCCATCCTATTTTGTCCCCCATTTATGCTTTTCTCACTTCTTCCTTACCCTTCTCATCAGTGTTTTTCTTATGACCACCACCTCCCTCAATATCCCCTCCCTTCTATTGGCCCCCCTTCCTTTCCTTTCCCCTTTTCCCTCCTACTTCCTATAGGGTAAGATTGATTTCTATACCCAACTGAGTGCGTATGTTATTCCTTCTTTCAGCCAAATCTGATGAGAGTAAGGTTCAAATATATTTGCCTCCCTCCCTTCTTTCCATCTACTGCAATAGGTCTTTTCACCTCTTCATGGGATGTAATTTACCCTTTCTGCCTCGTCCTTTCCTCTTCTCCCAGTACAATCCTTTTTATCACCGCTTAATTAATTTTTATCATCACTTTAATAGTCAATTTATACTCACATCCTCTGTCTATGTATACCCCCTTCTAAATATCATCATAATAATAAAGTTCTCAAGAGTTACAAGTATTCTCTTCCCATACAGGGATGAAAAGAATTTAACCCTATTGAATAGCAAGAGTTATTTTTTTTCTTTCCTGTTTACCTTTTTGTGCACTTCTTGAGAACTGTATTTGAAGATCAAATTTTCTGTTCAGCTCTGTTTGTTTGTTTTTCATTAAGGAAGTCCCCTATTTCATTGAATGTCCATCTCTTCCACTAAAAGTGGCTCAGTTTTTCTGGGTAGTTGACTTTTTGTTGTAGTTAAAGATCTCCAGCTGTATTGTTGAGGTGGGGCTTGCCATTGGCTTGCTGCCATGCTTTCTGTACTGGAATGCACTACCCTTTTACCTGAGTTAAATGAAAATTTCTTGCCTATCTTCCAAGTTTCCTGGGTTAGGGGTGGCTAGATGGTGCAGTGAGTAAAGCACCCACCCTGGAGTCAGGAGCACCTGGGTTCGGATCCAGCCTCAGACACTTCACACACACACACACACACACACACACACACACACACACACACACACAACCTAGCCGTGTAACCTTGGGCAAGTTATTTAACCCCAGTTGCCCTCCAAAAGGAAAAAAAAAGTTTCCTGGGTTAAAAGACTATTCCACCTCATCTTTCCACTGGCTTTGCTGCTCCAGAATTTTCCTGGAGCACTACTTTCTGGGTTTTCAGAGGTCAACACAGGAGAATGACAGTGATTTACTGCTTATTCCTCCATCTTGGCTCTTGGAAGTACTTTTTTAACTTTCTAAACTTCTTATGAATTACTCACCTCATGCTATCATCCAGTCATTCTGGTCTCTTGATATTTCTTGGACATGATGTTCCCTCTTCACTCTTTGTGTCACTGTACTTGTCTCCCACTTCTGGAATGTTTTCCAAGTTCAGCTCCATTTCTTAGAAACTCAAGATTTGTTTAAAATTCTGTTCAAGGCCCACCTTCTTCAAGAGGCCTTTCATCTTCCTTCTAGCTGTTCATATCTTCCCCTCTGCTTCCTTTTATTTACTTTATACATATTCCACATATGATTAAATATATGTATTACATATGCATACATGTATTATGAGTGTACACACATGTATAAACACATAATACATATATGTGTATATGTGTGTATATGTATGTTTGCTCTCTTGTTATAAGTTCCTTGAGACCAGAGACTTTTTTTGATCTTGTCTTTGTAACCCCAGAGCTTAGCACAGAGCCTGTGCATTTACTAAATGCTTAATGAATAACTGATTGATTAATTAGAAAATAGAACATAAAATAGATAAAATAGAAAGGATCTTTGAAATCACCTGGCCTAATCCCCTAATCATGTACATGAGAAACCTGAACCCTAGAGAAGGAAAATGATTTCCTTAAATAGGCCAGTCAGAGATCAGGGAAGTATCTAATCTTTTTTTTTTTTTTAAGCTAAGTATCCGAGCCCAGATTTGATCCCCAGGTCATCCCACACTCTTACTCATTGAGCCATCTGGCCTTCCCTAAGCAATTGAGGTTAAGTAACTTTCTCAAGGTTACATGGCCAGGTATTTCTGGGTGGGTAATGGAAGTAGCTAATCTTTAGTTAACCTTATAGTGAATTCAGAACAGAACATCTAGATAATTAGAGAGGATCCTTCCTAATAGAGAGAGTTGGAACTTTAATTTTTTCCACAGAAGAATAAAGTCATATTTTACTGATCAATGTCTTTTCCAAGAGAAAACTCTCTAATAAAGGCACTCAAATATATTACTTAAAAACAAAATAAAACAAACAAAAAAAGAAAATGAATTAAATATGTGAATTACAAAGGCAATCTTTCTTAAAAATTAAAGTGTCTCCAGAATGTGTTTGGCTCTTTTAAAATTAAGAAGGAAGCAAAAATAGGAGAACTCACTATGTATAGGATCTTACTGATATTAACATTATTCTTTTTTTTCTGTTATGCTTTTGTTTTTTGAGATAAGTAGCATATTTTTTATATCTCTAATTTCTGATCCTGGAATATGACTTTTAAAATACTCACCCAGGTGACTGGAACTTCAGCAGATCTCTTCATTTAGAAGTCCATTACAATTAGATATATTCTATAGTCAAGTTTTAGGGAGATCAGGGATATTTTACCCTCAGAAATGGCTATAGTTCATTAACTATTAAAGCATATATTATAGGTAAAAAGTGTACTGTACATCACAGACCTCAAATAAATATTCTGCAGCAGTATTGTGCATACTTCAAAGGATAAATCATTTATTGGGGAAAATGGGTCATTCTAAGGAGAGATCCATCACCTCTGATCAGCTCAATGCAATATTTTATTAGCTATATCAAGCCAAAGAATGTTAGTTAGCACTTGGAGGGACTCTAGTACACAATGTGAAAACATACATCATACAACATTAGACCCAGAAGAGATCTTAGGGAACATTTAGTCCAACTCCTTCATTTCTCAGAGGGGGAAATTAAGGCACCAAGCTATGGTCAACAACACTCAGTTTTCAAGCCAGGGTAATAAAGTAGATTCCCTGATCTCCATTTCAGTATTTAATACTACTATCTTGGGAAAAACAGATTTACAAATTAACTAATGTGTTGAGAATGATCCTCTGAGCCAAATTTCACAGAACCCCATGGATGGAATGATTTTTGACTTGTTCAAGGAATCATAAATTAAGAAGCACCTTTAAGCAGAGCAGGGACAATACCTGTGTGTAAAGCAGACAAGCATGAAAAAAAATATTTTACTTTGTGTTGCTGTTAACCAAAGACTGAAACATCAATGGAACCTCTTTCTGTAGCAAATCCTCTGTGAAGTCAATATGACGTTATTGGTATGAGATATGTTTTTAAATAGAAAACACTATGACTTTGCAAAGAGCAATGACTTTAGAATCAAAGGACAAAGGTTCAATATATGTTCTGTTGCGTATTGTTTTTTTCATCTAGGGCAAGAAATTTCATATAGCTAGACCTGATTTCTCACTTAGAAGACAAAGGTGTTGAACTTAACAATGTGTATACACATTTTTCTTCACAATACTAGAAAATCCCACTGGCCAATATATGTAGATACTGATTCAGGATGGGTAAATTCATTGGTTTGGGTTTCAGATACAAAATTTGGAAGAAACAATAAATAATATTTTGTTTAGGGCTGGCTAGGTGACACAGTGAATAAAGCACCAACCCTGGAGTCAGAACAACCTGAGTTCAAATCCGGCCTCATACACTTTACACTTACTAGCTGTGTGACCTTGAGCAAGTCACTTAATATAACTGCTCTGCCTTCCCCCTCCAAAAAATATAATATTTTGTTTAAATACCTATTTAGCAGACAAGAAACTGAGACTTTAGAGAGAAGTGACTTGTCCAAAGTCACAGAACTAATGAATTTGATGAGAGGCCCTTTGGACTCCAACATCAGTCTAAGTCCTTCTGACTAGTCAGACAGATAATAAACATTTATTAAGCATGTCCTATGTACTTATGGATTGTGTTAAGTGCTAGAGAGAAAAAGAAAGGCAAAAGACAGTGCCTACCCTCGAGTAGAACAAGGATGACTTGGCATAAGGACACAAGGAGAGGAAGACACTTACTCAGTGCAACAGTGAAAGGGAGAATTACTGGATAGAAGTAATAAAGAAGTAGTTTTCAGTTTAATTGAAAAACCTAAGAGTCTGGGCTCCCACATCACTATTTCAGTAGAGGCTAGATAATTTCCTGCAAAGAGAAATACTTTATGGGAGATTCCTTCAGTGGGTGGGAGGTTGGAATTGATTATCTCTACGATTCCTTTCAGGTCTATAATACAATGAATCAAAAGCCTATTTTCTTTTAGCTCAATCTATTGTACATAATTCAAGTAAAGAAAGTATGTCCAACTACAAGAGAAATAGGTGGGCAAAGATGGAAAAGGAGAGAGAGAACAAAGGGAGAGTTAAAAGAAAGGGGGGAGAGAGAGAGGGAGATAGAGAAAGAGACAGACAGAGACAGAGCCTGGAGATCCTAAAGCTCTCAACACCTGGGAATATGATTCATAACTGTGGGCTATGGAGAGAAAGAGGTATGTCTGCATCAGGGGGTCTCATTATGTCTGCAGAGGAGTGTCATAATTTTACTACAAAGGCTCATCTTACCTGGGAAATCTAGCCCTAAATGAGAGAAGGGTATGAAGCTAGTAAGAAAACCATAGTCTAGCCAGAGACTCAATTTTGGAGCTCAGAGAACAAAATATTCCATAAGGACTGAGTCAAGAAATCATCACAGAAAGGCGGGACCATAAACTGAGACAGAACCAAGAAATTCAGAGTAGCAAATGTTGAAGATGATTTCCCACTGCCAATGCTCTTTCAATTGCCCTTTTTCATTGGCTGGCACAACATAGTTTGGAGGCCCCCAAAAAGGGATCGTATTTTCATTGGCCAGAGAAAATGACACATTGTGCCAGCCCTGTAGGACTCTACTTAAAAACAAAACAAAACAAACAAAATAATCAGTGGAAAAAATCACTTAAGGCATATATTTACATGTTTTACAAGCTGATGGGGATATTTTATTTTTGATAAAGGATATTTCTAGGCCTAGTCAAATCTTTCCCACAGACTATAGATTATGCCACCATCTCTTGAGACCTACTTTCCAAATATGGATCTTGTGAAATGGAAAACAGGTAGATTTAATTGAATCTTTCTGCAAGCAAATCACATAATGAACAAACCTACTGAAGCCTAGGGGAGGAAAACACATGTTCAGATTATTAGGATACCTCTAGTCTTTTTTAAAGATCATATTTCTTCTACTTTCTCCCTCCTGGATATAAGGCATTTTTTATTTTTTGTGATGTCTGGAATGGAGCAGGCAGACATTAACATTCATTAAAATGGATTAAAAGTGGCCTTCAATTTAGGTCATTAATTTGAAGCCCTCAAAACTAGAGGACAATGTGGTCAATGGGAAAGAAAACCTCCCGAATGAAAAAAAAACTGTTATAAGGCATTTCAGCTGAGAAGCTGGATCCTGGCTTAACTGGACACATGCATTTTCATCAAAGAGATTCATGATCTCATAAATGTAAAAGAAAAATCAACAAATTCAAATTAGTTATTATTATTACAATAATAATGATAATAAACCTGGGGGTGTGTGGAAGGAATTAGAACTTTGCTGTCAATGAAAGCCAAATGAATCACCACAAAATTATAAGTCCATTTTTAAGTTTTATTTTTGCATTCTGATTGTCTGGTTTATATATTTTCCTATGAAATGTACCATGCTCTCTGGGTTGGACTCTCCCCTCCATCCAGCCAAGAAATACATAAAAAGCTCAGCTGAAAAATAAATATGGGTATGGGGGAAGAGAGTTAAGAAAGAGGATACTACTGGGAAAGGAATACTCAAAAGAAAATAAACTTTGATCCTATAGTGGGGAATAAAAAAGGAGGAGCGGGGGTGAAGAAGTAGATCTAAGGGTATGCCTAAGATTGCCACTTATAAATCTTAAGGATGATTGAGGATTGGGGCACTTAGGTGACACAGTGAATAGAGCACCTGGCCTGGAGTCAGGAGGACCTGAGTTCAAATTCTGCCTCAGACACAACACAAAAAACTGTCTGTATGACCTTGGGCACCCCCAATTGCCCTATATTGTCCCCTCCAAAAACAAAAAAAAAATAATGGTTGAACAAATTTTGGTATATGAATGTAATGAAATTACTTCATTTCTTTAATATTAAAATGTATATGAATGTAATGAAATTACTTAATTCCTTTAATATTAAAAGAGACAATTTTAAAGAAAATTGTGAAGACATATATGAACTAATTAATACCAATATAATGATGAGTAAAAATGGGAAGAAACATACAAAAAGAATGATTTAAAACACAATTTTCAAAGAATTTAAGAACTCTGATCAATGCAATGATCAACTATGCCTCCACAGGACCTATGACAAACTATGCTAGCCTCATCCTGAGAGAGATGTGAAGAACACAAAGTACTGAAAATGACATTTTTGGATGTGCCTTTATGTGCAATTATCTTGCTTGGGTATGACTGTTATAGTGTTCTTTCTTTCTTTCTCTCTTTCTTTCCTTCTTTCCTCCTTTCTTTCTTTTCCTCCTTTCTTTCCTTCTTTCCTTCTTTCTTTTCCTCCTTTTCTTTCTTTCTTTCTTTCTTTCTTTCTTTCTTTCTTTCTTTCTTTCTTTCTTTCTTTCTTTCTTCCTTTCTTTCTTCCTTTCTTTCTTCTGTCTCCCTCTGCTCCCCCCTTTCCTTCTTTTCTTCTTTCTTTTTTGTTAATGGGGAGATTGCGGGGGAAGAGTCAGAAAGCAGGACATTTAGCAAAAATTAAAACAAAAAAGTATCTTTAAAGCATCTTAAAATGTTCCAGAATGCAAAAAAATGGAAGTTCAGAAAAAAGAAGAAATGTTCAATAGAGTTTAAGTAATATGTAGAATGTATTATATACATAAAAAAACCCTCTGAAATGGAGATTTACAATTTAATAGAGAATCATGTTTTTGTGTTATGCTCTGAATGTGGAAATGTGTGTTCTTTTTTTTAGTGCTAAAGTTCAAATTAAAAAAAAATTTTAAAGCATTCAGAGCATGAATCAGTACAGACTCAGTGGGGTGTGATTCCTCAGGTGTAAAAGTTGCAATCCTTCTTTATGTAGCATTTGTGAATTGTAAAAACCACCTAGGGGCAATATCAAGTCAACCTTGTTTTTATTTTTGACTAACAATCCAGTATATCTCAAAGGAAAATAAAAAAAGGAGAAAATCACAAAAAGGAGACTGGGACCCTCTTTTCTTTCTAGAGAGAGCCAATATTTGAATGTCAGGCAAGGTGAATACTTGTAGGTGATCATTTCCCTTTCTCAGAGAGAGAGAGAGACAGAGACAGAGAACAAGAGAAAAATAGAGACACAGAGAGAGAAAGAAAGAAAGGAACACAGGTGGAGAATACAGGTGAAAAATCTCACCTGGAATAGCCCAAGAGGTGGAGACAGATTGTTTTGTGAATTTTTTGTTTGTTTGTTTGACTGTACATTTTTGCTAATAAGAAAAATAAAAAGAAGTAAGTTAGCCAAACACTATAATTATACACAGGATAGGAATATATCAAGTTTATACTAAATGGTTTAAAAAATATCTTGCTCTCTAAAAAAAATTTAGAGCTACAGAACCCAAAAAGAGAGACAGAGTGAGAGAAAGAAACAAATCTCTTACTGAAGGCAGCCTGGCAGGTCAACAGGAAGGGTGTAACATATGGGGCTGGCAGCCCAGTCCAGCTCCATGTGCAGTTTTAGCCCCAGGGTGGCCCTGACCAGCAGCAGCCTGAGAAGACTTCAGGAGAATTAATCACCAGCAGCTGTGGTGATTTCCAGGGTTCTAAACCCATAAATGCCAAAGATAAAGTAAAAGGTCAGTCTGAAAATCTTCTGGAAGAGGGGGTCAGGAGAGCATGGTCTGGCTCCTGTCCCCAGGGTGAGAAGAGGTGGTGGTGAGGCAGCTGTACCACATGGCTGACTTTGGAGCTCCTGGCCTGCAGATTGTAAGGGGACCAAGCAACCATTCAGAGGGTAATCACTCTTGCTTTGACCTGCTTAGATCTGGATCACAGTCTTGAATGGAGGTTCTGGGGTGTGTGGCCAGGTACCAGAGCCTATGGGGGCTACAGAGAGGGAGTCCTCCTAAATTCTCTGGAGCTGAGAAAACACCAGCAATTTGGGACAAAGCTCTCTCCATTCTGAATGCAGGGTTCTACTGTGGCAAAGAGTTCAAAAGTAAAGTGATTGACTGGCAACATGAGCAAGCAAAGTAAACACAATACTACCATAAATTCCTTTTTCTGAGACAAAAAGGATTAAAGCATGGAACAGGAGGAAGACAATGAAGTCAGAAGTCCTGCATCAAAAGCTCCCAAGAAAAATATAAATTGGTTGCAGGCCATGGAAGAACTCAAGAAGGATTTTGAAAACCAAGTAAGAGAACTGGAGGAAAAATTGGTAAGAGAAATGAGAATGATGCAAGAAAATCAAGAAAAGGGAGTCAACAGCCTGACTGAAGAAAATAACACCTTAAAAAATAGACTTACTCAAATGGAAAAAGAGACCCAAAAAGCCAATGAGGAGAAGAATGCCTTAAAAAGCTGAATTTGCCAGATGGAAAAGGAGTTTCAAAAATTCACTGAAGAGAATAATTTCTTCAAAATTAGATTGGAGCAAATGGAAGCTAATGACTTTATGGGAAATCAAGATACTATAAGACAGATCCAAAAAAATGAAAGAGTAGAAGGCAATGTGAAATATTTTATTAAGAAATCCACTGACCTGGAAAATAGATCCAGGAGAGATAATTTTAAAATTATTGGACTACCTGAAAGCCACAATCAAAAAAAGAGCCTAGACACCATCTTTCAAGAAATTATGAAGCAAAATTGCCCTGATATTCTAGAAGCAGAGGGCAAAATCAAAATTGAAAGAATTTACCAATCACCTCTTGAAAAAGATCAGAAAAAGAAAACTCCTTGGAATATTATAGCCAAATTCCAGAGTTCCCAGGTCAAGGAGAAAATACTACAAGCAGTCACAAAGAAACAATTTGAGTATTGTGGAAACACAATCAGGATAACACAAGACCTAGCAGCTTCTACATTAAGGGATCAAAGGGCTTGGGATATGATATTCCAGAGGTCAAAGGAGCTAGGATTAAAACCAAGAATCACTTATCCAGCAAAACTGAGTTTAATGCTTCAGGGGAAAATATGGTTATTCAACGAAATAGAGGATTTTCAAACGTTCATGATGAAAAAACCAGAGTGGAACACAGAATGTGACTTTCAAATACAAGAAGCAAGAGAAGCATGAGAAGGTAAACAGGGAAAAGAAATCATTAGGAACTTATAAAAGTTGAACTATTTACATTCCTACATGTAAAAATGATAATTGTAACTCATAAGACTTTTCTCAGTATGAGGATAGTTGAAGGGAACATATGTATACATGTATACATACACATATATGTATGTGTACATATATGTATAGAAGGATATAGATGTGTATAAATATATATATGTGAGGGTGTGCATATGTATGTACATGTATACATTGACAGAGGGCACAAAACGAGTTGAATATGAAGGTATGTTATCTAAAAAATAAAATTAAGAGGTGAGAGAGGAATATATTGGGAGGAGAAAGGGAAAGAGAGCTTAGGGTAAATTATATAAAAGAGGCAAGAGAAACTGTTACAATGGAGCGGAAGAGCAGGATGGTGAAAGGGAATGGGACAACTTTATTCTCATTGAATTTGGCTTAAGGAGGGAATGACATACACACTCAATTGGGTATCTTACCCTACAGGAAAATGGGGGGAAGAGGATAAGAGGGAGGACGATAGAAGGGAGGGAAGATTGGGGGAGAGGGTAGTTAGAAGCAAGCACTTTTGAAAAGGGACAGGGTGAAAGGTGAAAATAGAATAAATGGGGGGTGGGATAGGATAGAGGGAAATATAGTTTGGCTTTCACAATATACCTACTATGGGAATGTTTTGAGTAACTACACATATATAACCTATGTTGAATTGCTTGTCTTCACAGTGGGGGTGGGTGAAGAGGGAAGAAGGGGAAAAATCTGGAACTCAAAGTTTTAAAAACAAATGTATATAAAAAAAATCTTTGCAAGAGATAATAGTCCTAACTAACTAATCAAAAATAGCAATTTGATCATTTTTAGGGGGCAAATTCAACTTCCCTACTGAACTGGATTCCATCTTACCTCCAATCATTCCCATGGATTTGCTCTCTCAAAGGTCTCTATTGATATTTTGATTACTAAATCCAAGGATATTCTCTTTGTATTGTTTGGTATCTTTTGACCTGTGATACTGTAATGGGAATGGGAAGATATTCCCTGTCTCTTAATAGACCTAAGGGAATTTGAAATCTTCCCTTCCCCCTAATGGTCAAAAATGTAATCACATCCAGCCTGCAGTAGGAGGAGTTTGCTGAAGGTTGGAGCAGAGCCCACAGGAAGCTGGGAGTCAGAGCAGTTAGAATTGGAGGGAGGAGAAGCGCAAAAGAGACAGCTAGGCTTGGGAGTGTTTATTTGTGGGAATGCTAAAGGATGGGGTGGTTCCCTGCTGTGCTATGGTGTATTCACTTCTTTGTTGCTGTGATGCATTTGACTTTCTGGTGTTGGCATATGACTTTCTGGTTGGGGGATTCAGTTTTCTTTTGTCTGAATAAATGTTTTGCTTCTGTCTTCTATATAGAGTCTGCTATATTTTGCAATTCAGATCTTTGTCAGCATATTCATAGTCGCTGCTGGTGCTATGACTATTGCATTAGTGCTACAGATACTATGGTTAAATTTTTTTCCCCCTAAAACTTTCCATTTCTTTGTATTCTCTGATAGTGCTTTAACTGATTCTCACTTTTCTAGATATTCTTCTGTAAACTTTAAGGATTACTTACCTCTCATTTCTCCCTTCTACCTTCCCCATTACACACACACACACACACACACACACACACACACACGTGTCCATTCTCCAAAGCTCTATCAATGAACCTTTTTCCTTTTCTGACTTTGTATTCTACTTTAACAATCTGAGTTACTGTCACAATTTCAAAGATTGCTTCGATATCAGTTAGTCAATACATAATTTTTAAACACCTATCGTGTGCATGGGCTTGTGCTAAACTCCGAGGACACAAAGAAGGGGAAAATATAGGCCCTGCCCTTGAAAAGATTGCAATTTAACGAGAGAGACAGCTTGCAAACACCTATGTACAAACAAGTTATACACAGGATAAAAATAGGAAATAATCAAGAGAGATAGAGGACTGCAATTAAGAGGAGTGGGCAGACTTCCTTAGCAGATGGAATTTTAGTTGTTTTAAAGGAAGCCTGGCAGTTAAGTAGTTGGTATAGAGGAGAAAAAGTATTTCAGGCATGGAGAACAACTAGAAAGAATGTCCAGAGCCAAGAGCTGAAGTGTCTTGTTTGTGAAACAGTCAGCAGGTCCATGACACAAGATCAAAGACGATATACTGGGGAGTAAGGTGTAAGAAGACTGGGGGCGGCCAGGTAGCACGGCGAGTAAGAGCACCAGCTCCAGTATAGGGATGGCATGTGGATTGAATCCGGGCTCCGACACTTATTACCCACCCAGAAACACCTGGCCGTGTAACCTTGAGCAAGTTACTTAACCCCAATTGCTTTAAAAAAAAAAAAAAGATGTAAGAAGACTGGAAAGGTAGGATTGGGCTAGATTATTAAAGAATTAGTGATGGAATGGAGGATGGATGGTAGGGATAGAACTGAGACAGGCAGACTCACCAGGAGGCTATTGAAATAATCCAGGCATATAATGATGAGGGCCTGCACTGGAACAGAAGCAGTGTCAGACAAAAAAGGGGGATGTTCTGGAGATGTTGCAATTGTAACACTTCAAAATCTAGTTTTTCTTCCAATGTCCCTATCTTTGCTGATGGCTCTACAGTTCTTCCAATAACCCAAGGTCTGAAATTTCAGAAACATACTTGGCTCTTCCTTGTCCTTTACTACCTTCAATCCAATCAGCTGCCAGATGCTGCTAATACTACCTTTGCCATACATCTGCCTTCTACACCTTTCCCTCTATTCACATTGTTCTTACCCTAGTTCAGTCCTGCTTCATTACCTCTTGCCAGACTATTATTGAAAGAGCCTCCTAAGGGATCTCCCATCTCTTTTTCCTCTTCAACCCATTCCATCCATCACATTTTCACCAGAGCTTTCTTCTTCATGCACAGTTCTGATCATGTAAATCCCATGCTCAAAAAATTCTAAAATATACACTTTTTTTCTACTCAACACATTTTTGTAATCAAAGCATAAATAATTTGTCTTCAATTTATATTATTCTTACATAATCTATTATGCTACATGCAAAGCAGGCAACTCAACAAGTCCCAAAACAGTAACAGTTTTTGCCTGTTTCTATGCCTTTACTCATCTTATTCATAGGATACTATTTTTTAATCAAAGAGGGATCTTATATGTCATTTAATCTAATTCTTTCATTTTATAGATAAAGAAGCCTTAGTTTCCCAGAAAAATTAAATGATGTTCTCAATGTTGTCCATGTAGTAACTATCAGAGTTGGTATTTGATCCCTGTTCTGTTGTCATTCCCTCTGTTACTCCTTCAAATGACTCCCCTGGTCTACCAGTCTAATAACTCTATGAAAAAAAGGAAATGAAGTTAGTTTGGCATGGGCTACTTTGATGAAGTCATCCTGTCTTTTATTAATCATTGCCTGCTTTTGTAAATAGCAACATAGCATTTCTTCCCTTTATTTGAAACCTTTAATGTTAATCTTTTGTTTTATAGCAAATATTACCCCTCCTATAATCAGCAAGTTATCCCTTATAATTAATATTAAAAAACAAATAGAAGAGTTCAAAAAGAAGCAACACATCAGTCACATCTAAGACTCTATATATTATTCTACACTCATAGTGCCTCCAGTGAATAGTTGGGAAAACATACACTTCTTGCCCTTCATGGACAATGGGTGTGAAAGGCGTATTAGTAGTCATGTGAGGGAAAAATGTCCAGAAAAGGGCTTAGATTCCTTCCCAAACGAGGAAGAAGTAATTTTATCTCATACTCATGTGAATTCCTGGAACATAGGGGTTCAAAAACACAATCCTGCAAAACTGAAAAAAATCTTGACTTTACATCTGATAGAGTTGCAACTCTCAAAATGTAATCTGAGGAATCCTGGGATGCTCAAGACCCTTTCAAAGGGCTTATTTTCTAGAACAGTCACATAAAATACACACTATGGGAAAGCAGGGGCTATCAGAGACTTAAGATATGGGATATCAACACTAGGAGTTTAAGGATTAGGGGAGGGAGGGAATATATTTACTATCAAATTGGCATTTATGGGGTTAGTATGCATTTCTGACTAGCACACTTGGTTCTTAAAATGTTCTTGTGGTTCCAGGGTTATCAGCTAGTTCTTTTTTCTAACTTTGTAATCCACTGTCTAATCTGACTCCTATTCACATCTGGCTCTGCCTTCAATGGGTTCCTCCACCTCCTACCTTGTCCCACTAATCACCTAGAAATCATTGGCCCTGTCTGCTGATGTTGGTTCATAAAGCATCAATATTCCTTATGCTTTTTTTTTTCTCTCCCAAAAGTCTTACTGACAGAATTTTTATACATGCCCACCCTACAAGAGTCAAATTACTCTAGTACTGCACAGAATCTTCTAGCCCATCTTCTCTGTGTGTATGCCTACCACATGTATTGTAGAACTCTACCAAGAAAACAGTAAGCTACTATCCTTAGCATATAACTGGCAAATTAGCGCTTTTTTTTAGAAGAAGAGAAATTAATTCTCCATTTCTGTGACATTTTCCCCCATTCTTCACAGTTCTCTATGATCTTTCTCTTTCTCTTGATACCATTCATTTTTACATCATATTTGTTTCCAAATAGATTGCATTCCCACCACACACAATGAATGTTTCCTTTTAATAAAGATTGAAAAATAAAAACAATTCATCAAAACCAGCCTACACAGTAGTATCAGTTAGTAATACATGTGACATTCCTTGACCTATTCTTTCAATTCTTTAATGAAGGAATTGATTTTCTTATATCTTCTTTTTTCTTTGTTTATTTAGTATTTTGTTTTCCTCAGTTACATTTAAAAAACAATTTTTTAACATTTTTAAAATTTTGAGTTCCAAATTCTCTTCTTTGCTCCCTCTCCACCCATTAAGAAGGCAAGCAATTTTATATAGGTTATATATGTGTGATCATATAATTTCCATAATAGTCATGTTGTAAAAGAAAACAGACAAAAAAAATTCAGGAAAAATAAAGAAAGTTTAAAAATGCATATTTCAATCTGTATTCAGACACTACCAGCTCTTTCCAGATAGGAATAAAATTTTTCATCATAAGTCTTTCAGAATTGTCTCGGATCACTGCATTGCTGAAATAGCTAAGTCATTCATTACTGATTATCTTACAATATTGTTGTTATTTTGTACACAGAACATTTCACTTTGCATCAGCTCCTGTAAGTCTTTTCAGGTTTTTCTTAGAGTATCCTGCTCATCATTTCTTTTTTTTTTTTTTTTAGGATTAGGAATCTTTATTGAAGGAAGAGGTGCTGCCCAGGCTGGCCCCAGAGCCTGCCCAGTGTGAAAATAGCCAAGTTCTCCATCTCCATAGAGATGGTCACCCTCCTCAAGCACAGTTTAGGCCTTTTCCGACACACAGCAGGCAGAGGAGAAAACTCACCAGCTTTTGCTCCTGAGGTGGCACAGCCATTGGTGCCCCCAGAACGGATTCAGCCTTCACCATCACTGTCTTCAGCTAATACTGGGTTGGGCTCAGAGAGGGGCTCAGAGGGGCCAATACAGAGCCAAAGGACAGGGAACGGAACGGAACTTTTTTAGGGGAGGGGTCCCAGGCACCACATTAGGGTCTGCCTCCTCTTCATCTGACACAGGGGAGGGACTCTGGGGAGCCACAACTTGCCCATCACACACAGTAGTTTCCATGGCGATCATGTAAGAGTCAATGTCGTTGGCAACGTTGTCCAGGTGTGTCGTGCTGTGAGGCCCCTGACCAGGCTGACAAGGCTCCTGAGAGCAGAGGTCAGGCTCAGCTAGGACAAAATGCCCATCTAGCAGCGAATCCTCGATGGTGAAGATGGCCGGCCTGCCAGGAGCATCAAAGTGGGTGTTGAGGGGCAGGTTAGCAGATTCGGCAGAACTCAGGAGGCCCTGGAACTCTTTGAGGCAGAAGGTGATGGACGCGCCCTCCTGGGCCTGCAGCTGCTGGAACTCGTCCTCGCTGAGGCTCATCTCTGTCATCATGGCCCTGGCGGCATCTGGGAGAGGAAGCAGGGCCTCTGTCCCAGCCTTCCGGCCCCCAGCAGGAGCCCAACTGCCCCCCAGGCCCACAGCCCCCTCGCCTGCGTCCTCCTCCAGGTAGCTCCGGAAGACCACGCGGGGGCACCGGCTCACGCCCAGCGTCACCTCCGCCAGCGCGGGGCGAAGGGCTCCACGGCCTCCATCCAAACCCAGGACGGGGCGCGCAGCACGTGCGGACACTGCTCAGGGTCGAAGACGTCCCGGAGGGACTCGCACTCCTGGAAGGGCAGGTTGTGGGTCTTGGTCACACCGTGCTTGCAGTGCAGCTGGATGACCAGGCGGCTGCTCTCGGGGCTCAGGGTGATGCAGCGGCGCTCCACGGTCTTCTCCAGCGCCGCCAGCGAGCGGAACACGGACAGGAAGGACTTCATGAGGACCTTGCAGCAGGGTGGCTGCGCCTGCCGGGGCCGGGCCGCCTGGTAGTGCTGGAAGAAGAGCGGGGCGAAGAGGAAGCATGCTAAGGCCTGCGACATGCGTTCACCGTGCACAGCGACAGCCCGTCCTCCAGCGGCTCCAGGTACAGCTCGTCTCCGACGCGCCACAGCAAGTGCGTGGCCTTCCCCAACACCGCACATGTCCCCTGTCACAAGGCACTTCATGTCTCCCGGCCCAGCCTTCACCCGCCCTAGGCCGTCCCGGGCCCCAGCACCGAGGGCCGGCTCCCTTCCCATGCGCAGGGCCTCGTGCCGGCCTGAGCCCTCCTCTCCCTCTCCTGCTCATCATTTCTTATAGCACAATAGTATTCTATCACAATCACATACCACAATTTCTTAAGTCATTCCCCAATCGATAAACTGTAGCACAAAGGACCCTATCATACCCAGGATGGCTGCAAGCACAGGTTCTTTGATCTGCTTTTCTAAAGGAATGCAACTCAAAAAGGGGTTAAAGAATCTTACTTTAATCAAACATATATCACTTACCTAGTTCAGAGGAAAAAGTCGGCACCCTGAACTTCAAAGAATACAAACAGAAGTTACAAGAGACAGAGAAAATAACACAATTCAGCAAACCAACATTCAAGGCTTCTAGCTGTCTGACCATTACATGCATACAGTTAGTTACCAAAGAGAGAAGCACCAATATCTGGGTTTTCAAAGCCAGGGGGCTGCCCAGAGTCTCATCTGGCCAAATCATATAACTCTTCCCATAAGTGAGCCCCAAAGCAAAAACCTCCCATCTGAGGTATATATAGCCTTCTCCAGGGTCACAGAATATCACAACCCTTATGACCCACTGCTTAATTACAAAGTAACAAGCTATGGGCTTCCTGAAAAACAAACCTCCCCTAAGC
The DNA here is from genome assembly GCF_028583685.1 of Petaurus breviceps papuanus. Classification (NCBI taxonomy): domain Eukaryota; kingdom Metazoa; phylum Chordata; class Mammalia; order Diprotodontia; family Petauridae; genus Petaurus; species Petaurus breviceps. Next base: position 11,375,787 of record NW_027187460.1, on the reverse strand, counting down.
AGGCTTCTCCACCCTTCATCAAACTCCTCCCACCACAGTCTCCATGTGACCAAATTCATCCTATTATTGGGTAGATTACATTTTCAAAGCACAGAAGGTATTCAGATTCCATTAGGCTTATTAAGAGGCAGGGAAGATCTTCAAATTTCCCTACCATTACATGGGTATCCCCTCAATTTCCAATTCTTTGCTACCAGAAAAGAGCTGCTATAAATATTTTTGTACATGTGGGTCTTCTCCTTTTTTTAAATCTCTTTTTGGATATTGACCTAGTAGTGGTATTGCTAGACCAAAGGGTATGCATGTTTTTATAGCCCTTTGAACATAGTTCCAAATTGCTCTGCAGATCTCCCTCAACAATGCATTAATGTCTTATTTTTCCCATGTCCCTTTCAACATTTGTAAGTTTCCATTTCTGCCCTATTATACAATCTAATTGTTTTTATTTATATTTCTCCAATAAATAGCAAGTCAGAGCATTTTTTCATATGGCTATAGATAGCTTTGATTATTTCATCTGAAAACTATTCATATCTTTTTATCATTTATCAGTTGGGGAATGACTCTTATTTTTATAAATTTTATAAATTTGACTCAGCTATATGTCTGAGAAACAAGGCCTTTATCAGAGAAACTTGCTTCAAATTTTTACAAAGTTACTATTTCTAACTGTATTTCTTTCCTAATTTATTCTATTCTCTCTCTCTTTTCACTCTTCTCTAGATTCTGATTTGTTCATTATAACTGCATAGCATTCAATATTTTTTATTATTCTTTTCATTTACAATGTTAAAAATAATTGTTCTTTCGTTGGCCCTGATAATTTTCTTTCATCTATTCTTAAAACTTTTCTTGCGCTTTCCCCCTCCCCAAATTCTTCTTTTTGTTTTGTTTTGCTTTGTATTTTGTAGGAAATAGCATTATACTATAGTCATGCACAATTTATTCAGTATTTAACTATTCCCCAATTGATAAGTACCTTCTTTGATTCTAATGCTTTGCTACCACGAAAAATACTACAATGAATATTTTCATAAATGTAGTACTTTTCTTTAATATTTGTGGGATCTCTTTGAGGATGTGTGCTTAGCAGCAAGATGTCTCAGTAAATAATATAGCCATAATCGTTATCAACAATTTAGTTATTGTTTAAATAATTTTTCCACAACTTGCCTCTCCATCAACAAACAACAGTAGCTTTTTGCTACATTTAGAATAAAATTAAAATTCTTTGGCCTGCAAATCTTTTCACAACATGGCTCCCTCCTATCTTTCCAGCATTTTCATTCATTACTGCCCTACACACAAACTACAATCTAGATATTCTGGTCTACTAATTGTCCCATACACACAACACTGCATTTCCCATATTTGCACTTTGTCATATGGTATTCGGGACTCTACCTGAGTCACTGCTATGAGAAGATTGGATAGGACTCCCACAACCAAATTGTGAAGTACAAGTCAGAAAGGTCCCTTGTGGTACTCACCCCAAGTACACCATATGAGTCAGGTATAGCAGTATCAAGGGGAAGCTGTAAATATTTGAGTAGTCACATGTAATTTCATAAAGCTTGTCTCTTGTTATCTTTCTTCCTCCTTATTAATTCTACTTTAATTATTTCCTATTTTTCATATTTTTTTCCCTGAGTTTTTGGATTGGAGAATCTTGCAGAAAACAACTGTCGTTCCATCTTGCTCTATATGTGCACTCTAGAGATTTTCAAAAATTCCTTATAATCACAGAAGTCAGATTTGTCAATGTTTTTGTTGTTTTTATTTTTTGTGTGTGTTTGTGTGTGGTTGTTTTTTGTTTTTTTTTAGTACTGAGACATGTAGATTAAGGTATTTGCCCAAGATCACACAGTGTCTAAAACTGAAATTGAACTCAGATCTTCATGCTTCTAGATCCAGTGCTAGATCTTCCATGGCATCTTGAAAGGTAGTTTTACAGGCCTGGTGACTTGAACTCAACAAGGATAGTTAATTGTTCTTTTATTGTCACTTTAATCTTAGATTAAAATTATTTGTTTGTAATGTTTTCAATTCCAAGATTCTTCTACTTGGACTTAGTAATAATAACAGTTTTAATAACTAATAGCATAGTTCTTTAAAGAATGAGAAATATGGGGTGGCTAGGTGGCGCAGTGAGTAAAGTTCTGGCCCCAGAGTCAGGAGGACCCTAGTTCGTATCTGGCCTCAGACACTTAGCACAAAAAAAACTAGCCATGTGACCTTGGGCAAGTTACTTAACCCTAATTGCCCTCCAAAAGGCAAAAAAAAAAAAGAATGAGAAATACTTTAATTTTGCTATCTAATTATAGTTATACTATCTAATTAATAATACTACCTAACTTTATACTCACAACTATTCTGAAGGGAAGGTATTATTATCCTTATTTTATAGCTGTAGTATACAGTGTAATTTACTTGCCAAGGGTCACATAGAGTTAATTATAATTGAATTCAGATCTCCCTGCTTCTATGTCCAGTGCTTAATCCTCCATGTAACCTTGGAAGAATGGACAAAAACAAATAACAGTTGAATACCTAGTTTAGCCTTCTTACTCTTGTCCATTATCATCATTTTATCCACCACAAGTCACCCCCTTCCTCACCTTTATCTTTCATCATCCTCTTACTCCCACCATAATTAAAGATCACATCTTTGTTGCCTTTAATATTCCTTACTTTGCTTAATTCATTCTAGGTTCTAACATTAATTCCTGCTATATTTTTTTTTTAGTTTCAGTTCTACAATAATTTTTTTCTTTTAAAATTTTTCTAATTAATAAAAACAAATATTTTCTCTTTTACTTCCTCCACTGGGGGAAAAAAGAAAAAAAACAACAAAATCCTTTTAATAAAAATGCATAAAGTCAATTAAATTTTTTAATCACCCATGTCCAAAAATTTTGTTTTGTCCTACATCTTGATTCTTCTGCCTTTCCACCAGAAAGTGATTATCATGTTTCAACACTGATCCTCTGTAATTGAGGTTGGTCACTATGTTGATTAGAGTCTTAAGTCTTTCGAAGTGAGTTGTCGTTATAATTTTCTTTTCAACTGTATGTATTATTCTCTTGTTTTGTTCACCTCACTCTTCAGTGATTCATTCAAGTCTTCCCAGGTTTCCCTAAAACTTTCCAAATGATACTTTCTGATAATATAATAGTATTCTATATCCTTAATATACTACAATTGGTTCAGTCATTCATTACAAAAGTCTAGTTTCTAGTTCTTTTCTGCTCCCCAAATAAGTGCTATAAATATGTTTGGTTATTTTTTTTTAATTTATCTAAAATATATTGAAGTAGAAGGTGGCAGTACAAGGGAGGGCCCAACTATGTAGGCAGTGAAGCTAAAATGTGGTGATGTCATACACCATTCTTTTTAGCTAACCACTTTTTTTTTTCTTTTTCAAGAATAATTTCTAGTTTTGTTTCTAGAATTTAATTCTTGGGATATTTCTGTACTTCATAGGTTGACTTCCACAGGGTGATTTTAGCTTGCTGAATGCTTTGAAATCCAGTCTTCTAAAATCTAGCAACATGTCAGGCTATGCTGAGGATTCCTTTCCTTCAAAACAAATTCTGTGTTGCAATGGACACTAGTTCACCAGGTTCTTTTCTTCATTTTAATAATTATTTCCTCACTATTGATGAAGATCTGGTTCAGATTAGCAGGTCCTCTTATAACTTCCTCCACTTTAACCCGATCTTCTGATTTTACAGATAGAGAGCTGTAAAAGTAATGGCATTTAAAGATTCCCCTGTATTGGCTTGGTTTTTGGTTTGATTGTGTTAAAACCCAGAGCTTGTGAATCCCACTTGTGGGATGGACTTGTTGACATCAAAAGAGAGGGCTGAACTGGGAGGAGCTGGTGATGTAAATTGAGAGAGACGCAAGAAAAGAGAGAGGCAGAAGAACTTTTTGGAAGCAGCATCTTGGAGGCAGAGAGAGACAGAGAGGATTGCTGAGGGCCAGTTTGAATTGCCCAGGACTTTTGAGAGCTGTCATCCAGAGCTGCCAAGGACTGAGGAGACATGGCTGTTATGCTGGTACTCTGTCTGTCTGTTTTGATGTTATTTTGCCAGATTTGTCCACTGGTGAAAGACAGTCCTGTTGTTGCAGAGGTCCTGGAACCTTGCTGTTGGTTCAGAAGCCCTGAAGAAGGATTTTCTTGTTGTATGTTTACAGAAATCCTGGAAGGGGGTTTCGCTAATGTTTTCAGGCGTCCTAGGACTGTTCTGCAGAAAGAGAATGAATTAATGAAGACACTGGCAATGTATGTTGTGGCCTTGCTAAGCTTTGTCTCCCCAGGAACAAAGATTGCTGAGAACTTGCCTCAGGTCAAGATGAAGAAAAGACCTCTCTTTGGGTATTAAATGCTGTGCTTAAGCTTGTTGTAACTCTGGGGTAGATTCAATTGTGATCCAAGGGTGGGGAACTTTTGACCTTTTTGTGCTCTGTGATTGAACAAATGAATGTACTTATGATTGGAAACTAATCTCCATTTGAGAAGAGGGGCTTTGTGATGGATTAAATGAATGTACAGCTTAGGGGTGGAGTAGCATTTAGAAGAGGGACTTTGTGAGTGATTAAATGAATGTACTGTCCAGGGGTGGGGTAGTACTTGGAGATTATTGAATTACACTTGGTAAATGCTGTATTTTGAATTATGCTAAATTTTTATTCTCTCTGTTCTTAATTTGTCACTGAATAAAATGGAGAGCACCTATGCTGGTATTTTGAACCTTGGGAAGTTGCATCTGGTTGGCATTACAGGAACCTGAGTCACAGAGACAAAGTGACTTGCCCTAGGTAATAGAGATAACAATAGCAGAATTGGGATTAGGACCCAAGACCTATTATGTAAAAATCCACTTCACTTTCTGCTGGTTCTCCTTTCTTTTCTCAGCAGCAACAGTTGCAGTAATAATATACATAGCTTTGTGTGTCTGTGTGACTGTGTATGTATGTGTGTTTAGACTTTTTTGTTATTATTGACCAAGATACAAAGGAGAATTTCTGGCGTAGCTGAGATCTCTCTAAGGACTAGCTTCTCTCAGAACCACCTTAAAAAGCAATAAAGCTCCTTGCCAAAGAAGACATAAATTATGCATTTACTAATAGATTTTTCCATATTCTTTCAGAGTGAGGCTAGATTACAAGTCAAAATGCATGTCCAAAACTCAGTGTGATTTGTGGTATGTTTTATTAGAGCACAAATTTGACCTCAGTTCTAAGAGCCTTTTATGGGGAAATTGATCTTACAAATTTATCTGTTTTCATCTCAATGAAATTGAAAGTAGAGGATAGATTATCAGAACTACCATCTCAGAGATAGCCTAGAGAAATATTTGAGCTTAGTGGAAAGACCCCTGGTATCTGAATTTAGAAAAGCTAGGTTTGATTCTGGGCTGTTTTACTTACTATTTGAGCAATTTTGTCTAATTCATCTCATCTCTTCAAGCCTCTGATTTATCATCTACAAAGCAGATGTCCTGCCAAAGTCTTCATGGAAATAAATATATGCAAGATGATTTTGTAACTCTAAAACACTGAAGGAAGAAATTATTTTAATATGATATATATAATTTTTTTGCTTTTTGGAGGGCAATTGGGGTTAAGTGACTTGCCCAAGGTCACATGGCTAGTTTTTGTGTTGTGTCAAGGTGGGATTTGAACTCAGGTCTTCCTGATTCCAGGGTGGGTTCTCTATTCACTGCACCACCTAGCCGCCCCAATATGTTATATTTTTAATAAAGAATATCTAGCTTCTACCATATATGACCCCTGGAAGGTTTTCATTTGGTGCCACCTGGGGAAAAATCCAAAGTTTGTTCCTGGTCTACTTCTACTTCCCCTTTTGGGTCTTTTTTGCTTCCTGTTCTATTATACTTGTGCTTCTCAGCTAAAGAGCAGCGGGACCCAAAGGACTAAATAAGCATGAAGTCCAAGTGATAGGAGGAGTCCACTTACAGGAATTGGGAATCCAGGAAACAAATCAACAAACAAAAATCTAACAAAACATGAAAAGTTTCAGAGATGTGGTGTCTGAGAGATGGTAGCTGTAATCAAAATCTGAAGGGCTGAAAACACAGAAAACAAGTTAGCCTTGTATTGTTTGACTGCAGAAGACAGAATAGAACCAATTCATTGATATGTAAAGGGATAAACAAACAAATAAAATAAACAAAAAGCTTATCAGAGCCCCACAAATGTATGATAAGTTGCCTAGGTTTCAGGAGGTAGCACTTGCTATCATCAAGTAGAGATTAGATGGTGATGTTTTTTGGCTTTTTGTTTTGTTTTTAACCTTTCAGGAGGAATCCCTGATCCAGTAAGGAAATGTGCTATATAAGATCTCCAGTAGGAAATGTGCTAAAAGATCCCCCTTAATTCTCTGAGATTTTGTGGTTAAGGGATTAAGTATGGCATTTCCATTTTAGTTCCTCGAGTTTATATAGAAGTAAGCCTTTCATTGGAAGTTACAGAACATCTCCTTAATCAAGGTAGTAGATTTATCTACTTTGGAAGATTAAGGATATCTCCTAAATTTGGGAGGAACTTTTTGTTGTTGTCATTGTGGCTTATAAAATGAATCCTTCTTAAGAGTTAGTCTCCTTGCCTACTTTACCAATTTTAGAAAGATGCTGAAGGGAGTAGAATTAGAAGCAGACTTAAATCCTGAAGGAAGATACTGGGTTCCCCCCTTATGCTCCCATAGAGGTCAATAATGGTTACATTGAGGCAGAAATACATGGTAAATATGTGTTGCCATTAACAGAAATTGACAGATTGCTACACATCATATTCTTGACCATAGCTATGGATAGGCACTGGTATAAACAGGTTTACCATGTGGCAGCTATATACAATCAAGTAGTCTGAAGAGTGGGAATTCTTGTTTACTTGTTTTTTGAAAGAGTGTTAAAAGTTTCCTGACCTTTCCTTCATAGAGAGTAGAATCACAGAATCTGTGTATCTCTTGAAAGAAAAGAGATTTCATGTGGAAATAATGCAAGCTAGCCCCTGCTTCTCTGAGTTTAAAATTCCAACATACAGTTTTCTAGAAGAATTCCAGAATTCAGGGTAGCACCTATCTTATAGGGTTGGTAATTAGAAAAGCACTCCCCCGAGAAATGACAGGTATAAGGAAATGAAGCATGAAATAAAGAAAAAAGAAATCTGAACTTCCCCCACTGATTTTATGTGCAAGTAATCTGGATAGTAAAGGGCAGCTTGGCGGCAGAGTTTATAGAACACTGAGCTTGGAGTCAGAAAGACTTGAGTTCAAAACCAGTGTCAAAAACTTACTAGCTGTATGACCCTAGGCAAGTTACCATGTTTGCTTCAGTTTCTTCACCTGTAAAATGAGCTAGAGACAGAAATGCCAAATCACTGCAATATCTTTGCTAAGAAAACCCAAAATGGGGTCATAAAGAGTCAGCACTGAAACAACTGAGTAACAACAAGAAATTTGGATAATAAAGGTTCAGGGGAAAAGAGATTGTCAACTCCAACTCTGAGGTTTTTCCTTGTGGGGGGGGGGAGAGAAGGAATCTAAACCAGAGGGTAATTCAATAAGGATTATTGCTATACACATCTCTTGAATGAAACATATGACCTCAATTTCATGTTGGAAGAATGCTACCTGAAGTTCAGGAAAAGGGGACAGGAATGGTTTTACAGAGAGAATAAGCACCAGGAAAGAGTACTGTTAGGAAAACCAGGAAAGAAGAGAGTAATAAGAGTGTAGGGTGCTTAAGAACAAAACAAAAAACACAAAAAAACCTAAGTATTTCAAATCATGAATGATAAAAGAAATGTAAATTAAATTTCTCAAGTTAACTAGATTAGTAAATACAATGAGGGAAATTAACAATTACTGCAGTGGTTGTGATAGGAAAGGAAGACTAAAGTATAATTAATTTATTTGTGATTTGGGCTTGCTGTTTTGGATAACAGGATCACAGAGATTGAGAATTGGAAAGGACTTCACTAGCTCTCTAGTTTAATGCATACATGAAAGAAATTCAAATTATATTATGCCTGACAAGTGGTCATACAACTTCTAATTGAAACTATATCCCAGAAGTCACTAAGATATATGAATTCTTTGACTAGTGATATGACAACTGGGAATAAATGCCAATGAAATAAAAGAAAAATAGAAACAATAATATATACAAAAGTAATTATATAATTATGGCAGTACTTTTTGTTATAAAAAAGAATTTTTAAGTAGGGGATATTCATCAATTAGAGAAGGACTGAGCAAATTTTGGCATATGCATATAATGGATATATTACAATAACATTGGGCTGTAATGACAAAAGGGATAAATTCTGAGATACCTAGTAGTGCACTGGTATAGGGAGAGGTAAATGGAACAAAGGGATCAATTAATAATTGTCATTGATGAAACTAGTCATCACTGTGGAGGATTGATGATGCTTCTCATCTCTTAACTGAGTGGTGATGTACACAGGATTGCAGAATGAAATACAAATTTTCAGACATGGCATTGTATTGATTTATTTTGCTAAGCTGTGCTAATTTGTTACAAGAGAGTGATTTAACAAACGAACAAAATAAAGCAACTTTTGGGAGGGGGGAGTAAAGGGCTTAGCTATAGTAATAAAAGAGACAAAGAAACAAGAGAGCAGAGAGAAATGAAATGAAGAGAAAGGAAGGGAAGGGAAGGGAAGGGAAGGGAAGGGAAGGGAAGGGAAGGGAAGGGAAGGGAAGGGAAGGGAAAGGAAGAGAACTAATGAAACATTTTAAATGAATAGAATGAATTTCACAATCACAGCCAAGCAGGATGATTTTAGAACTAATGTGTTTATTTTTTATTCAACAAAAAATGAATCTGTGTTGAAAGAGATTGTAATTTAGTAAACAAGTCTCTTTCCTGTTCTTGCAAAGAAGAAAATTGTCTTTGTAGGTATTTGTCAAATTCAGAATAATAAAAAAAAATAAAGGAATAAAAGGCAACTTTATTTTTCACTAAAAAAAAGAATTTTTTAAAAGCAATTTCATTCAATTGAATAGAACTGCATTGAATGGAATGCAGAATTATTGCAACATTCCCTTTACCATCACTGTCTTGCTCCTTCCTTACTAAAGACTAGTCTTCCTCAGGCTGCTTTGTGAATATCCACAGCTAACTCTCTTCCTCCTTGTCCTCTCCCATTCCCAGATAATTTCCTTCAAGAATACAAAACTTTGTCTGTGACATGAGAACCTCTGTCATTGGCACACTGTTAGAAGAGAGGTCAACAAAAAAGAAATCTAACAGATAATTTAGCAATGTCCTCTGGGTTTTCAATATGCTTGAAAGAAAAATAGAATTATATTGGTAAATTAGGTTGCTTTAATAAAAAAATTATAATGAGAATCTTCCCCTCTCTGGATCATGTGACACTTCCATAATTCCCAATGCTACACATCATAGAGTTAATCTATGTCTGCCTCAGAGCATGTCAAATTCTGTTGAATTATAATGTACTTAGAACCTAGTGTATTGGATTGCAAGATAAAGAAGATTAGGATAAATATTAATCTCTTCCAATTGATTAGAATGAAATATTAAACTATTTTAAACCATAACTTTAATGGGCAAATTAAATCTTTGTTAATATTTCTACTCTTCTACTCTCAGGAAGTCAAGAAAAGGAGCTATTACTCAGAGGTTAGAGTGCATTCTTATAGTTGCTATTGGCCAATTTATCAGAATCTTTTCTGGGTTCCATTTTTGTGGGGAAAGAAAAGCAGACATTCTCATTTTGGCTCCCAAATGCTAACCCAGCACAACTAGAAGGAAGCTGTATGGAAACAAATTTGGGTTAATAATAGCATAGAAATGGTGGGGGAAGGGCTCCCTTGTATGACAGTCAATTCCCTTTCTCTGGAGGTAATCAAACAGAATCTGGGTGACCAGTAGCCAGCAACAAAATAGACAGAAATTCATGATTTTGTTAATATCCTAAGTCTATAGGATATTAAATTATAAGGTACTTAAGATCAGCTAGCCAAACTCCCTCATTTTTCAGATGATGAAATTGATGACTAGGAAAGTTAAGTTAATGTTCAAGGTAACACAAGAAGTGAGTTATGGAGGTGAGATGTGAAAATGCATCTTTCCTCACTACTAGTCCAATATTTTTCCTGTTTCTGGAAATTGATGTTTCCACTTTACCTCATTGGGCCACTTAGTTCACAGAGGCGATATGGAGCCATGGGAGTTTATGGAGTAGACGGTGGCATGGTCAGAGTTGGAAAATTACTTCAGATGCTGGATGAAGGAAGTATTGAAGTGTAGAAAGACAATACAAAGAGACCATTAGAAGGCATTAAACTAGTCTAAATGAAATGGATAAAAGGTGCTCATGGAATAGATTTTGTGAAGGTATAACACAATAAGACTTAACAACATATTGGCTATATTGGATGAGAGGGAGTGAGGAGTCCAGAATGACACCAAGGATGAGCTTGACTGAGTTAAAGGAAGATCATGCCCTTGAGAGTAACAAGAAAGTAGGAAAGAAGGGAGCATTTGGAGGGAAAGATAATGAGTTCTGTTTTGAACATATTGAGTTTGAGATGTGGAAAGAGAGAGAGGAAATAAGCATTTATATAGCACCTATTTAGGTACTGTATTAAACACTTGTTTATAGATATTATCTCATTTAATCTTCATAATATCCCTGAGTAGTAGATGATATTTTTATCCCCATTTTGCATTTGTGGAAACTGAGGCAAACAGAGGCCAATTTGCCCAGGGTCACACAGTAATTGTCTGATACTGAATTTGAACTCAGTTCTTTCTGACTCCAGGTTTAGCACTCTATCTATTATTCCACCAGCTTTCTCTTAAGGATACTAGTTGGAGATAAGATAGTTGGGGATGAGGGAATGGAACTAAGGAGAAAGACTAGGGCTTGCTATATAAATTTATGAGTAATCTTCACAAGAGTAATAATTGAGTCCATGGGAGTATAATCAGTGAAGAGAGTCCAGGACAGAGCCTTGGAAGACTTCCAGGGTTTGGAGTATAGCTTGGACATAGATCTAGCAGAGGAAACTATAAAAGAACATGCAGAGAGGTTAGAGAACCAGGAGAAAATAGAGTATGACAAAAATCCAGAGAAAAGAAGGCACAGAAGAAGATGGTGATCAGCCATGTCAAAGTTTGTAATGAGGTTTAAAAAAATTAAATGGTAGTGAGAAAAGGGAATCTACGCCACTCCTCTCATTTTACAAAGGGAAAGAGTGAGATATAGATAATAACATATAGGAAATGCTACTAGAGACCTGAGAGATCTTCTATTCCAAAAACCTCAATTAACAAATGAGGAAGTTGAAGCCAGGAAAAATTTAGTGATTTTTCTGTCAACGGTAAACAGTAGAGATTTAAGCCTAGGTCCTCCAACTCCATTTACTCAACTGGCTTGCCCAAACTCTTTAAACCTAATGTTTTCAGTCTCTTTGAAAATTTATCTCAGTGAAATGTGTCATCTAGAGAACTAGATCCTCTTTACAATGGTGAATTTTGGCAGTGAACTGCTCATTGAAACTTCAGGCTGTCTTTCCAGTTGGCTATGTGGCATAATGTATAGAGCATGTGATATGGATCAGGGAGGAGCTGAGTTCAAATCCTGTGTCTGATCCTTACTAGATGTCTGACCCCAAGCACCTCTTTCAGTCTGTTTCCTGATTTGTTAAATGAGTACGAGGAATGAATGATTTATCATATGTAAGGTGCTTTGCAAAACTTAAAGAGCTATATAATTTCTACTATTAGTATAATGTAATTTTAAATGTATTGTATGATTTCAATTCATACTATATAGCCCCTTACAGTGCATTATACTATAAAATGCTATACTATAGCATTACATTATATTGTATACTTACATTAATAATGATAAAAATAGCTAGCATTATAGAGCTGCTACTATGTACTAGGCTACTACTATGCTAAGAACTTTACAAATTTTATCTCATTTTATTCTCACAGTAACTTATGAGGTAGGTTCTATTATTCCCATTTTACTGGCAAGGAACTTGAGGCAGGCAGAGGTAAAATGACATGGCCAAGATCCCTCTCATAAGTGTCTGATATAAGATTTAAACATAGGTTTTCTGGACTCCAAATCCAACACTGTATCATCTAGCTTTACATCATATCATGTAATATTATATCATAGAATATCAAGAAGCATTTGTTAAGCACCTACTCACTGAGCTAACTACTGGAGATACAAAATGAGACAAAAAATAATGACTGCCCTCAAGAAGCTTACAATCTAATGGAGGAGAAAACATACAAAGATAGACAAATAGACAGATAGATAGACAGATAGATAGATAGATAGACAGACAGACAGACAGACAGACAGACAGACAGATAGATAGATCAATTTACATTGAGGATAAATTGGAAATAATTAAGATGGAAGGCACTAGAATTAAGAGAGTTTGGGGAAAACTTCCTGTAGAAAGTGGGATTTTAGTTGGGATTTAAAATAAACCAGAGAGGTTAGTATTTGGAGCATAGGAGGAAGAACATTCCAATCTTGGGGACCTTCAGAGAGAATACCTGGAACAGAGAGAACGAGTGTCTTGTTTGTGGAACAGCCATGAGACCAATGTCACTGAATTAAAGATTATGCATCAGGAGGTAAGATGTAAAAAGACTGGAAAGGTATAAGGGGGCAGGTTATGAAGGATTTTCAATTCCAAGTAGAGCATTCTGCATTTGATCCTGAGGCTAACATATCATATCCTATCATACCATACCATATCATATCATGTTACATCATGACATTATGTTATATTGCACTATACTATGCTCTAATTGTACTAAACTAAGTTGTTATGCTATGCCATGCTCTTAAGTTATATAGTATTGCATGTTTCCATGTTATATTGTGTCATATATTAGTTAGGTTGTCGTGCCATGCCATACCATATGTTGTGTCATATTGCATATAGTATATTTTATTATGTTATATTATATTGGGTCATGTGTCATGTTACATCATATCATATAACATATCATATGGTATCATATTCAATAGTTCTGATTCTGGACTTTCTCTACTGTGCCACAGTAAACTTTCCACCTCAGAGGTTTCTTATTCCTCTATGTTTTTTTTACTCTGGATATTTAGTCCAATCCTGTGTCCCTTTCCTCTGACTGGTCAATTCCTCCCCAAACCTCTACTTTAAGGAAGAAAACTGAATCAGCCATATTCACTCATTCATTCCTTTTAGCTGCTCCATGAAAGAAGCCAGAGAGGCCAGGAGGTAAAGATGAGGAAGGAGAGTATTCCAGACATGGGGAACAGACAGTGAAAATGCCCGGATCTGGAGATGGAGTTTCTTATGTTGAGGCACAGTAGAGAAGTCAATCTCACTTGATCATAGAGTTCACTGGGGAATAACAAGATAAAAAAAACATTTGAAAGGCTGGGACAAGGGTGGGATATGAAGGGATTTAAAAGCTAAACAGAGAATTTGATATTTTATCCTAGAGGAGACAGAACTGCTGGGGTTTATTGACTAGAAGGTAACAGTCATATCTGGACTTTTGAAAGATCACTTCAACAGCTAAGTGACAGATGGATTTGAGTGTGTGAAAAGTTGAGGCAGGAATACTAACCAGCAGGAAGCTGAAATACTCCAAGAGTGAGGTGATGAAGGACTTACACCTGAATTATGGCAGTATCAGAGGTGAGAAAGGGGCATATATGAAAGATATTAAGAAGGTGGCAATGACGGAATTTGATCACTTATTAGATGTGGGGGTAGTGATAGAGAGTAGCGTCAAGACTGATACCTTTGTTTCAAGCCTTGTGACTGAAAGGATGGCAGTACGCTTAACAGTAATAGGAAAATTCAAAAGGGAGAATTTAGGGAAAAAGATAATAAGTTCAGTTTTGAATGCATTGATTTTAAGCTATCTATGCAATATGAAACTCAAGATATCCAATAGGCAGTTAGAGATAGGAGGACAGAGTTCTAGAGAGTGATTAGGCACTAGCTATATGATTCTAGGAGAGTAAAAACACCTTTCTGTGCTTCAGTTTCCTCATCAGTATATGGAGGGTGCAGTACAAGATGACCCTAAAGCACCTTGAACCATAAATACTACAAATTTATGAAATATAAAAGAATTATGGATTTAAAATAAACCTACTATTTGAATGAGGTTTGTGAATTGGTCAGAATCTAAAATCTAAGCATATAGAATATTAAAATACAGGATTTAGTTCCAACTTCTATATAATTCATTCTATTATCCATTTATAGAAAAGCATTTCTTCTAAAAATAAATATCAGAATGTGAATTAATGATCAATACTAGGCTATAATAATAATAATGAATTACATCAATAGAAAGTTTTAAGATTTATATATTTTGGAATAATGAAAGGAATAATCCTAGATTGTGATAACAACAAATATAATTAACCAAAATGTTTGCAGTTTTACAATCCCTTTCCCCTGTAATAAACCTGTGAGGAGATAGGTTCAAATAGTTTAAGTAATTTGTCCAAGATCACATTGTCACTAAGTTTCAGAACTGGGACTTAAAAAAGTCCCTTGCTGTTATGATAGTGAATTGCATTCTCCTTCAGGGTACATAATGTATCTGATTTATCTTTCTATGACCAAAAGCCCTAGCATAGTCTCACACATAAAAGTTTTTCAATAAATGTTCATTGAAGAAAGGACATATTTTAAAAATAAAAATTATAACTTTGTTTTTTCTTATTATCAGTAATATAATTTTAGTATTATTATTTAATTCAAGGTAAATGAACTATTCAATTTTTTTGTAATGTCCCAAAAAAAGTATGAACAGTTTCCTAGTAGAGATGAAAAGAAACTTAGAGGTGATCTAGTTTGACCCCTTTATTTTACATTTCAGGAAAATGAGACCCAGGTGGAGAAATTCAATTTTTTGCCAAGGGCACATGAGTAGTAATTGGCAGATTAGTCATTTGAATTCAGGGCCACTGATTATATCTTTGGCTCTTTCCAGATCTTCTAGTTGCAGAAATCTATTTTCATGCCCAGGGAAGAGATACTTTTTTTCACCATAAACATCTCTTGAATATTCAGACTCATTTCAAAGCCATTCTCCTGTCTGTTTTTGCACAATTTCACTTGACTTAGTTTTAATTAAAAAACAGCTCTAGTGTCTGGTCTTTTCTGCAGTGAGAATATAATTATTATTTATTTTAAAGCATAATAATAACATTAAGAGGTGGCATGCCTTTCAAGTTTGTGTTTGGTTTGGAAAATGTGGCAACAATTTCCATACTTAGAAGAAGCTGACAGCAAGGCATGTGGTCCTTTAACAAATCACAGTGGTTATGAAATGACTGGTGCCCACAAACAACTCACTTTGTCCTGCTGACATCCTGCAGTGGAACCGCCTGCAGTATGTTTATGCCATTCTTCCAATCTATATCTTCAAATAACAAGCATTTTCCCAGAGTACTATCATCAATGGAGGGCAGAGTTAACTATCCCTTTGTGGCCTCAAGATTGTGGACTATGGACCTGTGTTTCATATCTCATGGTATTATACTATCTTGTATCACATGGCAGAAACCATAGCTGCTCCCTTTCCTGGTCTTTGACTTATATCCTCGTGGTCTGGTGGCCAATACACCCTTCTCTTAGGGGTTGCTTTCTCCTACATTGGCAGAATAACTCTGACTCTCCAAGGATGGCCTGCATATTTGGAATATTAACATTGTCCAGAAATGGACAATGACCCAGCATGAAGTAGGAGGAGGAGATAGATATCTGAAACATTGCCAGCACATGCTGGTGATGAAGTCAACATGAGAAAAAGTGAAGATCAATTCTTTCCTGATGGCTGAGGGGCAGGATCTGAATTCAGAGATAAGCTTAAACTGAAATGTAAGCCAGGTTGGCACAAGGATAATTTTTGAGTGCCCAAAGTCCAGAGGCTAAGAGGAGAAGAAAAATTTGAAGAGAGATTCAGGCTAATTAGTGCCTAATAAGGAGGTAAGACATATAGAGGTGGGGGGGGGTCCCCCCCTGCATCCACCTATATCTCCAAAGATTCCTTCTTTTGGTGACATTGGTTCATGTCCACAGCATCCATTCCTTTCTGATATTCTAGTATTCTCACAGGTGGAATTCACTATGTTGTTGCTGCTTAGTTATTTCATTTGTGTCTGACTCTTCATGACCTCATTTGGGATTCTCTTGGCAAAAATATGGGAGTGGTTTGCTAATTTACTTCTCCAGTTTATTTTGCAGATGAGGAAACCGAGGAAACAGGGTTAAGTGACTTGCCCATTGTCACACAGATAGTAAGTGTCTGAGGCCAAATTTGAACTCAGGTCCTCCTAATTCCAGACTCAGTAGTCTGTCCATGGTGCAACCTAGATGCTCCTATGTCTTTTATGTCCCTTCCCAATTCAGAGCAAGGGTTCATATAACAATGGAAGGAAGGAAGGAAGGAAGGAAGGAAGGAAGGAAGGAAGGAAGGAAGGAAGGAAGGAAGGAAGGAAGGAAGGAAGGAAGGAAATGCTAAATGTTCTGGGGATACAGAAAGGCAAAAGGCAGTCCCTATTCACAAAGAGCTTACAATCTAATGGGGTGCTGAAAACAAACAAATATGTACAGATAAGCTATACATAAAATAAGAAATAATTAAGAGAGTTAAGGAACTAGAATCAAGAGAGGTTAGAAAAAAATCTTCTTTAGAAAATGAGATATTAGCTATAAATTAAAGAATGCCAAAGGATACTGAGAAAAAAATGACCAGATAGGTAGGATGAGAATCAGGACATAGTAATGTCTTGAAAACCTAGAGACAAGAGAGAGGAGACTGATCGACACTGTTAAAGGTGTAGAGAGGTCAAGGACAATGACAACTGAGAAAAAGCTATTTGATTTGGCACTTAAGAAACCATTGATAACTTTAGAAAGGGCAATTTCAATGGAATGATGAGGTTACAGCTGAATTGTAAAGGGTTTAGAATAGAATGAGAGGAGAGAAGGTGTAGACACCTGTAACCTCTTCAAGTTTAGCCACAAAGGAAAGAAGAGATATAGAACAATATAATAATTAGAGATAGAAGGATCAAGTAAGCATTGTTTGAAGATGGAGGAGACATGGGCATGTTTGTAGGCTGTGGGAATAAGTCAGTAGACAAAGAGAAATTGAAAATAAGTGATAGAGTGGGGATGACAGAGGGGGTTACCAGTAATAAAGGAGAACTTTGGGGGTAAGATTTGACCCTTAAGTATGCCTGAGACAGTTAGGTGTCATAGCATATAGACCTGAGTTCAAATCCATTCTCAGACACTTATTAACTATGTGACCCTGGGCAATATCTGTACTTATCTTAGTTCCTTTATCTACAAAATGGGGATAATAATACCTCCTACCTCCTAGGACTATTGTGAGGATCAAATGAGATATCAGTTATGAAGTGCTTTCATTCATTACTATTATTATTACTATAAAAATGTTATCAGCACAGTGCCCAGCACATAGTAAATGCTAGATAAATGCTGGCTATATTTATTATTATTATTATTCAGAGAATTATGGCTCAGGGGGTGACCTGAAGGCAGACAGGAGGATATCTGCACCTGCTTCAAATTAAGAAGAGGAAAGGCTTATCCAGTTAGCATCACTAGGGGTGGAGGGGGGAGGATGGGGTGTGCATAGAAATATAATAAAATACATACACACATAATATTATACATAGGACACAAATATATGTGAAAAAGTTTTCAAAATAAGACTGACAATTTATTACTTAATTACAAGGGAAATTCAAAATAAAACAACTCTAAGGCTTGACCTCATTTTTTTTTATCAAAGTGATGAAAATATTATATGGGAAATAACAAATGCTGCAAGGGCTATAGGAAGACAGATATGCTAATACTTTGGTAGTGATACTTAGTTTCTTCATCTGCACAATGGGAATAATAATATGCTATTTGTTTCTCGGGTCTGATATGGGGAAAATATTTCAAAACTTCAAGGCACTGTAGAAATGAGATCAGTTTTTATATTTATTTTAATCCTGTTTCAGATACTTACTAGCTGGGTGGCGATAGTAATGTCACATTAGTTCTGCTTTGATTTTTCTTATCTCTAAAATGGTAAAGAAAAAAAAAGATTTCCACTCTGTTCCTCACAGGATCACTGAGAGAAAAGTAATATGAAATACCCAATGTGCTAGATAAATACATTTTGTTCATATAGAGACCACAAAAATACCTTGGTGACCTCTTTTCTTCTTCAGTAAAATAAAAATTCTTAAATGGTACCCATAGAAAGAAAATAAACATACAAACAAAATAACTTTCAGTACACTGTTGTGATTTTCATGTAAAATCTATGGGAGAACATGGACGCTATTTATAAGATGAAGAAGATCACATAGATTGCAGACTACTCTTGTAACGTTATATCATTATAAATAGGATAAGACTCAATAAAAATCATAAAATCATTATAAAATTTTGGTTTAAATTATGACCTGGTGAAATCTTTAAAGTGTCTTTTGAATCTCGTTACTAGGAGATAGAGGAAAATGTCACCCTTATTTTTTTAGATGAGAAATCCAAGTTAAGGAAAGTGGTAGGATCTTGGCACCCACAGCCAATGCTTATGTTATTATCATAAATAGGTGGCCAAGTACTGATACAATAAACCTCTCGTTCTGAAAAGTAACTTTACACAAACCTTCTCAGAAGGACTATAGATGAGATGTCACTCTCTTTTAAAAGACTCAATTTGTCATTGAAGAATTAATAAAGAGATCTCAAGCATAGTAGGGAGGCAGGCTAACTGGGATGAGGTAGATATGTGCTTATTTGCTAGAACTTTCTAACTTCTAAAGGCATAACATCTAAGAAATAACTGCCTCCAGGATAAGGCCCAGACAAACTAAATCAAAATCTATGGACAGAATTAGTGAACGATTGCTGTTTCTTTCTTAATAATCTTTGAAAAATCATGGTGGTGTTGTGAATGAAAGCACTATCTGTCCCAGGAGTGAAGATGAAAAAATATATATTTTCCCAATTAAAAATAAACATATCATCCCATATTAACCTCAGTTCCTTTTTTTGATAGTTATTAGACTGATAGGAAAGATACTTTAATTACATTTTAATAAAAACTTCAGCTTTACTGAGGCATTTGATCAAATCTCTCATTCTATTAATGTGTAAATGTAGCAAAATGGAGAATAAGTCATCAGTGAATTTGGAACTGTTCAAATAGCCAACTCTATGAGGAAATTGTTAATAGACTGATGTCAAATTGAAAGGAAGTTTCTAGAGGAAGGAATTCATCTCTGCCCTTGACCTTGCATGTGTTATTTAACATGACTAGAAATAAATTGAATAGTAATATTATTAAATTCTCAGGTGATGTAAAATTGAAAGGGATACCTATACATTGGAGACAATATCACAGTTCCTAAAATTCCTTGAATAGTCATAATGATGGGCTGAATCTAATAAGATGGACTTTACTAAAGAAGAGTGCAAAGTCTTACCTGAGCAGATTTTGACTTAGTATAAGGAATCAATGTCGAATTGTTTCAGTTGTGTCTGACTCTTCATGACCCCATTTGGGGTTTTCTTGGCAAAGATACTGGAGTGGTTTGCCATTTCTTTCTCCAGTTCATGTTACAGTTGAGGAAACTGAGGCAAATAGGGTTGTGACTTTCCCAGGTCTACATAGCTAATAAGAATCTGAGACCATATTTGAACTCAGAAAGATGAGTTGATTACTAGTCCAGTGTTCTATCCATTTCACCACCTAACTGCCCTGATAAAAGGAAACACTTTCCTTTGTTTTTTGTTTATCAAGCTTTTAATTTTAAAAATTTTTAGATAAATATTAAAATTTAAATACATAATAACAAAAAGAAAAATTTTAATATTTTAAGTTTACACATTTAACTCATATAAAATAAGAAGAAAAATATATTTCATGTGCACAGCAGATCATAGGAGAGGATATAAAATATATAGCAATAACTTATCATTACAAGAAAGTCTATATATTAAATACAGTGCATCAAGTAAAAAGTGGTCCATCTTTTTTTCACATCCTTGTAAGGTTCTTTTGCTCTTTGATATATAGTGTTCCAAGATCTGCGATTTTTTAGTGTCACCAACATCAGGTCTTATGTGATTCTAATGGTGGTACCATCTTATGTAAATTGCTTTTTTTCTTGTTGCTTATAATATTTGGTCCTTGATTTGGGGGTTTCAGAATTTAACTATGATATTCCTGTGAGTTTTCCTTGTTGAATCTCTTTCAGGTGGTGTTCAATGAATTTTTTTCTATTTCTTCTTTCTCCTCATGTTCTAATGCTTCAAAACGATGTTCTTTAATTGTTTCTTGTATTATTGTACCAAGATTCTTTTTATTTATCAGAATTTCAGGTATTACAATTGTTCTTATGTTTTCTCTTCTTGAGCTGTTCTCCACATCCATTGTTTTTCTTATTCTTATGAGATGTTTCACATTCTCTTCTATTTTTTCATTCTTTATATATATATATACATATATATATATATATATATTTATATTTATTTATTTCTTCATCTCTTATAACTTCTTTGGCTTCCCCTTGCAAGGTTCTGATTTCCAAGGATTAATTTTCTTCCTTAAGATTTTCAATTTCCTTTTCTAATTGTCTGATTCATTTTCTTCCTTAAGATTCTTGATTTCTTTTTCTAATTATTTGTCATAATCTTGTTTTTCTTGTATTATTCTTATTTTTCTTTTAAATTTTTTCCTTCATCTCTCTCATTTGATTTTTAAAGTCTTTTTTTAAGTTCTTCAATGAATTATTTTTGTACAGGTGACCATTTGACATTACTCTGGGAGTAAAAGAGGGTTTCTTTGCTTCAGTATTCTTCTCTGAAGATGAAACCCAGTTTTCCTGTTCCCATAGTAGCTCTTTATGGTTGGATTCTTTCTCCTTTGCCTATGCATTTTTTAAACAATAATTTAGTTTTTATAATCACCTTTAGTCCTCGGGTGTGGGGAATGGTGCCTCTGGCCTCAGATCCTCTTCAGTTCCCCATTCTGACCTTGAACTCAAACCAAGACCTCCAGCTTTCTATAAGTGCCCATAGCCAATGACGTTCTCACCCCACTGCTTCTGCACTCACCAGGCATGTGCTGCTGGTTCCTTCTTGCCCCCTGCCACTCTCCACAACTCAGCTGGGTCTGGCATTTCTTGTCAACACTGATTCCCTAGATCTTTTCCAGGTCAGACACCCAACTCCCCTCACTATTCCAGGGGTAAAAGTTCTTGTGGCTGGGGTCCTGGCATTCTTCCAACCAAGGTAACCCCAGGGCTTGCTGCTAGTTGTTTAAACAGTTTACTACTTGTTGTTAAAGCTGACCCTAGCCTGGAGATGTTGACTCTTTGCAGGGAGAAAATCTAGTCCTGGGATTTTTTTTTCAGGTCTTCTCAGATCATCCCAAGAGGACCCCTGTTCTGCCCCCACTCTTATTTGTTTTCATGGCTCCCTGTTCACCCAGAGGTGCTATTTTGTCTCTTTTGTCGAGGAAAATCTTGAGAGCTTGAAATTTTCTGACCTACTCTGCCATCTTCTCTATCCTCTCTAAGGAAACACTTTCTAAGCAGAGTTTGACGATTATTTGTCAGAGATGTGGTAGAAGTGATACATGTTCAGGGATGTGTTGGAATCTGAAGTCTTTTTAATTCACTTTTACAATGCACTTAAAGATGTTTTTAGTGTTACCTCAAAGCAAGTCAGCACAGGCCTTTTAGAAAGAATGCCAAATTTTGAGTAAGAAAGGTGGGGTTCAGATATTGACTCTCTTCCTTACTCCCTGTGTGACCTTAAGCATTTCAGTTAATTACCTTTAGCTTCTTTTTCTTCATCTGCAAACCAATGTGGTTGGATTAGATTGGAATATCTAAGGTCTTGTCCTACTCTCAATTATACAGTGTTGACCCAATAAGATAAGCAATGCAAATGTGGACATGTTAATATAAGGTGAGGAAAATGAGGCTCTGAAAGATTGTAGCTTGTTTGTGTTTACAGAATGAGTTTTTGAAAGAGGATAAAACCCAGATCTCCTGATCCCAATTCAGTTCTGTTCATAAACCACATACTGAGTGACTATTTTATTCTAGCATTATAGATAAAAAGACAAAAAGAAAATGGTCCATACTCTCAGAGTTTAAAATTTAATGACATGCAACTATATTCACACAGCTAAGTATGTAGACACAATAAATCAAAAGTAATTTTTCTAGGGAGAACTAATAATCCTAAGGGACTTTGAAGATTGGGATAGTAGTAGGTAGCACCTGACCTACACATTGAGGAAAGCTGGGGATTCTATCAAGAAAAAGTGGGAAGTAAGTGCATTACATGTTATAGGGCACAGCCTGTTCAAAGGTATCAGCCTAGAAGATCTAATCACGTGCAGAGAATGAATAAGCTAATTTGTCAGGGGAAGTTTTAAAAAAAATGTGATTTATATGGGAAGATAGGTTGAAGTTATATTTCGAGAGGCTTTGAATGCCAGACTCAGAAATTTTTATGCAATTCTATAAATAGGGAGCCATTGAAGCTTCTTGAGTGGGACAATGAAATGTTCAGACCAATGATTGTCAGATTCTAGTTTTGTGATCTAGATGTCATTTACTAATCATTCTCAAATATGTATATGTATGTATGTATCTAAACACATCTATATATATACATGGGCATATGTGTATTATATTTGTATATGTGTATTATGTATATATATATATATATATATATATTTAACTGATATTTTAATAGTGAATTCAAAAGGGAATGTTTATAGTTTAAGTCCTAGGAGGCTAGTGATTTGGCACAGATCACAAAGTGAGTTAATAGTTTTTAGAGTAGGATCCAGGTCCAATGATTCCCAGTTTATTGTTATTTCCAGTATACTCCACTGTGTCATAACTCACCTCTTCTAACTGGAAGCCATTGGCTCTTCACCTTAGACTATCATTCTATTAAGGAAGTAGGAAAAGGCATCCATCCATTTCTCCAGAGAGTCCCATATTTTTACAAGTTTGTTTCCAGCCTTATTGAAAAACAAATGGTCCAAAATATGACTACATGAATGATGAGGCTTCTGCTGAACTCAGTCATTTATAATTTTTACCATTTTCCTCCAACCTGACAGTTTGTATTACCTGATCCTAAGATTGCCAAATCAGAGTCAATTACTCTCAGATGTTGTTATTGTAAAAATGGAGAGCTTTCTAGAAAAGATGCCATTGCTTTCTCCAAACCACAGATTAATCCTCTGTCTTTTTTGGTCTGAGGTCAAGTACTATACTACTACACTCATAGACTCACTAACAGCAATTAAGCCCTCAACAAACATTTATGGGGCAAAAGTTATGTTTCCCAAAGCCTAGCACAACATTCTCCACACTATAGATGACTAATAAACATTGGTTGAATGAATGATTGAGTCCATAAAGACTTATGGGAGCTTGTACAATGAAAAGTCACAGAGCAAGATTGGAATCAGACTTTAGTAGCTTGGATAAAGCAGCTGCACAGGAGTCAGGCAATGCTACTGGAGGTAAATTGCCTACTGACAGGTTCCCATGTGTTGTTTTTGACTGTCTCAGAGGGCTTGCTTCTCTTTATAAGTTGAAAGGCCTTAAAGTGTCTTGTCAGACCTATGACTTGACAATAATTATTTCTCCATTCTCTGAATTCTTATAACATTTTTTTTGGCACAATGGAAAGGATGATAGATTTAGAATTTGAAGACCTAGGTTCACATCTCACCTCTACTACTTATGCCCTGTGTGACACTGGACAAGTCTTTTAATCTCTCTGGCTTTAGCTTCCTCATCTGTAAAATGAAAGCACTGGACACTATTACACTTTAGGGATTTTTCATCTCCAAATCCATAACCCTACAGTTATTTGGTTATCAATTACTGTCTTCTTTTCATATGTATTCTACTCATATGTATTCCTCTAAGTTTTTAAAGCAGACTATGTCTTTGATAAGGACCCTTTTCAGGGAACCTCTTTGCATCTGTTATCTAGTTGAAAACTTAACAGGGCTCAATAGAAAGTTGATAATAGATGGCAAAGCAAAGACAATTTGAACCCAGATGCTTTGGCGACAAATCCACCACTTTTTCAACTCTTCCATGTTGTCTGCTCCCAGGCCTCCTTGGTTGATAATTTCTTGATTTACATAGAAGGTCTTTATACTTCTCTCATATACCTGTGCGCTGTTATGTTTTATAGTTTCCTACATCTGTGTTTGCTTGTTTTTCCCTTCCCTGACTCCTCTTCTACCACCACCACATGCAAATATACAGTAAACTCCAGAATGGTATGAAGTTATAGTCACAAAATCATGGAATGTTCCAATTGGAAGGCACCTTAGTAAGAAAGCATCTCGTCCAACCCTATTATTCAACAAGGGATTGGGCTAGATGCATTTTTTTCCCTTAAACTCTGATGGAGACTAAAACTGGAACTCTAAAGATATAGCTCACATGGTGTATAAACAGGGGTGTGCTGGAACCAGCTGGAAACTGCTCCTGAGAGCTGGTTAAGTTTTCAGAGTGAGCATTTACATACCAGAAATCAGCAAAGGCTGCATATCTGGGCTCAACTGATTTTTTTCTTGATTGTCTAGAGGAAATATTGATAAAGCAGATTAAACTTGAAAGTGTGGTATCCATATATTGTTTGTTCCAGCATTGGATCTTAAATACTTGCCAGCACTTGCCAGCACAAGGTGACAAGTGAAGATTACATTTTCTTAAAATTCATAGGTGTAAATGCTAATCATAAAGTAGGATATCCAGGTTCAAATCCTGCCTCTGACATTTCTAAGTCATGTGACCTTGGGTGACTCACTTAGCCTCCCTTTTTCTTTTTTTTTGGAGGGAAGTTGGGGTTAAGTGACCTGGCCAAGGTTACACAGCTAGTTTTTTGGTGTGGGTGTTAAGTGTCTGAGGCCAGAATCGAACTCAGGTCTTCCTGACTCCAGGGCCGGCTCTTTACTCACTGCGCCACCTAGACCCCCCATAGCCTCCCTTTTTCAAATAAGCATATAAGACTTGTTTATTAAGTGTGAATTCTGCAGTAGTGGAGGAATCCCTATACAAGGAGTTTCCTATTTCAATACATGATCTAACTGATGAAATCAGAGCTCATTCACATGTATATGCCCCAGCATTTAATTGTATTTGTGTGAACACAAAGAGTACCTAAGACATGTTTCATAATTGGAAGGCACATGGACGTGTGTGTATGAGTGTGTTTATATATATATAAAGATATCTATATGTATGCATATATATACATATGTGTACATGTGTGTGCATATGTTTTTATGTGTGTATATCTACATTCTAGTTCAGGACACTTTCATCATTCCTGAAATGGTGAGTTTACTATAATGGCAACAATTAATAACAATCGTGTTTTTTTTTCTTTTTTTGCTATGGGTATGTGGGTATGGGGACACGTACACAGACCATTCTCTGGATATATATTTTAACATGAAGATGACCTTGGAAATATAGCCATGTAATGAGGTACTTCAGGAGGAACTAGCCATGTTTGTAAGAAATGTCACCAGACCCAAGCCCCTAAAATGAATACTGTCAAGGACAATGTCAAAATGCTAGGGGACAAGAAGCAGTCAAGGTGAGCTGAAGTTCACATAAGTGAGTTGCCAGGAATAGGTACCCATTAATCCCTGTCACATGGGTCACAAGCAGCCCCACTCAGCCAAACAATGTAGCTGTGTACCTAATGGTGTGCTCCAAAGCAAGATATTGAGAGACAGACAGC
This sequence comes from Petaurus breviceps papuanus, assembly GCF_028583685.1. Taxonomy (NCBI): domain Eukaryota; kingdom Metazoa; phylum Chordata; class Mammalia; order Diprotodontia; family Petauridae; genus Petaurus; species Petaurus breviceps. The sequence goes on along the minus strand of NW_027187460.1, from coordinate 11,349,875 downwards.
AATATATCTCTCCTCCTCTTCCCCAACTCCATTACCTTATGTAACCCATTTTGGCCACTAGGGAAAAAATGACATGTCAGCATAACCAGTGTGGGAGGGAAATGATGACATTTGGCAGAGGAGGTAAAAATCATTCTGTGCAAACTGTTTATAGAGAAGCAACATAAAATGAATTCAGGTGCCTCTTTTAAAAAATATTAACAATAATTGCCACAATTTCACGATGTCCCAGTGGCTTTAACATTTACAAAGTGCTTTTAAGGCCTGGTGAGGTTAAATATACATACAAGTATCAAACATTTGCTTTGGGACTGGATAAAAAGTATCCTAAAATCAAATTTTTCATTCTTTTTGATATAGCTTATTGTTTTGGAGGTCGAGTGAGGGTTGGAAGAAACTACAACACAACCTAATATATATTATTATTATTATTATTATTATTATTATTATTGTTTAGACTATATGAAATTCTGGGGATCCTTCTCTTAAATCTCTCATACTGGAAAGTTGGATCCCCAGAAGACAGTTATATATCAACCTGTAGTATTATAGGAAGCCACTGAGAGTCGATAGGGTTCATTTAATGCTTTTGGCTCTAGCCCACATTCCAGTGTATTCCCACTATATTAATGACCAGTGGTAGTTATATTTCTTCAGTATCATCAGTATTAGTGTTTAGTATCTTACAATAAATTTAGTCAGTTGCTTCATTGTCCCTGTCAATTAAATAGTTTGTATCAGTCTTTACAAAGGGATATTTTATAAAAATAAGCATCAAGAAACAAAATATAAAAATGTTCCACTGAACCCCTCTACCTCCTCAATCCCTGGGGAGAATGTACTAAAACAAAAGTGTTTCTGTAAAGCATTCATCCAACCAAGTTGAATTCCAATGGTGACATTACTAAGAATAGAGTTACTCTCTTGGTCCAGGCCACTATTTCTCAGTTACCAAGTTGATTACTTCTTGGCTTGATCTTTAAGGCTACCTTCACAGCTGTGAGTCACACTAGAGTCAGTTGCCTGCAATATATGGTATGAATTTCACTTCCTAAGCCTTTAGTGGCCTTTTCAAACTTCAGAAGCCATGAAAACTTATAGATAAGTCTCTAATATTTCAAATATGTATTCACCAAATAGCAGAAAATGGAGAGACCATGTATTTGTGGCTTCATATTGGCTCATTTGTAAAGAGTATACACTAGCATGCTCTCTCCTCTCTCTTTCTCCTTACCTGTAGGATTATAGGGATCCTTGATTCAGTCACCATTTACTCTGTCATTCTTCAGAGCCAGTTGTAAGAATCATTTTTCTACACTGTCATAGCTATTTTCATCCTGGATAATGATAGACATTGGCTTCTGGCCAAAGTAACACCCTTTCATCTCCTTCTCTATAACCTTCCCCACCTTGGCTCATGTAAGGTCAAGCATGAGCATCTTTCCAGAAGAATGCTACTGTGAACATCTTTCAAGGTTCTGATTACATGGTATAGTGAACACGCTATTCAATAACAAATCAAAACAAAACATTCACAGAAAATCAAGGTACAGCATTCACAATATTACAACTCAACAGCTTATCACAGAAAATGGCCACATAGTTTTCACCACAGTGGTCACATACCATGTTTCCCCGATAATAAGACACTGTCTTATTAGTTTTTTTGGACAGAAAAACACCAGAGGGCTTATTTTCAGGGGAGGGCTTATTTTAATGAACATTGACAGCAATTTAAATAAACAGGTAAATGTGAACAAAAAAATGTACCTTTATTCAATAAGAAAATCACTGGGGAAGAACAGGATGACGTGCTCACTGCTGCAGCTCTGATTGGATGCAGCTCGGAGTGAGGCGTGCGTTTCACCCGGGAGGGGGGGTCGGTGCATACAGAGGGTACCGTAATGTAGTGTGTAGCGCAGGGGATCACCTCCACTACAGTAGCAATCTCAATAGGGCTTATTTTTGGGGGAGGGCTGATTTTAGAGGAATCTTACACAGTAAGGGGAGGGCTTATTTTCGGGATAGGTCTTATTATCAGGGAAACACAGTAGTTTTCAACAAAGTACAATTATTTAGTCAATCAATCATTCCATCAATTCAATCATTCAGTCAGCCTCCTTAAGGGGCACACAAAGTACAATAGTAAAATTCTCCAC
>NW_027187460.1:11311487-11347616 GCF_028583685.1 Petaurus breviceps papuanus | reverse complement strand
TCAGCCTCCTTAAGGGGCACACAAAGTACAATAGTAAAATTCTCCACCATAAGGCATACCAAGTTACAAATCGGTTGCTATTCAGTCGTCATTCACTATTCAATCATCAGAAAATACACAAACCTTCCAACCCTAGGTCACTAGTAAATTACAGTCTTCTGAGTCAGTACACAGTATCCAAGTAAAGTCTTCTTTCAGCTTGACTCAGGGTGGGCTTTCAGATTCCCTGGATCCCCTTCCATGGTCCCAGATCCTACCTGGATTCACCAAACTGACACCTGGGTTCAAAGGCAGACAGCTCCCAGGTCCTTGTCCAGCTCTCTATGTACTTCCTATTCCATGCTGAAGCTCACAGCATCCAGTCCACTTTAAGTCCTTCACAGTCTCTGTTCCTGGGATGTCAAGGCTTACCAAAGCCACAAACAGGTTCATAAAAAGTACCAGCATCACAGACATGCTTCCTCATTCTTCAGTAGCTCCCAGGAGCTCCAGCTGGCTCTCAGACTCAGCAGCTCTGCAGCAGAAGCTCCAGCTGATTCCCAGAATCAAAATTACTCTCTCCATCCTGGGGGGGGCGGTAAGGGGGGCTGGCTTTCTTCTTCAGCCTCCACCATGCTTACCCCAGGAAATTCTGACTCTCCCAGCCAGGGTCTTTCTTTATACACAGTATTGCTCCTCCCTATTCAGCCCCTTCCTGTTAAATCAGCAACAGGGGTTCTCTGTTCAGCCCCTTCCTGATATGTCAGCAACAGGAATTCATACCTTCTGTTTCTTTAACAGAGGCTTGATGAATTATTAAGTGCTAAGTACCTGTTAGCTTTGCCAATACAAAGGGATCATATTACATTACTATTACAGCTCATCAAAGAAGTCTCTGGGAAGGTACCAACTTAGAAACTCAAGGATGAGAGCCCCTGGAATCCAGTCCAGTATAAGACCCTCAGGATGCAAAGAAAACCAAATATAGCTCTTTCCCTCAAGTAGTTACCTTTTACTGGGGAAACAGCTTGTACATAAACATATACACAGAAGATTTTATGTGTGTAGTATTATCTATGCAATGTAATACATTACTTTATTATATTTTATATAGAGAGACACACATTGTATATGCAATAATAGCCTTAGAAGAGCAGGCACTAGCACTTGATTGGGGGAGGGGGTAGTATCTAGGAAAAGTCTCTTCTAGAATGTGGGGCTTGAAATAGGTTTTTTAAAAAGTCAGGAATTTGAAGAAGTGAATGTGAGGAGAGACAACATTCTATTGCTCCCTACCCCACTCCACCACACACACTTATTAGCTGTGTGACCTTAGGCAAATCACTTAAACTCTACATTTCAGTTTCCTTAACTGTAAAATAGGGATAATAATAGCATTTTCCTTCAGTGGTCAAAGATGAGGGTAAAATGAGGTAATTGTAAAGCCCTTAGTACAGTATCTGGAACATAGTAGCACAATAAAACAGCAATTTCTAACTACTGGACCATATAGTGCCTGGAGGGAAGTAATGTATATGAAAACTATAAAAGGTATTCAGAGGCCCACTAGTCAAGAGTTTTAGATGAAAAAAAGTAGAGGAGCATGTATTTGTTCTTGGATGTAATAGAGATCCATAGATGTATATTGAATGGGGAGTGAAATGATCACATGCACGCTTTAGAAAAATCACTTTGGCTTCTCTGCAGAGGATAGACTGTTGTGAGAAAAGACCTAAGGCAGGAACATCAATGAGGACTCTATTGTAATAATCCAAGTGAGAGTTGATGAGAAAGTGAAATTCACTACCTAAGTCCAGGCCCTCTCATTCCAAATCTATTTTACTCCACACTCTCATGCTACACACAGTAGCTACTCCTCATAAGTATAGCCACACAGAAATGCAGCTGTCTTTTTCATTCAGAAGGAATCATGTTGCATTAGTTACGAGAACCAGTGCAATATGAACAGATAATTTTCAAATTATAAAATCCAAGCTATTAATAAATATATTAAAAAAGCTCCAAAAGACTAATAATTTTAAAAATGCAGAAGGAAACAATGCTGAGACCCCATATCATATCCATCATAGCCAATCAAAGATGATTAGAAAATGAAAATGATAATTGTTGGAGGGACTGAAGGGAGATAGGCACACCTACAATCATAGTGGCATATGAATTTGTGTAGACATCCTGGATAGCAGTTCGGTACAATACCACAAAGTAACTAAATGGTACATATCATTTTACCCAGCAATACCACTTCTAGGTCAATATCCTAAAGAGGTTAGAGAATGAGGAAAAGGACATATATATATACCAAAATATATCCAGAAGCCTTTTTTTGTGTGGTGACAAAAAATCAGAAACAAAAGAAATGTTCTCATTTGAGAAAAGACTGAACAGAATTTTGATATGTGAATAACGGCATATTATTCATAGGAAATGATGAAAGTGATGGTCTCAGTGAAATATGAGTAGATTTGTATGAAATAATGTAGAGTGATATTAGAAGAATAATTGTTCATTGTAAAAAGAATCATCACAGGGTATCTTTCTTTGCTGTTTTTATCAAAAATAAAGAAAATATTTCTTTCTTAATATGGCAGACAATACTGTAGATCCCATGTACCTATCAGACCTAAGTCACAAGGAAACAATTATTTATATCTATTGAAATATATCCTTGATAAAATACTCTCTTCATACCTTATCCCATCTTCCCTTACCTCTCCCACACACAAATTTTCATGTCCAGACTCTAGATCCACTGGCTTCTGTTCTATTCAGAGACTCCTAGAAGCTCAGATCTATCTTAATCAAATAACCACAAATAACCATAATGACAAATAACACACATATGTGCCTCTCTGCTCATTGCTCTCACCAAATTAATATCCATTCAACGGAGAACACAGGAACTCAAACCAGAGAGAGTATCAGAGTTTAAAGTTCCAATAAATCACATGTAATATGGATGTCTATTCTGTCACTAAACCATATGTACATACATATAAACATATATACACAGAACATGTATATATTCCAATGTGTATGTCTGCATACATATGTGTATTTATACATGAATGTGTGTACATGTGTGTATGGTATATATATATATATATAATATATAATATATACATATATACAAACATACATAGATATTCCAATGAAATCAACTCCACAATACTCTCTGTATGGAATCTTTGACAGTTTTCCACACTTCATATTTTTAAGCCCTCATCAGCATCTTCAACACTAACAACATTAACCAATATCTTTTGTGAATATATCCATATGCTGCAGCCAAACTCCCTGTGGTTTGCCACAAAATTATCACTTAAAGAAAACTCCAATATTAAAATAAAAAAACATTGAAATTATTATCCTATTCAAGCCCTCAATTGGACCAAAAAAATAAAAAAGTGAAACTCACTGCTCTAATTCTTGCTTCAACATCTTTTTCGCCTGCCCACATCTTGATTAGAACATAAGAATGCAATTACCTGATAATTTTTAGTCTCAACTGATTAAAGAAGATAGGGCTTTCTGAGGTTAAAGGTTCTTATGGTGCATAATTAATTGTCCAACATAGTCTTAATCAACATCTCTTCAGTTTGAGCTGCCCCACATTCACTGAAAGGGTTGGGGGAGGGGACTTGAGCTCGTTAATCAACTATGCCTGACTTGTCAGGAATGGATTTGGGTAGGAGACTTCAGCACGTTATTAGAAAAGGAGTTGAAGTGTGACAACCTTCTGCCAGGAGAGGTGAATCACTGGGGTTTGTCAGCAATGAAATCGTGTGTTATTGAACAGAAGCTTTTCAGTGACGTGTTTCCACTCTGCCTGCCTAATGAATTGAAGTGTCAAGAAAATGTGGAGAGGCAGAATAGGGAAACAGAAATAGAATTTAATATGGCATGAATCATTTACTGACCAACTTTATCTGTAGATAGGATCCCAGACAAAGCAGAAGATGATGGCTATTGTTACAGTAAACAATCATTGAAGTGGTGATGCACTTTCAATATTAAAAGGAAAGTTATTCTAGGGTTTTGTTTTGTTTTTCCTGTTTCTCCCCCATTCCTAATCAATAGAGTTGTCAGATTTTTCTGAGTTCAATTAACATATGAATCCTTGAAGACCACAGGAGGGGCAAAGGTCCTATACTGTCCTGTCTAAGCCAAAGAAGCCTGTATAAATAGTAAATTCTCTCTGAGATTACTTCTAATTAACCCTCTATCTGGCTGGCATGTACATATTTATTTGCATGCATACTGTCTCCTTCATCAGACAGTGAACTCCTGAATTTCTTTGCAATCCCAGCGCTCAATTTAGTACCTGGAATATAGTAAGGGGCTTAACAAATGCTTATTCTTGTTGTGGTTTTATTATATACCAGGTACTGTACTAGCCAGTAGGGAATTGCTGCTTAGAAGGAAAAAAAAAGTCACTGCCCTCACATTTAATTAAAAAAAAAAGAATAGTTAATGTATTTTATATTAAAACAAAGAAACAGCAACAAGAAAACCATTAAAAACATCTAATAGCTGTATAGCATTTTCCGGTTTGTAAAGTATTTTCCTTCTGTAATTATGTTATGGCAACACTTTTTTCCCTTCTATTATTTCCAAGGGCACAAGGACCCCAGGGGCAGTTTTAGTGTTACACTTAAAGAGTTCTGGGCCTGAACAGGAAGACTCATCTTCCTGAGTTCAAATTAGGCCTCAGATACTTAACTAGCTGTGTGACACTAGGCAACTCTCTTAACTCTGTTTGCCTCAGTTTCCTCATCTATAAATGTCTGAGAAGGAAATGGAAGCCCACTCCAGAATCTTTGCCAAGAAAATTCCAAGTGGGACCATGAAGAGTTAGACATAACTTAAAAGAAGATTGAATAATTAAGGACCCTAGAGATGGATGCTGTCTGGTTTGGTCAGAAATTCCCCAACATATTCCCCAACTCCATTAAAATGATTTGACTTGGACTTGTGGCAGGAAGAGGAAGACTTTTTTTTTGCATTTGTAAAAGCAAGAAGGATCTGGGTGAATCAAAAAGCTGCAGAGATGTTGACTACATAAAGACTGGACAAAGGGATGGCAAATGGCTCCAAATCTGAAGAGTGTAGACATATCATGGTACCCACATCAGGAAGGATTCTGAACTGCAATAAATCCTTCCTACTATAGCTTAAGACTATTGATTTCTTATTTTCTTCCTTCCCCTTTACCTTTCTTTCCCAGAGGGTGTGAGAAGTGAATAATTTTCAGATGCCTGTTTCCACAGGGTTTAGAAGGCCAATTGCCATTTCTTAAAAGTTTCTTTACACATCTGTATTTTTTTTCTTTTACTTTTGTTTTTAAAGAAAATGAATGTAACAAAGCTATTGATTTACTACCTCGTTAAACTATGTGCTGTTTCTTGAATGCAGCATTGAGGAAGGTGATTCAGAACAATGTAGAAGAAGAGAAACATTTGAAATTGACTTTTTTTTAGAGCATGATTTCTATTAGGGGCTCAGAGTTTAAGGACAAGAGTTATTGACTCATTTTTACAACTTCCTAGTAGAAAGAAATTACATTCCCTGGGATTTCTCTGAGGAAAGAAGTCAGCAAAAGTATGGGAGTTTCACTTCCTGGACTAGCTTTGAGGTAAGTCTCCACTATTACCTATAGTGAGGTATAGAATAAGCAAAAACCAAAACAAAACAAACCAACATTATTCCCCTTAGGTCTGGGGGACTTAGCTGTGAAAAAAAGTCACAATAACCACAGAAAAGTAAGGGGAGTAAATGTGACTCACAGCTCTGTCTGCCAGCATACCAGCCCAGCATACACAATAAAACACTGTTAATGGACTCAACAAGTTTAGGAAAAATGGAGTCCACATTAAAAAAAAAAAAGTGGGTCAGATAGATGAAATGCCCTGCCTTCAATGTCTCTTTTTAAATTAATTTTGCCATAATACTTTTATTTAAACAAAGTTTTTACCTTTCTTATGCATTCATTATTTCATTGTCCTTATTCTCCTCTGCCAGCTGGATTCTTTATATGGATTGCTGTTTGATCTTCACCATGAATGACCTTGACCAGCTAAGGTCAATGAGCCTTTCAGTCATTTCCTGTAAAATATATGGGCCCAAAACTAATATGGGTCCATCAAACCTTAGTTCTGGAAGAAATCTGAAAAATATAATTCAATTATTTTATTTTACATGTGAGGAAATTGAAAAAAAAAAAGAGAGAGGGGAAATCACATATCCAAAGTGACAGAGTGAGTTAGTGAAAAGCCTGGGGTTTAAATCTAGGACCTTTGATTCCTCTCTTCTTTATCATATATTATATTTTCCCAGTGGGAGTGATTTAATACTAGAAAAATCAAATTTAATTGCTATAAATTGTTTCATCATGCCCCCAAAATATGACTTAGATATTTTTTTTACCTTAGTAATTTCTGGATTTATTCCTCCCCCAAGGTTTAAACCCTCCCTTACTACAAAGAAAAACAGTTAAGCCTAAACACTTGTATACTATCTAAATCTGTTCATTTATGTTATATTCCCCTCCCCCCCATATTCAATAAACTCTTTCAGGATTTACGTATTTGTTTTATAATTATTTGAAGTTTTTGTTACCAACACATAACTAGCCAAGTCAAATTACTTTGGGAGTCATATGTTTAAGGTCTAGGTATGTGTCAAGCCCCCTAGAAAACAAATTGAATAAGATTCTACTTCCGAGAGTATCTTTTAGGTGTGGGAAGACATGATTATAGATACAAATGCCTATTTTCCTTGAGGATCAACATGTATCTGTCCTAGTTCTCCCACTCTTTCCTTCATGCACACAATTTCCAGAATAACTATCAGGAACTTTGCAATGGAAATGTGAACTTGCTCACCTCTTGTTAAAAAAAAAAAAAATAAGACATTTTATGCAAATCACAACCTGCTCAGGTAGAAAAGGCCATTGGGTTGTGATTTTATTAACTTCCACAGAGCATATGACAATTAGCCACAGTCAGTGGCATGACAAGTCATACTGTTGGCCAGAGGGCAAGGACAGGTCATCGACTGTCAGCATCACACTAATCCCTTTGCTTCTTTTCTTTTATCACAAGTTATGGGTGGCAGGAATGGGGGTGGGTGGGAGGAAAATGTATGAAAAACCTTGTTCTTAGTGCTGCCTTCTTCTTTGCATTTTTATTTATTTGGTTTACATTTTGCATTTGCTTTATAGATGTACCCTCCCTCTCCTTGCCCCAAACCCCTAGGTAAACTCTTGGAAAGACAAGGATTCTATCTTTTTTTTTTCTTCTATTTTGTCTTTATATCCCTTTATATCTAATAAGACTGGCTTAAAGCTTCAGACAGTTCTGGCTATAAACTCAATGGAAAAGGGCTGTTCCCAATTATATGAATATCCTGACTCCCAGAAATAGATTTCCAGTGTTACCTACTTGGGTGACATCTAAAGTACTCTGAGCATGATCCAAAGCCCCATGACAATCATTGCGGGGATAAAGAATTATTTTCTTTTGTAGTAACCTGAGTCTCTAATATTAAACTGCTCCATTGTGTGAGTCCCATTTAAGAGTTTATAGCGCTTGTTCATGACTTTCATCTGGTTCTTGACCATGCCTTAGCAAACTTGTAACCAATCCTATATTCTTCACTTGGGCTTGACACCTTCTGACAATTCAATTTGGTTTAATACAATAAGGTCAGGGATATAAAATGGTATAGTGAAAAGATGGGGGGGGGCGGGTCTAGGTGGCGCAGTGAATAGAGCATCTGCCCTGGAGTCAGGAGGACCCAAGTTCAAATCTGGCCTCAGACACTTAACACTTACTAGACGTGTGACCTTGGTCAAGTCACTTAACCCCAATTGCCCTACCTTCTTCCCTCCAAAAAAAGAAAAACCAAAAGAAAAGAAAAGAATACTCATTTTTGAGTCCAAGGACCTGAGTTCAAGTCCCAGCCCTGGCTCTTATAGTCTATGTGGCTTGGGGTAAGTCATGAATTATTCTGATCTTTAGAATGGAGATGATACTTAAATGATCTACATTACAGATTTGTTTTAAAAAAATGCTTTGGAAATCTGAAAATATGATATAAATATGGGATGATTCCCATTATATATCAACTATATGGAGAAAGCTGTGCAAAGTGCTAGTTTTAATATATTATATGTTTAATATATTAGATATATAAATATATATATTATATGTTTAATATATTAGATATATAAATATAAATATATATATATATATAATATGTTTAATATATTATATGAAATGTTGCATTCTGCCACCAGTATAAACAATTGTATTACAAAATGAAGAAATAGAGCATTTCACAAAATCTCTCATATACCTTTGTGGAAAAGAGGTAAATAATATAGAATTAATTATAGGACAGTTATATGGACTAAAAAATAATGGAAAGCCTGAATAAAAATATGTTGACATTAGTCAGTCACCATCAGCTTGGAGGGATGTCTCTAGTGGAGGGCCCCAAAGATCTGACCTAAATCAGGTGTTGTTGATTTGAATTTGTGTCAGTTACTTGGTTGAAGGCATAGAAGGCCTGCATATAAAATTTTAAGATGATGACAGACTGGGAAAAATAGATATTAGCAATTAGAAGACAGAATTAAGATACAAAAAAATATCTCAATGACCTATAAAGCACTCCGAATTTAATAAAGTGAGATTTAATTAGGATAATTATAAATGCCTATACTTGGGTGTTCAAAAAAATCAACTTCATAAATGCAAGACATAGGCAAGCATTGTTTTTTGTTGTTGTTTTTTGTTTGTTTTGCCTTTAGATAATAAACACCAAGAGTAATGCCATAGAAATAGGAAACCTCAGATAATTTTTTTTCAATGGAGAACTCCTGGGCTTTCTCCCTCTGGAGCAGAATCTCTAATTACTCTGTGCTAATTCCAAATATGGGAAATGAAGGGAAAAGAATAAGTATAGTACCCACTATATACTAGGTACTCTGTGAAATTCTTTTCAAATATTACCTTGTTTTCCCCACAACAACCCTGTGTGGTAGTTGCTACTTTTATTCCTAATTTACAGTGGAGGAAACAGGTAAACAGAGGTTGACTTGACCAGAGTCACAGCTAATAAGTGTCCACGATCAGATTAGAACTCGGGTCTTCCTGACTCCAGGCCATTGTAACATCTAGTGGCCTCATGTATGGCCTAAATGTCTTCTAAGAGCTTTATGTGTACACATCTAAAGATCCTCACAATCTAATTAGTCAGTTACAACACGTTTATTGTCATTTTAAATATGAGAAATCTGAGAGTCATGGAAATTAATTAGCTTGTCCATTATTGCATAAAGTGTTAGGCAAGATGTGATTTCAGGTCTCTCTTGCATCCATGCCTAGTTATCTTTCTGCTATACCATGATGTAACTATCATTATTATATTCTTTCTTAAGTTTATCCCAGACCTTCATTCCTATAACTTTTCCTCTTTGTTCCTAGTGTGGTACACTGAGGCCAAATAGAATAATCTAATTCATGTTGGAACCCCTGATAATTAAAGAGTCTTATCATGTACCACTTTACACCTTTTCTTTCTCAAGGTAGAATATCTCTGGTTCCCTCAGCTGGTAGGAGGAGCAGAAACAATTTCTCCCTTGACTTTGTAAAGAAAGATGCAAGAGCAGCTCCAATGGACTGTATTGGTAAAATTCACTCTTTACCTTCTGCCTCAAAATTCTGGTCCCCCTTAAATCTCAGCACTCACATATGGAAAATGTGGTACAAAATTCTTCTCAGTCATTTTTCAAAATGTTCCTAATGGAACAGCAGAAAATTAACTGCCACCATAAACAGAAGTTGGCAAGAGCTAACAGGTCCTGCAGTATTGTGTTTTTTTCCCTCTTTTTATTTAATAAAATGCTCTGAATACAGATTAACTTTCTTTCCCCAGTATTTATTATTGTTTCACCTGCCTGAAAACAAGAACTGAAGGTTCTTTGATAAATGGATTTAAAACTCATTTGGTTTCACAGTTGCATCTGTAACTTCCTCTGTACCCTCTGTGAAAATACATTTTTATAACTTTCTCCAGCAACACAACTCAGAAGAACTCAGGGAATATAATGGCCTGCTCATTTCTACAATGCCACAGGTTGAGTCCCAGTGATGACAGAAATTGATCTTACCAAATCACTAAAGCTCAGCTCCAGAAAAGGCTCCAAGAGTCCCCTAATGCAACCCTTTCCAAGGCATGAAAGTACTTTTGGGCCATCCCCAAGTGGTCATCCAGCCCCTACTGGAACAAGTCCAATGACAAGAAATCCTCTCATGTCTGGCTCCTTTCTGAGCACCTCTAATAGTTAAGGAAGCCCACTCTTTTATGAAGACAAAAATCCACTTCCATGAAACTTTCACCCATTAATCTCAATTCCATGGGTTGCAGCTATTGAGGAAAAAAATTAAAGCTTATTCCTTCCTTTAAATGAAATTCATACAAACATTTGAGAAGAGAAAAATTTCCCCTGCCCCCAAATCTTCTTTTTCCCAAGTTAAAAACTTCTTGCTTTGTTCAAGAAGTCCTCCTACAGAATGTTTTTTTTTTCCTGCTCACTGTCTGCTAGGTACACCCAAGTTGTCAATGTCCTTCCTGAAATGTTATGTTGAAAACTGAGGAAAAACAAAAAGAACAAAAAAAATCACACAAAAAGCAGGAAAAACATTTAAATATGAAAACTCTGTAGGTAGAGGCATAACTTTGCAGGTATCTCCTAAGCCCCATCCTCCCTCTCTCTACATATTCCTACTTAGGAAAACTAAAGGGAAATGAAAGTATCCTGGATTCACTTGACTCTAAAATCCCCAACAACTTCCATTTCACTGAGGAAACTTTTTTTCTTTTTTTTTAGGGGGGTGCATATGTTATTTGCAAATATGACTTCTGCTTCCATCTGGTGCAATCTCTGCCATGAAATAAAGACAAAGATTTATTTGACTCAGAATAGCAGAGTACATCACAAATGAAAATAGAATAATTTAAAGTTACCCCTGACCAAAACACAAAAGAGAATAAAATATCTTCCAAACTCAAGAGTCTTCCATACTCAAGGTGAAGGAAACCTACCTTGGACAAAGGTATACCTTGGTATCCTATTTACTGGCAACAAAAAGTTTTATAACTGTTAGAATATATTTAATAACTCAGTCTCCAAGCATCTAATTGATCTCTTGCTGCTTTTTGTCTCACCACTCTTCTATAGCAGTCTTAATGAGATCCCAGACTTCCTCTTGCTGCTGACAATCTACCTCTGTAATAGTCAGCCCATTCCTCCATAACTCTCATATCCTTAAGATCCTATACCTTTCTGGCTCCAAAGCTGTTATTCCTTTTTTCCTCTTCCTTCTGTGGGAACCATAATCTGCTTTAGCCACTGCTTGCTTCTCTTCTGAGATACTGCTATCTTTCAGAGTTAACATCTACTGCCATTGCTTACATTACTCCAGGGAAGCATCATAGCTCTTTCATGATAATGTTCCAGGGTCATCATGTTTGAGGATTAGTCCACACATTTTCAACTGTTTTGGTTAGAAATATTTACACCACATCAGCATGGCAAATATAGGGGTTCCTTGGGTAATTGTCAAAATGCTTTTTACAAAACTTCAACAAAAGCATTCTTCATTCATAGTTGAGTCAGAATGACTTAATTCTTAGAACACTTTCTATTTCAGTATGCATCCTCCAATCCCTATAATGGTCCACAATTTCAATTCAGTCCTCAGAATTGAGAAGAGATAAAGGTGTTACTTCCCATTTTTTAAAAACATTCCTGGTAACTAGCAAGTAGACCATCCAGATTTCAATAAAGCTTCCACAAGCATTCAGTAACACTGGATCAGTAAAAGGGAAAGAACAAAGGGGGTGACCTCTGCCACCCATTCCTGGCTTCAGGGAAAAGGATAAAAGTCTTATCTTCATTAGGATTCAGAAATACCAGTTACTTAGACATCGAATGATTTTGAAGTCAAAGAAAATGATCATAAATGCCTTTATGGCAAACTTTTGTTTCCACATAACTACTGTTCTCTTCCCAAAAGTGGAATCCAGAGATAAGTTGTGGAAAAAAGTGGGAGTCATCAGACATGACAACTTCTCATGTTGGGTACTATCACAAAATGTGGCTAATATCCTCATTAAAATGCCATGAAGATGGATGGGTTGTCTGAACACTCATCAAATCAGGGTAGGTAAAGTTATAGTAAAAAACATTCCACAGGGATATGATTTTATTGGCTTATAGAGGATCATGTGCCCCCAAACATGAGTATCTTCAAGGTCACAGAAGCATCATGTAAAAAAAAACAAACTAGTATTTGAGATTCAGATGCCTTCTTGAACAGTCCTCTCTCTATACCTCCAAGAAACACTGAATCACAACCAGAACCACCACCAGAACCACATCTACAATTATAGCAACTAACCGCAAGCTTCACCCTCACACCTACCAACTTAACATAATCATCACCACCACTTAACTAACAACTACCACCAAAACCACCACAATAGCAGAAGGAGTAACAAACCACCCTAACAACCATCATCACAGCAACAACTCCCAAAACAACCACCGCCACAACAACCACAATTCACCTAGTAATTTTTATGAAGTACTTTACAACCAATAACCCACTAGATCCTCTCACACCCATGAGATAGGTACCATTATTATCCTCATTTTATCAGTAAGGAAATTGAACCTAAGAAAGTTCAGTTTCTTTGTTTAGGGCCACAACTAAAAGTATCTTAAGAGAGATTTGAAAGTTGACCTTCTTGTTTGTAGGTCCTGTACTTGACTCACTTCTAAACCCCTCTCGAATAACTTTTATTTGTGTGGTACTAGGAGGTTTAAAAAGCACTTTTCACATACTCATGCAAAAAAATAAAATACAACTCTGAGTATGCAAGTAATTGAAGTTGAGTGGTAAAGAGACTTCCTCTTATTTATGCAATGAGTTATCAGAGGGAGGATTTCAACCCTGGTGTCTCTGACTCCATCTATCATCAGTCTTTTCTTTGCATTGCATCTCTGACAAGGAGTTATACAACGTCCACTTGAAGAATTTTAGTAATAAAGAAGTAGTGATTTCCTCAATTAATTTACCCCCACTCTTCTGGAGTTCTATTTTTAAGGGAGTTTTCCTTACTTTTATCCTGAATTTTCTTCCCTATGTTATATCCAGTCTTCTTGATTCTGTTTTCTGTGAGAAGCATAACAACTCTGATACCTCTCTCATGAAGACAGTTCTTCCTCCAAATATTTGAAGATAACTAATATTTCATGACCCTACCTTATACCAATCCCAAGAGAATGTCTTCTCTTCTCCCATCTAAACATTATCAATTCCTGAAATCACTGGATTGTTGTAGATGTCTTAATCTAAACATGTTCAAAACAAATCTCATTCATTTCTCACCCCCCCCCAACCCACCCTGCTTTTGAACTTCCAAATTAATGGTTGGAGTAATCATACACTAGCATATGACATGTCTCTAATTCTTTCAACATTCTTATTCCTCTTTTCTAAGACATTTTTATTAATGAGAAAAAATAGAAACAGATATTTTGGACATGAAAGGACTTTAGATAGTATTTATTTAGGCCAATTCTTTCATTGAGATTCCATGAAGGCTAGTGGAAAGACCACTTAGAGAAAGTAGTTATAGGTTCATATATTCACATAGACACCTGTGTGACCTGAGAAAACTAATTCATCCATCTGTGCTTCATTGCATTCATCTTATAAAGGAGGAAAATATTTTTTCTACTACCTGCAATTTTGCCCATACTCCACCCCTCAACTAATAGATGGAAGGGTAAGAGTGGGAGGATTTGAATTGCTCCTTGCTCCCACTGAAATCTTTAGGCTTTTCCTCTACTACCATCACTCAGTAACTTCTCTTCCTTTCTGGGTTATGTACTCTCTATTTATTACCTCTACCAAGATTCTGGTAGCTATGGTCTAGAGACCTCCAGGAAACTCTCCTTCCTTGCTCAATGAATCCAGTGCCTGGGTCACTGTATTTTTCTTATAACCCAACACCTGCTCCTATACTACTGGAAGTCAATGGACATAATGGAATTCCCCAGATCACTGAAACTTCCCAGTTACTTAATTTACTAATTTTACATGACCTATTCCTATATCCCAACACAGCTACACATCACGAGGGGCATTGCTTTGTAAATTGTAATGTGTTATAGGTATATATCAATCAATCAATTCGTGAGCACTTATTAAAGACCTACTAAGTACCAAGCACAATGCTAAGTGGACTTGGGGGGGGGATACAAAAACAAAAGTAAATTAGCCCATGTTTTCAAAGGCAAACATACATGTGTAAGTAAGTAGACAGTATGCACAAAATGAATCCAAGGTTGTTTTGGGAAATAGTACACTAGCATATGAGGAAGATATTAAAGGAAATCAATATTTTGAGGGGCAAAGGTGAGGAACAAGTATGTTATAATTATATATGTGCATGGGGGTGGGGTGGGAATCAATGCAAAGGCACAGAGATTGGAGGTGAAGTATCATGTATGCAAAACATCAAGTAGACCATAATGCTTGAATCATAGAGTATATGGAAAAGAATAATGTATAAGGAAACTGGAAAAGTTGAACTTGGCCAGTTATCTAAGAGTTCTAAATGCTAAACAAGAAAGTTTACATTTAAACCTGTAGGGAATAGGCAGTCACTAGAGACCATTGAGTAAGAGGTGACATAATAAGCTCTTCAAATTAAGTCAATAAATTTATTGACATCCTTTAGAAAAAATTGGAGTATGTCTTGTATGTGAGGGTGTAATGGCAAGCAAATGAGTACTAATCACCTTGTTTCAGTTGAACCTTGCCCATGATTTTATCAAGTCTCTGTTAAGAAACAGAATTTGTGAAACCCACAGTGGGAGGGACTTGCCAAAGACAGGAACTGAAAGGACATAAGAGGTGGACAGAAAAGGGAGAGGCTAATGACCAGATAAAAAGCTGAGCACAAGCTGGGAGAGAGCAGAATTGAGAAGGGAAAACTTGTGGTGGCAGCACTCCGTCTGTTCTGTCTGTATTGATTTTTGTTTGTAATACTTTGTACAGAAGCCCTGGGACCTTACTGGAAGCCCCGAAAAAGGAGTTTCTTGTCATCTGTTTATAGAAGTCCTGGGGGAGAGTTTCAGGGCGTTTTCTGGGACTATACTGACGGTTTGTGTTGATTTCTCAGACCTTGTTTGGGGGTCTGTGTTGAGTTTGCATATTTTGTCTGTGGGTCTGTGTTGATTTCACAGGCAGATAGTGAATTTATGATGGTGCCAGCAATGTTCATGGATGTTGTTTTGGCTCTGTTAAGCTTTGTCTTCCCAGAAACAGAAACTGTGAAGGGCCTGAGGTGGAGTAGACACTGTGAGCTTCAATATGGAACTGGACAAGGAGCTGGATTCTCTTTGGGTACTTAATGCTGACTGAGAAGATCATGCTTTACTGTGGCCAAGAGTGGGAGAACTGTGTACTCTGTACCTTGTACCTCTTAAGGATGATTGAGTTAAGGATGATGTAAAACTAATCTCTAATCAAGAAAAAAGAAGACTCTTTGACTGAGAGATGAAGACAATGTGACCTAGGGGTAGAGAACTTTAAACTTTGTACTAAGTGTCCCTTAAGGAGGCTTGCTCCTTAAGGATGATTGATAAGGACTTACTGAATGATATCTTTTGTTTAAAACTATGTGCTCACTTTGGTGAAAACCATGTGGCCACTTTAGTGATAAGTTGTTATGATATAACATTGTGAATGCTGTGCTTTGGTTTCTGTGAATGTTTTGCTTTAATTTACTGCTGAATAGAGAGTTCACTATACTATGTGATCAGAACCTTAAAGCTGTTCACGGCAGCAGTCCTCTGCAAAGCTGCTCCTGCTTGACTCCTTGGCAGGGGAGTGTGAAGTACAGAGATTTAATAGGAGGTTATTATAACAATGCACCAATGGTGCACTCTGACTGTCCACTTCTAACCTGCAAGGTCAACAGCTCATCTTCTCTTCTTGTCAAACAAATACTTAATGGCATATTCTCCACTGTCTGAACACTTCTGAATATTCATCTTGTCCTCTTGAATCTCATCATCCTGCTAGATCACTTAAAAAACTTACACCTCATCAGTATACCTTGTCCCTGTGTTTGGAGAGAATGGTGAATTCACAGTGGTGAATTCCTTCCAGATCTTTCATTTAAGAATGACTCACCTAAGGCAGCCATCTTATCATTTCTCACCCTATTGGACTCCTCTGAAGTTTTATTATGCCCATGTCTTCTCCATGTGCTTTTCAATATCTTTCTATGAATCGTCTCTCCTGTTAGATTATGAACTCCATAAGGGCAGAGGCTGTCTTTGCCTTCCTGGTGCTTAATTTTAGTCCCTAGTATATAGTAAGTACTTAACAAATGTTTCTTGATTGACTAACATCCTTTACTGTGGTTCTTCTATTTAGTTATTTTCTAGGATTACAAATATAATTCCGACTGTCAAGGACTCACAGTTTGATATGGGAGACCACAAGTAAACAACTACATACAACAAGTTCTATGTAAGATAAATTACAGGTAATCAAAAGGGATGATGATTAAATCCATGTTAGCTGATTAGATCACCAAGTGAGTGAAAATTCTACCTCTTAGTTCTTCAGCACATTAATCATGCACCAGCCGGCTACTCACACCCCCTATGTCTCTCTCTGTTGCTGTCTGTGTGATACTCATCTCTAGTGGTATTCTGCACCAAGATGGCATATGGGATATTGGCACTAAAATATATATATATATATATATATACCTTTGGTGTTGTATATTATGCATCTTTATGGAATCAACAAATTAAGATAACAAGCTGACATTGACAAAGATATATAATTGCCTAGGATACGCAAGTATGAATGCATCATAATATACATCACTGGAGGCAGTATTCACAACTATTGATATATAGACTTAAGAGTATTTTAGTATATATAAAATGAAAAGTATATGGAGAAGATTCATATATACATCTTTATCACCACCAAAAGTACAATACTAAGCAGTAACAATTATGCTAACAGTTGTGATAAGGAAAAGAACAAGGTTTCTAATTATTGTCAATATCTCTAAAGCCCTTCCCAGTTTACAGCATTACAACATCATACTTATTCAGGTAGGGACTGTATTGTTGCTTGCATTTTATAAATGAGTAAACTAAGGTTCTGAGGATTTTGGTGACTTGTCCAAGGTGACAAGATTTGTAAATGTCAGAACCGAGAAAAATATCCAACCAATCAGTGAAAGTATTTTTTTTTGCCACTTAAAACATGCACCTGTGTTAATGGCAATACCCAGAAGAAGAAAAACAACAGTGCCTGACCTAAAAGAAATACACATGCTAATGAAGGAAACAGCAGGTAAACAATCAGGTACATAACTGATATATAAGAGTAATCGGTAGGTAAATTCATAGGGGAAGATAATAACATTTGGAAAAACAAGGAAAGACCTCCTGCAAAAGGGAATTTAAAAGAAAGGGTTGAAATGAGGTCTTCTTACTCTTAGGTCATATTAATGTCTTTACACAATAGTGTTTATTAGAGATGAACAAGACTTGCCTTTGCCTTAGTATTTGTAGACTAGTGTGGGGGGGGTATAAGTCACAAATATCTATGACACCAAAATTTATAACATTTTGTACTTGGCAAAAAAAAATTAAAAAAAAACAAACCCTCCCCTCCAAGCAATTAAAGAATCACACACTTGATAATGGGAAAGTACATGCCACGGATTCTCAGGTTGGAAAGTTGTCTCTGTTGTCCTCTGACAATGAGCATCCTCCTCCAGAGCATCTTAAAAGGCTTAGTTTACTTCTCAGGAGATCTCATCCTCCTTCACTGTCACTGGCTGGCTTCCAAGAAACCTAATCCAGTAGCTCAGGAGAAAAAAAAAAAGACCTAATCCTATTTCTCCCTCAGGTGCAAATTTACTCTTTCAAATCATTCCCCTCTTCACACCTTTAATTAGCAAACTGCTGTGATTAAGCAATCAAGCCCTTTAAGTCTTTAAAAAAATATCTCTGATGAACCAACACATGAAGTTGTATTTGACTGTTTTCTCCCTCCACAGCCTTGGATGTGATCATGGAAAAAAAGCTTCAGAAAAGAGAAGTTGCTTGTATCATTTTCTGTAAACATTTCTTCTTTTTATTTCATCTTAGAGAAGGCAACGAAGGTTAATGAGATGCTTAAACTATATTGGTTGATTCATTAGTAAACTATAAATGGAGGGATAATGGGACAAGGAGTCACGGATAGTGGAAAAAGCATCATGTGACCCTATTCTAGAATGGGAAAATTCTTCTTAGAGAGGCAAAATGATGAATCTTTGAATCAGAAGATCTCATGTTAATTCTTTACTCTGACAGCATATGACCTTACTCTGAGTTCCTCTTCTGTAAAATTGGAAGAGTAATGCTGAACAGATCAATGAAATACTACCCAATGATCTGAAAGGATTGTTTTCTCAATGAATCAGTTGTATCAGCTTCCATATTCTCAGGGGGTTGTGGGAAAGGGTAGACTCAAATTACATAAAGAACATTCTAAAATTTACCTACTTTTATAATTTTTTGATAATTTATGGTATATCTCCATATGATTACCACATTGTCTCCATTTAATAAATTGACTGATAAATGATAATGATGCATACCAAAATTAAAAGCACGTTGTGTACACACACACACACACACACGCATACACACACACAGACACACACACACACACCTGAGCTGACTGTTAAATATTTGCCAGAATACCGTCAAGTCAGATCTCCAGAATTCAAATCAAGACAATAAAGCATAATAGTTATGTAAGTTGAAGCAAATTATTTCACATCTATGTGTCTCAGCTTTCTCATCTATAAAATGGATATTTTCTCTACCTTCCTCTCAGGGCTATTGTGAGGAAAATATGTAGAATTTATGGGCTGGATATATTTCTGGGAAAAGGTACAATGCTTTTAATGGCTTCCAAACTTTTCCATCAAACAAAGGTCCTGCTTTTAAATATGATTATATTGTTAGTGGTGCTTGGTACTACACCTCGTGGAATACCATCTGAATGAAAGCAAAATGCCAGAACTGCTTAAGCGGGTGGAGTAGGGGGAAGTAGTACAACCCAGTTATCCCCACAACCATTCCAATAACTTCCCAAGAAAAATGACAGAGTAAGTAATGTTGAGACTTCGAAGGAGAAACTACGATGTGCAATCTTTCTAGTCCAGTACCACAAACCCAATATATAGCCAAGAAGGACAAATACCACCCTTGAGGAAAAGGGCTAGGCTGGGATTACAGAATTTGTGCCTATAGTTAGAGTTGCTAGGTTAGAATTATAGAGATTCCCCAGTCTGATTAAGGTCTCAGCTCAAATCATCAGACAGAATCTCCCAGGGGGTTAAGAGCAAGAGCTCTGTCTAAACCTCCAAGCTAGGATAAATGTATGGAGACATTTAAAGCAGATATAATAAGACATAACCACTGACCTAGACCAGCAGTTTAAGGTATCTCACAGAGGTATAAGCATCACAAAGGATGAGTTCTCCCAGAACAGATTTTAAACTCAGTTGAAAGCTGAAGATATCATTGTGGTTTGGAAATGGGAGAGGGGAATTTCACAAATGGGCCAGGGTCACAGAGAGTATACAAAGTTCTTAACTAGGATTTCCTAGAATAAATCATTGAAAGAACAGTAAACAAAAAGAGGAGAAAAAGCTATTATTAGGTGACAGGTGCCCAATATATAACCCCCAAAGGGGGAAATAATGCTAAAAATAAAACACACAAAGAAAGCATAAAAAAAGCTTGTCTGCAAGATCAAACAAAACTTCTAAATGAAATGATAAAAGATTTTAAAGTTTAAAATTACGTTATTAGCAAAATGAAAGTTACAGAAGAAGAAATCATTGGAAAAGAAATGAGAACTATGGGGGGATTTAATAGCTTGGCACAGGAGGAAAAACAAAAGTTTCCCCAAGTATCAGACTCCCTAAAATTTAGAATGCATCAAAAATATACCTCATCAACACAAAAGAAAACCTTAGTAAAAAAAAAAGCCTAAAAGGTATAAAAATAGTAAGGTATATTTTAGCAAAAACAACCGATCTGGAAAATAGCTCAAGAAGAGAAAATATAAGAATTATTGACCTACCCGAAACCTTGACCAAATAAGTGAATGAAGGAATGAAGACATGGATAGGTAGACAGAGACAGACTGATAGACAGACAAATAAGACCCTTTGTGTATTATTTTGAGAAAAAATAAAAGAAAACTGTCCAGATCTCTTAGAACCAGAGGGAAAAGGAAAATAGAATCCACTGATTAGTAACTAAAACTCAAAAATGAAAACTCAAATTTAGGTAAAAGAAGAAATATTGCAAAGAACCAGAAAGAAAGAGTTCAATATTAAGGAAGCACAGTTAGGATCACACAAGATATAGCCCCAGTCCTTAAAAAAAGATTAGCAAGCATGGAATCAGACATTCCAAAAGGCAAAAGAAACAGACTTCAAACCAAAATTAATGTGCCCCCCAAAACCAAATAAAATTTTGTAAATAAAAAATGGAGCTTTAATTAGAGAACTTTCAACCATTTCTGATAAAAAGAACTGAATAGAAACTTTAAAATACAAATATAATGGTAAAGAAACATACACAAAAATGTAAATATGAGTAAGTAATCCAGAAAAAAGCACATTGTAAGGATAAAGGGTTTTCATTCTAATGGGGAGTTGAAGTGATTGAGAAATGTTCCAGATCCTCCCCAAGAATCATAATTCCGTAATTCTTCATTGAAGGAGTTAAATAAAGTTGGATGCCTTAGAAATTAATTTTGATATTCTTTGATCATCTTAAAAGAAAGGGAACACAATTACAAAACACTTTTCACACTAATAAAGTCAGATCTAAATAATTAGAAAAAAATCAGTTGCTCGTGGGTAGGCCGAGCTAATATAATAAAAATGACAATTTTACCTAAATTAATTTACTTATTCAGTGCTATAAAAAAGTACCAAAAATATTTTTAGAGCTAGAAAAAATATCAAAATTTATCTGGAAGAACAAAAGGTACAGAATATCAAGAGAATTAATGAAAAGAAATGCTAGGGAAGGTGGCCTAGCCATACCAGACCTTGAATTGTATAATAAAGCAGGAATGATCAAAACCACTTAGTACTGGCTAAGAAACAGAAGGGTAGATCTGTGGAATAGGTTAGGTACCCAAGACATTGTAGTCAATTATTATAGTAATCTACTCTTTGATAAACCCTAAGAGCCCAGCTTCTGGGATAAGAACTCACTGTTTGACAAAATCAGCTGGGAAAACTGGAAAATAGTAGGCAGAAACTGGGCACAGGCCAACCTCTGACACCATATACCAGAATAAAGTACAAATGGTATAGGTATAAAGGCTGATACAATAAACAAATTAGGGGAGCAAGAAACAGTTTATCTATCAAATTTATGGAGAATGGAGGAATTTATGGCCAACCAAGAGATACAAAACATTATGAAATGCAAAATGGATAATTTTTATTACATTAAATTGAAAAGTTTTTGCACAAAGTCAATATAACCAAGATTACAAGGGAAGCAGAAAAATTGGAAAGAATTTTTATAACCAATGTCTCTGAAAAAGGCCTCATTTCTAACATATATAGAGAACTGAGTAAAATTTACAAGAATACACGTCATTCCCCAACTAATAAATGGTCCAAGGATATGAACAGACAGTTTCAGAGGAAGAAACTAAAACTATCTATGGTCATATAAAAAAATGCTCTAAATCACTATTGATTAGAGAGATGCAAATCAAAACAACTCTGAGGTACCACATAACACCTATCAGATTGGCTAACATGGCAAAACAGGAAAATGATAAATGTTGGAGACCATGTGGGAAAGTTGGAATACTAATCCATTATAACTGAAGCTATAAACTTATCCAACCATTCTGGAGAGCAATTTGGAACTATGCCCAAAGGACTATAAAAATGGGTATACCCGTTGACCTAGCAATAGCACTTCTAAGGCTGTATCCCATTCAAATGGGAAAAATTACCAACATGTACAAAAATATTTATGGCAACTTTGTTTGTGGGAGCAAAGAACTGGAAATTGAGTCCATCAATTGAGGAATGGCTAAACAAGTTGTGCTATATAAATGTAATGGAATACTATTGTGCTATAAGAAATCACGAACAGGCAGACTTCAGAGAAACCTTGAACAACTTATATAAACTGATGCTGAAAGTAGAACCAGAAGAATATTGTACACAGTAACAGCCATAGTGTTAGAAGACTTATTTTAATAGACTTAGCCCTCCTCCGCAACGTAAGGACCTAAAATAATTCCAAAGGACACATGATGGAAAATACCAGCCACATCCAGAGAAAGAACTATGGAGTTGGAATGTAAAACAAAGCAGACTATTTTCTTTTTGTTTTCTTTTATTTTGTTTTTTTTATTTTTTCCCATCCATTATAATTCTTCTATGCAACACGACTAATGTGAAAATAAGTTTAATAGGAATGTAGGTGTACAGCCCATATCAGATGGTAAGCCATCTTGGGGGAGAAGGTAGAAGGAGGGAGAGAAAATTTAAAACTTATGGAAGTGAATGTTGAAAACTAAAAATAATTTAATTTAAAAAAAAGAAGAAAGGAAGTAGTGACAAGGTATTACTTTGAGCTTCACTTCATGGTAGGACATACAAAAACATGTAGATATAAAGAGTGAAATTGTGGTATTTGGTATGGATATATATTGAAATCAACATGGAAATATGAGAAAACAGAGAGGGGAAATTGGGGGTGGGGAATAATGGTTAGAGTAGATCTAGGAAATGATTAATCACAAGCAAAACAAATCTTATGTTTAGAAGCAGGATCATAAAGAGGAGTTTAAAAGTAAAGAAAGAAAGGGTAAGAACTTGTGATTGGGGTCTGGGTGAGGAGAATAATAGAAAGTATAAAAGTGAATATTTTTTATAACAAGATTAGAGCATTATTGTGTTCCATGCTCCTCTTCTTATATGTAAAAGAGGGGCAGCAAGTGAAGGGAGGAAAATTTATGAAAGATTGGGATGGAGACAAATGGAAATTTTATATATATATATATATATATAGGAACTGAGATTAGAAGGACAATGGTAAAGAAGTGAAGATGGAAGACCATTCTTATGGAATTATTTTTCTGATGAAGTGTTTTCTAAAGTTTGAATTACAGAGAAACTTGATAAGATTTGCATAAGCTGATGAAGAATGGCATGAGAAGGACCAGGAGAATAATTTTATTATACCATGGACATTGTATAAATGAGCAGGAATCTGATCACTGAAACAAATATTCAAAATTCCAGAAGACCAATGAAGAAAAATGATGCCTTTCTCCTAACAGAAAAGTGACAAAATAATGTGCAGAATCAGACATACTTTTGAACATGGACAATGTGAGATTCTTTTTTTTTTTTTTTTTGCTTATCTGTGCTTATTTGTTACAACACATTTTATTTTTGTTGTGTTATTGTGTAGGGAGAGGAAGATGAAAGGGAGAGAAAAGGGCATGATAATTATTTTTCTAAATAAACATATTGGATAGGAAAAATTAATAAAGAAAATAAAAATAAAGTAATGTGTCATCCAAAACCTAATAGAGAAAACTTCATGGCATGCGAGAGTATAAAGTAACATTTTACCAACTGAGAGAAGAAATATAAAAGTTATCATCAGAGAGAGATACCCAGGAAAAGAAATGAATGCAGTATATTATCAGTGAAAAAAAATTGATGCATGGGATTGTGTGGGGAAAATGTGGGTTTAAGCAAGCATAAGTTGTATGTAAGTTAACCAAGAAAACTAAAGTAATCTGAGACTGAGCTAAGAGACTTACCATTCAGGAATAACTAAGTGATAGTTCTAGGTTGCTCTTACATATTCAGACTACACCTGGAATATTGTGTCTAGTTCTTGTCACCACAATTTAGGAAGAACAGAAATAGGCTGGAAAATGTCCAGAAGAAAGGAAGGGGGAAAACATTTCTTATGCACCTAATATGTGTCAGACATTGTACAAAATGCTTTACAAATATCTCATTTGATTCTACAACAGTCCTTAGCAGTAGGTGCTTATGTGGGGTAACAGAGTTAATAAGTGTCTGAAGCAGGACTTGAAATCAGGTATTTCTGAGTCCAGACCCAACACTCTATCCAATATACCACCTTGCTCCCTGAAAAGAAGGGCCTCAGGACAGTGAAAGGTATCATGTCTACACTTATTTAGATCATTTGAAAAAACAAGTTAAGTTTAGGAGTATAGAAGGCTTAGGTAATGATATATCATCTAACTTCACATGTTTGAAGGGCTTCCATATGGAAGATGGATTAAATATAGTCTGCTTAGTCCAAGAAGGAGTAGAAAGTATGAAGAAGCAATGTAAGTTTGGTGTAAGAAAAAAAAAACTCCCTAAAACGAAATCTATCCCAAATTTAATATACTGTCTCAGGTGGTAGTGGGTTTCCCCTCAATGGAATTTGGCAAATCAATATTAGATAAACGTTTATTGGATACACCACTGAAGGAATCCTTGTACATGTTTTGACTGGACTAGATTTATTATAACGTTTCTCCCAACATCAAGATTCTGGGAAAATCAAATAGAAAGACAGTAAGTGGTTTAGTATTGTAATGTTCCTATTTTCATATGATACTAAGTTGATCCCATTGACCCCTAGAATGCTACAAAGCATCAGTGAGTTTCAAGGGTAATCAAAAGCTACCAGTGTGGCAACCCACAAAAGAAAAATAAATCTCAGACAGCTACCTAAACAAGCAACTGGGTAGAGAACCCCTTAAATTGGAACATCAGTACCCATGATTTGCACGGGTCTGGTATCTCAACAATGAGCTTAGCCCAGAATGGAATGGAACAAGAATGAGCTGTATTGCATTATAGAAATCATGCAGCAAAGTCAGTAACTCCAAATCATTCCTTTGCACAGGCAACTAGGTAGACCATTGGATAGAGCATTGGGCCTAGAGTCAGAAAGAAGTGAATTCAAATTCAGCTTTGGATTTGCAGATTTGCTGTGAGGCTTAAATAAGCTAATGTTTATAAAACATATAAAAAAGTGTCAGATAGTATATGCTATACAAATGTTTGTTTCCTTCCCTCTAATATCATATAACAATGCTGTATATTGACAATTTGGGGAAAGACAATATTTTAGAAAATAAAAACCTCAGAGTACTTTCCCTCTAAAATTATCTTCCGTTAACTCTGTATGTCTTTATTATACACTATGCTGTAACAGGACCACGCACTGTGCTACAAATGATGCAATGTTAGGAAATTATATGAGATGGAGATGAAGATAATCCTTTTACTTGGGAATTTACCCAGTTGTAACCCATTAAAAACCTGTGAAGTAAAAGTGAGGCATGGCTTGGCAGGGGTGAAAAAAGGACTGTTTTTCAAAAAGGAGTTTAAAATCTCATTTTTCATGAAAAATTTTTAAAGTGTTTGTCAAAACTTTGGCAATTCAATACCAAATCATGTAAAAAAATGATTACAGCAAAAAAAGATAATATTTATAATAATATTACATATTATTATAATATATTGATTATACCAATATAATAGTAATGAATAATATTAAATTAATTTTGAGAGGGTAAGCTATAAAAATTATGAAGTTAAACATATCAATAAATATAATTATTTTTCTTTGCTGCAATTTATTTTATACATTTCTACATTCCATCTTGACTTACAATTTTTTTTTGTAATTCTGGATGTATAGTTTCCAGTTTTTTAATATAGTGTACTTGTCAGAGTTTACCACTCCCTCAATGGAGATAGGAATTTTACCTCCCCTAGAAATAAAACAAGAAATAAAGCAAGAAAAATCCTTTGAGGAGTAGTGTGGATGCTTTATAGTGTAATAAAATAATTTTATATCTTCCAGGCTCACATGAAGATCTTCAGACTGTTTGTGGTATTAATTTGAATAAAAAAGTGAGTTTCACAAGGAAAAAAATTGTTTTTCCCCAATCTTCAGTACTCCAGTATTTGTATTGTGTTGACCATAATAACTTTTTCTTTGTCATATTAGTTAGCAGCCATTGTTATTGTTTTCTAACTGGTCTTCTATTTTACAACTTGAAATAAACTATAACAAAAAGTTAAGCTCTTTTGCAGCAAGTTAGTTATTTTTTTTTCTTACAACATTTGCACTTGTACTTTACTTTGACTAAAGCTATTCTATTATGAGCTCAGTGACCCTTGAAATGATTTACTTCCTGGAACTAGCAGCCACTGCAATATCTCTAAGGGTCATTGAAGTGTGCTCCTTACAAGTTAATTTTTTTGCACCCTTCCTTCAAGTAATAATATTTTTTTTCTTAAAAAAAAAACAGAAAAAAAACACAAAAATGATATAGGAAATGTGTGTAATATGTAGTACTGAATGGACAGAGAATCAAATTTGGGTGGGGAAATCAGCTCAATCCAGTTTCTCTGGTCAAGATCAAATATTCTGTCAGTCTAGTGTCAGTAAAAGAATAAATGCATGACTTTTG
The DNA here is from genome assembly GCF_028583685.1 of Petaurus breviceps papuanus. Lineage (NCBI taxonomy): Eukaryota > Metazoa > Chordata > Mammalia > Diprotodontia > Petauridae > Petaurus > Petaurus breviceps. The sequence continues at coordinate 11,320,926 of NW_027187460.1, read as the reverse complement.
TCATCAAATGATAACATATCTACACTGATGGGATAATTCATTATTCCTTAAGGCAATCTGTTCCACTGTTGGTGAGCCCTAACTATATAACACTATGACATATTTCTTCACATATCATCCATGGAATATCTACTCATCCTAATAGGTTTTGTTATTAATATTTCATGAATACAGTGTAATATTCAAGCTATCAACCTATTACACTTACAAGACCTTATTCTCACTGTTATTTTATTTTCCTACCCTACTCTCACTTGTGACCAATCTATTACCCTTCATACTCCTAACTTTCCTATATGATATTTTTCATACTTCTTTTCTGCAGGTCATTACTGATGATTGTTACAGACCATACCATAGTTGTATAGGAATTGCCTTAAAGAACAACAAATAATCCCATCAGGGTAGATATTCAATAACAGACTGTATTTACTATGTTTCAGAAGTTATAGAAAGGATTCTTATTCATGCATAGGTTAAACTTGATGATCTCTGAAATCTTGACCAAATATGAGATCTGTAATTCCAAGTAATATCTATATCACAATGTAGGCATAATATAAGTTTTGTGAGTTAAAAGAACCCAGTGATGATCATCTTGGTGGTAACAAAGATAGTTTGTTTCATGATAGCTCAGCTGCAAATCATGCCAAAGTAATGAATTGGAATCACATATAGCTCAAATTTATAGATAGTGTGGCGTACTAAGAAAAGTAATAGATTGGGTTTTAGAAGACCTGGGTTCCAGTCTGAACCACTATCAACATGTTACCCTGAGTATGTCATATCCCTTTTCTTGACCTAAGATTTTCTATACATAAAAGAAGGAGGTTCAATTAAATATTTTAAGGTCTCTTCCAGACCTAAGGTTTAACAGCAGCATGATGGAATGAAGTGGGGGAGCATGGATTTTGGACAGATGAGAGACTTGGGATTAGAACCCAATTCTACAAATTAATATATGACAATGGGCAAAGAATTATCCTCTCTTAGTCTGTTTCCTTTTTATGTTAAATGAACGGTAATGCACCTACTACCTAGACCATAGGGTTGTTGTAAGTAAGGTACTCTATAAACCTTAAAAATGTGAATTCTTATAGTGGCCATATTGTTGACTCATTATTGAGTCATTTATGTTATATCTAAAAAGAGAATGAAACAATATCTTAAAGTATAATTAAGCCAAATGTTTCTATTTGTGATTAACAGATGGTATTTTATATCTGAATTAGTTTTTATTCAGGAATTTATGAACAATTTTAAAGGAGGTGTTGGGTGGCAAACCAGCTTCAGTAATACTATAGTTTCCAATGAATCTTTTAAAGGTGAGTGTTGAATAGAATATACAGCAGGAAACTAATTGAAGAAATATTTCTTTGTTCAAAAAGAAGATAAAATATTGTTTTAATACTGTGCCATGTGGGGAAAAACAAAGGGCTGTTCATTCAATCATCTTGTAGAATGCCACAGTTTGAGCAATTACACAGACACACAATACATACAAAGAAAAATATTTTTTATAACAAACTATTATCTTCATGTCTTTTTGAAGAGAAGGAGAGAGACAAAAAGAAAGAGAGAGAGACAGAGACAGAGAGAAACAGACAGAGACTATCCTATCATTCATATATAAAGGGATCCTTACTCGTTACTCATCTGAAGGACAGGGAATTTAAGAAGTAACTTCAATAATGGAAATGTTTAGTGTTAAGCTTCTACTTTCTCACATTGTCTGATATTTTTGCCCTTGGACAGATTATATGTATTTATAACATAACAGTGCATAGTTGGCTAGAGGATACGGTATGGGGCCATTGAAAAGAGTAAAGTTAAATAGTCTGAGTAATGTTTTAGGGAAGGGAGCCATCATCTGGGGCTGAGATTTGGAGGGCCTATAAAACTTGCAAGAACTTGAGAGGACTTGAATAATTTCTAAGGAACTAAGCATTCTTCAAGAGCTGGGTAAGATAGAGGATTCAATAATGCAATCAGGTGACACTGAGCAAAGGATTCTGTGCAGAACAATCATTTAGGAAAGGTTTGTTATTTGACCTTGAAAAAAATATCAACTCTTTTCAATATTACTAGGTCTCAGAATCACTTACCCCCACTCAATACCTTTGGGTGATTTCCTAATACCAAGAATGTAGCAATGTAGGGCTCAAAAGGGAATCTTTAAAAGAATAAGTAGACTGTGATTCATTTTGTTACATCTGGACCCACCCTAAATTTCAGAAAGGTATAAAGAGAAGATAACCCTGTCAAATGAAATCTGTTTTCCTTGAGATTCATATACCACTTGGAAGCCCTTCAAGGAAACAAAGCATAGAGTCAGAAAGTGAGAAATGAGTATGTTGCTTTCTGAAAATGGATGAAAAAGAATTACCTAGGAATCTGAAAGCAAACAATTTAAATCATCATCTATATGGCAAGTTTTTAGATTTTATTAACTCTCTGTCTATCCATCTATCTACTCATATGTCCATTTGTAAATTTATATACTTATTAATTTATTTTTCTAGGTTTTTTATTTATTCATCAATTTGTTTACACATTTATCTATTTAATATCTTAGGGTCATGGACACTCTTTGTACTCTAATGAAATCTAGGGAATCCTTGGTATATTTGTTAATACATACAATAAGATGTATAGGTTTACATAGAACAAAATATATTGAAATAGTGTGTGTGTGTATGTGTGTATATATGTGTATATGTGTGCAGATGTATCTAGGCACATTCAGAGATCATAGATTAAGAACACATAATAATCATTCATCAAATATTGAGCAAAACAGGACAATAAATTGATCCCTGAGTCACTCAACTACAGACTTTTCTCTAAACTGATGTCAGTCCATTAATCTTTGCTTTTTGGACTTACTCTTCCAAATAGATTAAAATATATTTAGTGATGTTTTCAAGTCTATATGTCTCCATTTTGTCCATGAGGTTGGTATAAGAGACTGTTTTATGCTTTGCTGAAATTCACATATACTATTTCTATAGCACTGCCTTGGAAACCTGTGAAGGAGACCTGTGATCACTTTGAGTTATCACTTAACTAGCTACTCTCTGTAGAGCAATTTTGGAACAATATACAATGAGCTATAAAACCATTCATACTCTTTGACCACTACTAGATTTGTATCTCAAGAATATTTAAAAAGAGAAAAGGACCTATATGTACAAAAATATTTATAGCAGCTCTTTTTATGATGGCCAAGAATTATAGAGTATTCCTAAAGTCTGGACATATAGAAAATCTCACTAACTATGCATATTTTCAATAAATGAAATGAATGAAATTTTCAACACATTTTATTTAATTAGCATAAATGAGATTTCATAGGCAGACATAGGAGACACACAGAAATCTCCTAAATTAATTAAATTAAATTAACCTCATTAATATGGAAAATAGTCCCCAATAGCTAATGAAAGCTATTATTCTATATGAAATTATCATGGCTAAAATTTGTGCTAATTAAATAAAATGTTGTTTAAAATTTCATTCATTTCATTTCTTGAAAATATGCAAAGTTAATGAAATTTCTTATGTGTCCAGACTTTAGGAATACCCTGTAGAAATTGAGTGTATTGCCATCAATTTGAGGAATGTCTAAACAAGCAGTAACATATAATTGTGATGGAAAACTATTGCGTTATAAGAAGTGATAAGTAGGTTGCTCTTAGAAAAACCTACAAAGGCATACATGAACTGATGCAAAGTGAAATGAGTTGAACCAGGAGAATATTTTATTCAGTAATAGCCCATATTGAAAGATGATAGACTGTGAATGGCAGTTGTTCTCAGCCATATAGTTATCCATAATAATTCTGAAGGACTTATGATGAAAAATGCTATCCATTTCCAGAGAAAAGCCTGATCAAGTCTAAAGGCAGAATGAAGCATAATTTTTCTTTGCTTCTTTTTTGTCTGTTTTCTTTCACAACATGAGTTGCATGAAATTTTTTTGCACGACTGCACATGTATAAACTATATTAAATTTCTCATCTTCTCAATGAAGTAGGCAGGGGAGGGAGGTAGAGAATTAGAATATTGTTTTTACATGTGATTTGGGAAAAATAAAATATTAAATTCAATTTGTTTAAAAAGAAGTGAATTCTCCATTACTATAGTTCTTCTGGTAGAAACTTCATTTATCACCTATTTTTTAGGAAAGAATTATGTTCATAGGAGGGTTGATCTAAATGAATCTGTATTTCTCTTCCCTTTCTGAGACTCTGTGGTTCTTTGATTCTGTGAATCTATGAATGCCTCAGTTTCCCCATCTCTAAAATGAGTTAGAGAAGGAAATGACAAACCATTCCAATATATTTGCCAAGAAAATGCTAAATGGGGTTATGAAGAGTGAGATATGACTGAAAATGACTGAAAACAAATGAATGAATATAAAAAACACCCTAATTTGAGTGGGGGGGGGAAATTGGGAGGTTTGATGATCATGAAATCCTGGTTGATTTTAAACACAGAAACTTCTTTTAGGGTCTTGGTGACACTGATTAAAAACAATTTAACAAATGCTTATGGAAAATCTACTTTGTGCAAAGAACCATGCTAAGAATGAGGCAAACAAAGGTTATGATGAAGATGAGGTGGAGGAGGAAGAGGGAAAGGAGAAAGTTGTTGGTAATATGTGTTAGTGCTTCAAGAATCCAGAGATCTAATGGTATGTGCACTGCCATCATGGACACATGTAGTAATTTTAGAGTCTCGTGTTTAGAATCTCTTAGAATCCATGTTATCCAACTCACAAGCAAATATTCTTTCTATAGCATACTTAATAACTGCATATTAAATCTTTTTCTGGAGACCTCCAAGTGACAGTGGCACATTGCACTGAGTGAAATGAACTATTTATGTTAAACACTGTCCTTGCATCAAGTGTAAATCTGCCTCTATCTTCTAATCATGGCTCTTATTTCTGCTCTGTGGGGTAAGTCAGACATAGTTTAATATCTCTTCTACATAATAGTCCCTCACATGCTTCAAGGTAGCTATCAAGGTAGTCCTCTTCAGGATAAATATCTTTGGTTCCTTTGGCTGTTCCTTCTATAAAATGATCCCCATTTTGTCTTCTATATGATAAATGCTCTTGTAGAGGCTTTACAACTTGTTAATACATAATGAGTGGTAAAACTCTACTTCGGTTTTCCCTGAACAAGATTAATCATCTTTTATTGATGTTAACAGGGATTCAAGGTCACCTTGCTCCAGGTACTTGTAGACCTTTCAAGCCTCCCTTTGAAAATGATTTTTCCCTTAAGATTCTACCCTTCCCCCACCCACAAATTTCCCTATTGTTATAGAGGACAAATCCATCTGTCCCTGAAGCTTGCAACCAAAAAGTCATCTTCAGCTCCTTGATATTTCTTACTTCTCATATCTAATCTGTTACTAAGGCCTGCTGAATGTATCTTTGCCACATCTCTCAAATAAGCCCCTTTCTCTCCTCTGGTACTGTCACTGAACCGGTACAGGCCCTCATCACATTAAGCATATGCTATCACAATAGCCTGCCAATGACCTCAAGTCTTTCACCATCCAGTCCATTCTCCATTTGGCTGCCACAGTGATTTTTCTGTAAAACTTGTCTAACCATGTTATCTCGATACTCAGTAAACTCCACTGGCTCCCTGTTACTTCCAGAATCAAAAACAAAAATTCTGAAGTTCAAAGTCCTTCATTTTCTAGCATCCTATATTACCTTTCTTCTTCTACCTTCTTTTCCCTTACATAATCCTTGATTTGTTGATTTAAGACATGGACAAATAACAACCATTGATCTAGTGAAAATGTTCTCTTTGCTATTCCATGAATAAGACACTTCATTTCTGAGGACTCCAAGACAAGTCTTCTTGGATCTAACTGAGGTCAATTCTCTATCACTACATTATATTGCTTCTCCACTAGTAATAGCTAAGGAATTCCTTGACATATTTGCATTATCATAGGAAATTTATGCCCAAGTATGTGAGATAGCAAACCCTATGCCTGAATTAGAAGAGAGAAAATGTATTGCTATCATCTGTTTCAAAAGAAACTAGTACTTGTTCTAGGCAGTCTGATTCTTTCTTTAGTCGGGATGGAGAGAATTGATTTTATTTCCGAGTCCAGTTCACCAGATGAAGAAGTATTCCAGAACTCAAATACAAACTGTATTAGCTTCTTAAACAGGCATGCTGCATCCTTTCCCCCCACACAACATTATTCACTTTTGAAATAAGTAATCTATTATCCTAATTTCAGGTATCTAAGAACACATGAAGGGATTATGGCTGTGATATCCTTAGCACAGGGAACTCTAGACAAGAAAATTCCTTCTACCAATACATGCCTTTTCCTTCTTTGCAACTAGCTTTTATAGAGAGTTGTATGTATTATATTTACTGAGAGGTTAGGTCACTTGCCAAGAGCCACACAATCTTTAAGTCATTGGTGGGACTGGCATACATATTTCTATGGCTTTGAAGTCAGATATGTATTCAGCCTAAATAAAAGATCATTGAAAGGTTTTGAACAGAGTAGGGACATGGATAGACTTGCACATTGAGAATCTTAATATGGCAGTTGTGAGGGACAAATCAGAGAGGAGAGAGCCTGGAGATAGAATACTTATCAGGGGATTAATGCATTAGATTAGAGTGGTGCCAATAAGTGCTTGTATGAGGTTGGGGAACTGTTGAAATTCAAGGAAGAGGCAGACGTAAAATGATGAAGAGATAAAATGGATAGAACCTGAAGTCTGATTTGGTTTGGGAAATATAAAAAAGGAAAACCTATAAGAGCAAATCCAATACAAGTGAATCCAACAAGCGCTTATTACACATACCTATCACATGTAAAACACCAAGCTAGATCCTGGGAACTAGAAGACAATAATAAAATATCAACAACATTACCAGCAACAACACACTTCCTACACTCAAGAAACTTTTAATGGCTGAGATAGGATTGTAAATAAAGTCAAATTTCTGGCCACAGGCGACTTTGTGAATAGTGAAACTTAGACTGACTGTAAAAATCACTGATCACTCCAAACCAGAATCCAGAGATATCAAACTACTCAACCCAAATTCCTAAAAATATAGAAAAGAACTGAGTATCAAAACCAAAATCCACTCCTCTTTCTACTAGACTATACTACCTAGAAAAGAACAAAAACCTTTATTAGGTTGTAGAAGCAGTGCAAATCAAAGGTTCTGAGCACTGAGTATCAAGGAAGATTTCAGAGGAGATGGTATTTTCCTGGGACCTTAAAAGGAATATGCATAATTTTAATAATTGAAGAGTTGGGAGAATGTGGGTATAGCATTCCTTAAAGAAAGAAAAATTTGAGTAAAAACATAAACATGGGAGAGCACAAGGGATGTGTTTAGGGTATGACATCAATTTAGGTAGAAGGAAGTCAGATTATGGAGGATTTTGACAACCAGGTAGAGTACTTTTATTTCAATATACTAAGAAGTCAGAAGTCACTGAAAGCTTTTGAACAGAGGAATTATATGACAAAAGCAATGCTTTCCATCAGAGACTTTTTGAGAAATGTACTACTAGAGACAGAATAGTCTTCAATCCAATGAACTTTAAGCATGGAGAATATAGGATGTCTAAGGTACTTTAGAAAACAGAATGTTAGAAGACAGATCATAGAATGTCACAGCTGGAAAGAACCATAGGCAACAGAATAATAGAATTTAATGAAAATTTATGTCATGTAATGTCCATACACAGAAGAAATTCTATCATTTTAATCATTTTAGCTGTACATAGAGAGATTAATAAAATAGATTATCAGAACACACAACACAGGATGTTATAGATGGAAGGGAACTTTGAACCACTTGGTTCAATTCCTTTCATATTTTAAAATGTGGAAACTCAAACCCAGAGAGAGTAATTACAAGATCAATGTAGGCATAATGGTTAGAGGGAGAACAGAGGTTGGTTCCAAAACTGAGTGAATTGCCATCTCTCCTCCATGTTATTTATCACAAGTTAAATAGTAGTCACCACAATTAGAGGTGTAGTATACCATCACTAGTACAAATTATGTCAATTTCATTCTGAATAGACAGAATGGTAATATTTTCTTGCCCCATTCCATCCCAGGCATTCCATACCGTCCAATGTCATCTTATTCCATTCATCTCATTCTCCAGCAGATATTTTTTCATTCCTTTCTGGATTCAAACCATCATTCATCATTTCTGTATGTAGAAATATAACTAGGGACAAGTTGCATATAAATTATTTTGTTTTGCTAACAGAAATAGTTGAAACTGTAAATACCACTTGTGTTCCTTAAGAGTCTTCCAAATTGTGCTCTTTTTACCCAATTAACTTTGTTTCTTCTTTTTTATGTCCTCAATATGATTTATAGATCTCTTAGTAAGGATCAGAGATTTGATAACATATTCTATCCTTGGTATAAGAGAAAAAGATGTTTTTGAGTTGTTTTTTCTCTTTTTTTTAATGCTTTATTAACTTCTGATTTACATCATCTGTTTCCGCCAGATTTTGAGTTACAAATTTTCTCCCCATTTCTCCCCCACCCACCGCCCCAAAATAGCAGTCCCACAGGATATCCCCTCCTCCAATCTGCTCTCTCCCACATTTTCCGACATACCCCTTTCCACTTTTCCAGTGGATCTCTATGCCTCAGTGCCTGCACATCCCATTTCCCAATTACATGTAAGACGGTATTAATAATAGTATATATATATATATATACATATATATACACACAAATGTATACATATATATATATATATACATATTTGAATATTTGATTTCAAAACTTTCAATTCCAGATTCATTCCCTTACTTCCCCGTCACCCACCCCTACTGGGAAGATACGAAGTTCAGTATAGGTTGCACATGTGCTGCTAATGCAAAACAATAACATAGTAGATACATTTTAAAAGACTGACTACACTTCCCTCCTTCCCATCCCACCTCCCACATGCTCTACTCTCCACTTTGATCCCATCTATTTTCAAAAGTGAGTGCTTCCAACCTCCCTCCCCCCCAGCCTACCCTCCCTTCATCTCCCCTTTCATCCCCTTCCCCCCCTGTTCTCCTGGAGGGTGAGATACCCTATTTAGTGTGTATTTCACTCCCTCCTCAAGCCAAATTCAATGGGAATAAGGTTGACCCATTCCCTTTTGCCTTCCTATTCTTCTCCTCCATTGTAACCATTTTCCCTTGGCTCTTCTGTATGAGATAGTTTACCCCAATCTGTTTCTCCCCATCTCCTCTCATTGTATTCCTCTCACCTCTTAATTTCACCTTTTAAGTATCAATCCTTCCTGTTAAATTGGTCCCGTGCCCTCTATCTATGTATACTTGTAAACATATATACACACATTCACATTTGTATTCATATGACCGCATACCCTCATATAAAGAC
>NW_027187460.1:11304519-11311387 GCF_028583685.1 Petaurus breviceps papuanus | reverse complement strand
ACATACACATATATATCTCTAATCCCTTCAACTACTGAGAAACATTTCATAAGTTACAATTATTGTTTTTTCCATTTAGGAATGTTAATAGTTCAAATTTGATAAGTTCCTTATGATTCCTTTTCCCTGTTTACCTTCTCATGCTTCTCTTACTTATTATATCTGAATATCAAATTTTCTATTCAACTCTGGTTTTTTCAGCAAGAATACTTGAACGTCCTCTATTCCACTGAATGACCATATTTTCCCCTGAAACATGATACTCAGTTTTGCTGGGTAGGTGACTCTTGGTTTTAATCCCAGCTCCCTTGACCTCCGGAATATCACATTGCAGGCCCTTCGATCCCTCAGTGTAGAAGCTGCCAGATCCTGGGTTATCCTGATTGTGTTTCCACAATATTCAAATTGTTTCTTCCTGGCTGCTTGTAATATTCTCTCCTTAATCTGGGAATTCCAGAACCTGGCTATAATATTCCTATGAGTTTTCTTTTTGGGATCTTTTTTCAGGAGGTGATCGGTGGATTCTTTCAACCTCTATTTTTCCCTCTGGTACTAACACATCAGGGCAGTTTTCTTTTGAGAACTTCCTGGAGGATGATTTCTAGGTTCTTACTTTGGTCATGGCTTTCAGGCAGTCCAATAATTTTTAAATTATCTCTCCTGGATCTATTTTCCAGGTCAGTGGTTTTTCCCATGAGATATTTCACATTGCCTTCTATTCTTTCATTTGTTTGGATCTGTTTAACAGCATCTTGATTTCTCCTAAAGTCATTAGCTTCCATTTGTTCCAATCTAATTCTGAAGCAATGATTCTCCTCATTGAGTTTTTGAGATTCTGTTTCCATCAGGCAAATTCGGCTTTTTAAGGCATTCTTCTCCTCATTGCCTTTTTGGGCCTCCTTTGCCATTTGAGTCAGTCTGTTTTTTAAAGTAGTATTTTCCTCAGTCAGGCTGTTGACTCTCATTTCATAATTTTCTTGCATTGTTCTCATTTCTCTTTCCAATTTTTCCTCCACTTCTCTTATTTGGTTTTCAAAATCTTTCTTAAGGTCCTCTATGGCCTGTAACCAGCTTGTATTTTCCTTTGAAGCTTTTGGTGCAGGAGTTCTGACTTCACTATTTTCCTCCTGTTCCATGCCTTGCTCCTTCTTATCCCCAAAATAGGAATGTAATGTTGGAATCTTCTGTCTGCTTTGTTTCCTTTGCCTGCTCATTTTGCCACTCAATTATTTGACTTTTGGGCTTTTTGCCATGGTAGGACTCTGCCACCAGAAAGGGGAGCTTTCCTCCCAAACGCTGGGGTTTTCTCAGCTGCTGGAGGTATTAGATGGGTGCCCTCTCTGAGGTCTCCACATGCTCTGGCAAGCTGGACACACACCCCGGGACCTCCACCCTAGACTGCAATCCAGACCCAAGCAGGTTAAAGCAAGAGCGATTACCCCTCAGACTGGTGCTTGGTCCCCCTACACTCTGCAGGGCAAGAGCTGAAGCTGCCACATGGTGCTGGCTGGCTGTGTCTCAAAGGCTTTTCACCCTGGGGGTAAAAGCCACGCACTCCCACTTACTGGTCCCAAAGTACAGATTGTACTGACCTCTCACTTTGTCCTTTGTGTCTATGTGTTGATATATCTGGAAACAGCCACAGCTGAGGCTGATCTGGAGTCCCTCTGGCTGGTGGTTGGTCAGGCCCGCCCTGGGGCTAAAGCCTTGGCACCACGGAGCTGGGCTCGGCTCCCAGAGGCTCCCAGAGCGCTGTGCTGGATTCCTGCTGGCCTGCTGGGCTGTCCTCAGCGGGAGATTAGCTTCTCTGTGTCATTTTGTGGGTTCTGCAACTCCAAAGTTTGTTTATAGTCCCCTTTTTACATGGATTGGGGAGGGTGGAAGCCGGAGCTGCGGGAAGATCGTGCTTCTACTCTGCCATCTTGGCTCCACATCCTGGGTTGTTTTTTTTTTTTAAACCAGTTTGGAAACTTCATATGTGAATGTGTTTGTTAAACCTTGCAAAGATAATTGGGCTCTTCATTGTACCAGGCTTCATTATTATAGAGAAAGTTATGCTTTGAGTACTTTTCAGGAAGCTAACATCCTTCACTGTTTTGGACAATAAAGGACAAGTAATATGGTAGTGTTTTCATTTATTATGCTGTGAGCTCCTTCTCTTGAAAAAGTAATGCGAGTTAATTTTACAGATACCTATGCAAAATATATAGCAAGAGAGAAGCAATCACAATGCTTATCTATGAATAAATGGACCTGAAAAATATTGAACCAAAATTTTTTATTTAGAGACCTGAGAAATTTTCTAGTCCTTTTATTTTACAGATAAAAAAATTGAGGCTTATAAAGTTTAAATAAATCATATACTATCACACAGCTACTCAGTGGAAGAGCTGAACTTAGAATTCCACTTTCCTGATTTATAATCAAATGTTCTTCTCGTTCTATTAGGGTTTCTTAACCTGGATCCTTTGATTAAAAAAAAAGTTATGAACATTTTTCAAAAATAATTTCCTTGTTTCATTTTGTTTATGTATTTTACTTTATTCATTTTTTTTTAAATCACCTAAGAAGTCATTAAAAAAAAACCATGACTCAAATTCAGGACAATTCCAGATACAAAATAGATGATGTAATTAATTCGAGACATCAAAAATACAAATAAAGTAACACTATGAGTTACCCACAAAGCACAAGAAAGATAAAGTACAGCATACCACATTGGGAGCAGTTAGTGCAAAAAGAGATTCCTAGAGAAAATGGCAAAGAATGAGGAACGAGGGAAGGAAGCAAGCATTAATTAATTACCTAATATGTGCCTGTGAGCAGCTAGGTGGGGCAGTGGAAAGAGAACAAGGCCTGGAGTCCCAAAGACATGAGTTCAAATCCAGTCTCAACCACTTAGTGACTGTGATTTCGGACAATTCATTTAACCCTGTTTGCCTCAGTTACCTCACCTGTAAAATGAACTAGAGAAGAGAATGGCCAATTATTCCAGTATCTTTGCCAAGAGAATACCAAATGGGATCACAAAGAGTCAGAAATGACTGAAATGACTCTATGACAACAATGATGTGCCAGAAACTGTGCCAACTACTTTACAAATATTATCTCATTCAATAGCCACAACAACCCAGTGAGTTTGGATCTCTTATTTTCCCCCTTTTATAGCTGATGAAATGAAAGCAGACATGGGTTAAGTAACTTGCCCAGAGGCACACGAATGGTAAGTTGTTGTGGGCTGCTCAGTGTCCAGCATTTAGCATGATTCAGAGACGTGAATAAGAAATGACCAGTCCATGTGGGTAGTTCAAGGAAGAATGACAAACTCCATTTATTGATTCTTAGGACAAGGTTTTTATAGAGCAATGAGACAAAGGAAGGGGACTCAAGTATTCATATCATTATCTTAGTCTGTCATATCCTGAAAGTAGCATGGCAGTAAGGCCTTTTGTTCTCTAGGTGCCAGAAAGTCTTAGGAAAAGTCAGTTAACTCCTTTCACATGCAGTCATATTACAAAGGATACTCTTGAGAACTGGCTTCAAGGCCTGAAGCCAAAGCGGCATCATCAAGTACATCTGCATAGGAACTGACCACCTAAGAATTCAGATATTTTGGTTTTGAACAACTAAAGTCTTGGGGCAGAGCCAGTTGGTTGCAGAACTCAAACAACATCTTTATAAGTGTAACCCATATCAAAAGAACTCAGGAGCTAATTTGAGGAAAAGTCGCTTCTCAAAGAGGTCTTTGATATTTGGGTCCACTGATATCAAGGTAATTATCTGAAGTCCTGGTTCAGGACTCTTTGTCTGAGGCCAAATGTGAAGTCAGATCTTCTTGATTACAGGTCCAGCACTCTATCCACAATTCAAATCTCACTTCCCCTAGAAGACACGATGATAAGTACAAAGATGTGGATGTGAGGAGGACTCAACATAGTTAATAATATGTTAGGCCTGGAAGGATTCTTTGGTGATCCTTGACTTCTGATCTCCTTGGTTTCCTTTAAATCCCAACTAAAATCCAATCTTCTATAGGAAGCCTTCACCAATTAATCACTTTACTCTAGTGTCTTCTCTCCATTAATTATCACCTGTTAAGGGAGTATGGGGGGTGGGGTGTCCAGGGAGAACTAGCATCTCTGGTGTGAGGGCTTCCCAAGTCCTTTTCAAGGTTACTCATTTACCTTTGGTGCCCACCTTCACCCAACTCTCATCTGTGACTTCAAGAAGCTATAGAACGTGCAGCAGTCACACCCTGGTAAAACCATCTCAGCAGAAAGGCAAAAATAAGTTGAGAGCAACCAATAGGCTTCAGATGGGTCAGCGAGTTAGATGGGTGTCCAGCAGAAGGGGCCAATGAGAACAATTTGTTCCAACAACCACAAGGGTGACTGAAGCAAACACTGTGGAGTTTAGAGCTTGGTCAGACATCAAAGAAGCCAAAGTTGTCTACTACATCCTAGGCCATCGCCAGTCATCCTGACTTTGATCTTGCCACTAGACTTTGAGGACTCTGGAAGAGAGAGTAAGGCTGATGACCATGCAACTCTGCCTTCCTTAAATCCAGTTCACCAAAGAATCAAGGCATTATCCTGTGATATCATTGGTCCTCTTTGAAATGAAATGCCTATCCATCATGTATATAGATTGTTTATACATATTTGTTTGTATGTTGTCTCCCCCATTAGATAGTAAGCTCCTTGAGAGCAAAGATTCTTTTTTCCTCTTTTCATATCCCAGCACTAAGCACAGTGCCTGACACATGTTTATTGATTGATTGATCCCAGGTCTCATCATTCTGCCACACCAAGGTACTATATACTAAGGAATGACATTTTTTAAAAACTATGTCTAGAAGTTTTAATGAATTGATCTTTTCTAATGTAGTTGAATGATACATTATACTTTGCAATTTAACCCATATATCTATATCATCTACTTTTTAATATATTCATGAGGACCTTCATTATATAGATGCAGAGGGCAGCCCCTCCATGACTTAGCTGACAATCTTCATGATTTGCTATGAGCAAAAAAATAAAATAAAATCCAGTAATTGATTGCTAGTTATGAACCTTTCTTCAAATTTTAAAGATGAATCTCTAATAACAGTTGCATAGTATATTTCTTGTCTTAAACTTGAATCATTTCTAGCTAAGTGAAACCAGTTAGAGTTTTTCTCCTCTCCCCGGGTCTTTGTGTATTCAGGATTACATCCACTACCCTATAAATCATCAGACAAGAAGTTTATTTTATTCAAAATTCTATATATAAACCGTAAATTCCTATTAGAAGATTTACAATAAATGGTTATTAATATAGTTGGAACAAAGTGTCTAATAGCATGTGAGGTGACAGTGAGGATAATTTTAGGTCCAGACTTGCAATATTTTAAACAATGAAGAGAACTTGTATCATCTTAATGAAGTGTTAACTCAAAACTAAACTGTGTATTAAAATTAAATATGTAGTTTCTCAAATTATATATATATACATATATGCACATATACACGAATGCATGCATCTACATATATGATAAATCTGCAAAATATGTATATATGTATGTATGTGTATAAACACACACATGTTCTTTGGGTGCTTCGAGATAAGGGAAGAAAAGTTTAGGCAAATTAGTTCTTCTTGATATGTCCCTATAACCAATAATATCAACCCAATCTCCTCTTAATTGAGTTTCTGCTATCTCCTTTCCAATAATACCTCTGTTACTTTGAGATATCAGGAAACTACCATGATTTCTGTGAAACCTCTGCTCTGCTGCATAGGATTATATCCTCTCATTAAATGTAGGTTGATAATAATTATGATGGTCAGATTGTTTGATCTTAATGAAGGAAAGGAATGCAAACAATGCAAAATCTCAAAATCATTTTCATGCAATGAAAATTTATTAAAATAAGAGTCTTTTTAAGTTGTTCTTTGTGGCCCTGATTCTAACACAGGAGGAGTTTTCAAAAAGCTTTGAAGGGAAAGGCAATTTCTTATATGTCCTGCCAAATTGGAACAGCTTAATGTTTAATCCTTAGTCCTGGCCCAAGTGTTATACAGCATTTGCTGTTGAAGAACTAGCAAATTCAGCAGGAAGAGCCCATTAACTTGGAGTTATTTTTTCTTCCCCAATACCCCAACCACAATTAACAAACATGTATTAAGTGCCTACTGTGTGCAGAGCACTATGACTCAGATTTGTGAGATGCAAATATGGGAAAGGATGCCCTCCTTATATTTGGTCTTATAGAAGAATAACCACAAGCACCCAACACTAAATATACAATAAGTGAGTTAGAGAAATGTAAAACAAAATTACAATCAAAATCTGAAGGAAAAGGTTGTGACCATCCCAGGGGATATATTTTTGACCAAAGTTATTCATGAATATGTAGCAAGAAATTAAATTCCCTAGCTGCAAGATGCAGCAACAAACTTAGTGAAAGCGTCTTTTTTTTTTCTTTTTACCTTCTAACTCCATTAAGAATCTTAAAAAAGAAGGATGTATAGAAAAATTTAATGTCTCTAATATCAAGCAGCATGGAGGCACTGTAACGTGAAGTCAGGAGGACTGGACTCAAATCTTGCAGCAAAATTTACCCGGACAGAGCACACTGGGCCTTGGAGTCAAAAAGACTTGAGGACAAATCCTGCCTCTGATACTTACTACCCATGTGACCCTGGGAAAGTAATTTACCCTCTCTCAGCCACTGTTTCCTTAACTGTAAAATGGGAACGATAATATTACCTACTTCCTAAGGTTGTTGTAAAGAGATATTATGTAAAAAGCACTTAGCCAAGTGCCTGACATATAGTAGATAGATAGATAGATAGATAGATAGATAGATAGATAGATAGATAG
>NW_027187460.1:11248069-11304509 GCF_028583685.1 Petaurus breviceps papuanus | reverse complement strand
TAGATAGATAGATAGATAGATAGATAGATAGATAGATAGATAGATAGATAGATAGGTAGATAGATAGATAGATACATAGATACATAGATAGATAGATACATAGTAACATAGTCCAAATCTCTCATTTTAAAAATAAATAAACTTCGGCCCAGCAAAATAATTTCATAATTCTCAGGCTAAGATGGCAAATAATTCACCCAAGTTCTTACAGGTAGTAAACTGAAAGAACCTGAATTCTGGTCCTCTGATTCTAAAGACAGTGTTCTTTCTACTGTTCTACGGTAAAGAAGAGATCCAGAAGAAGTTTTCTAGGAAAATTTGACCCCTAAAGTTTTTTTTTTCCAGTTTTGAACTCATCACTTTTGAAAGTTCACTCTGTGTAGAAAGAGAACGACATGCACATGCTGAGGCCCCTTGCTTCTTTCTCCTAAACATTTACATAGTTCTTTTAAAATCTTTTATTTCAGTAGATAATTGAAGAGTTTATTTTTTTTCTTTAGATGGTTTTTATTTCTTGGTACACAACATAATTTCTCATAAGTAACAGGTGATGAGTCATTATTTATTGATCCATTGAATTGGCAAATTTTTCATCAATTCCACATTCCACAAATTCTATGAAGCTTTCCCTTATGTCCTCCCCACTTTATCTGGGGATTGTATGTGTTGGGATCAAAGGGGAGGAGGAGGTTTGTGCTTTTATTGAACCTCTCTTACATGATTAGCATGTTCTGTTGTGCCATATGTGTCTAGGTGTACATTTCTGATCAGCTGCACTAGCCAGTAAGCCCCTGGAGGCCAGGCACAGGGCTTTATTCAAATATCTATCTGCTTTTGGATCGTGTTTAAGGCCTTACAAATAGTAGGTCCTCAGGGAATTAATTTATCTTTAGAGGCCATGTCTACAGGCTGTGCCTACAAATAGCAAATGACAAGTAAAACGAGTTGGTCTGCCCTTTATATTCAGGAATGGAAAGATGTGAGAGACATTCGTTAGGGAGGACATCAATAGAACTTGGAAAATGAATCATTTCTAGGTCTGAGGAAAAGGAAAGGACAATGATGAACACTAACCTGGGATCCAGGGTGACTAGGAAAGTCAAGAATTTAACTAGCATGTAACAAGTGAAAGGACATGGTGGGGGGGAGTGTGGAATAGGGTGCAATGTTAAGGTTCTCTTTGTCATGTCCCTCTCCCTCCCTTCCTCCCTTCCTTCCTTCCTCCCTTCCTCCCTTCCTCCCTTCCTCCCTTCCTTCCTTCCTTCCTTCCTTCCTTCCTTCCTTCCTTCCTTCCTTCCTTCCTTCCTTCTTTTCTTCTTTTCTTCCTTTCTTCTTTTCTTCCTTCCTTCATTCTTTCCTTTTTCATTCATTGATTTTTAAAATTTCTTTTTGTACTTACTTTTAAAAATATGAAAGTAAAGTTGTTTAAAAGAAGACAGTTAAATCAGCATGATGATATATCATTTTAGTGATTCCTTTTATGAAATTGATTCTGAAATATGATTTATTTTCTTTCTCAGAAACACATCTTAACTCTGCTTTGTTTTGATCTTTATAAGTTATGTTGGAGCCCTAGACAAACAAAGAGGATTACAAGGGCATTTCATTCAGGAAAGTTCTTTTTGAGTATATGCAAGGGCACATCTCAGTCTTTTCTTGTCTTTCAGATAATAATTAGTTTTCCACATTTATATATATATATATAGTTTCCTCATGTCTACCTGTTTGTGTACCTGTTTCTCTCTTTAAATGACCAGATCAAGTGTCACCATCTCCACAAATCCTTCTTCCATGAGCCTAAGGTGAACAAATTTTTCTAAAGCATTTTGTGGGAATCTCTCATTTTCAATCGAATCATTCCATCTTATAATTATTTTTGTACATATATGTTATGCTCTTCTACAAAATAGACTGTAAACTTCTTGAGGGCAAATATATGATTTTTTTCTTTGTATTCCCAGCATACCATATAATGTATTAGATATAATATGTAGTTAGGATTATTGTATTTTTTTAGCATGGAAATTAATGATGGCTTTGTAAATCATTCATATAGTTGAAAATATTCAGTTACAAAATGGAAACCAAATGTCAAGATCTACAACTTTTTATATCATCATGATTCATGGCCATCAAGTAGTTCAAATCCTGAAGATAGATTTCACTAAAAATATTTCAAAAAATGAATTCTGGGTAACATCCACATAAGAGTTCTATTTTCGGGGCGGCCAGGTAGCGCAGAGAGTAAGAGCACTGGCCCCAGAGTCGGGATGACCTGGGATCGAATCCGGGCTCAGACACTTAGCACCCACCCAGAAACACATGGCTGTATAACCTTGAGCAAGTTACTTAACCGCACTTGGTTAGGGGCGGCCAGGTGGCACAGTGAGTAAGAGCACTGGCCCCAGAGTTGGGATGACCTGAGATTGAATCCGGGCTCTGATACTTAGCACCACACCCAGAAATAACTGGCCATGTAAACTTGAGCAAGTTACTTAATCCCAATTGCTTAAAAAAAGAGTTCTGTTTTCCTTTAAATTTTTCAAAGCATTTTTCATATATTATGTCCTTTGATTTTTCAATATAGTAAGATAGGAACTACGTGTGATGCCAATACCCATTTTACAGAAAATAAAATTGAGGTATACTAAAGTTAAGCAACTTGTCTATGATCTTCCATCTCATAGCTTTCTGAGGCAGAATTTGAGGACAAATTTATTGACACTCCTCCACCACTCCCCCCAAAAAACACAGACCTCTAACCATTATTAGAGCATTCTGCCTTACAATATGTATTATTTTAGAGCAGAGATTTTGAATGCATGTGTGGGAGTGGGGGAGTGATGAACCCTTTTGTAAGTCTAGTAAGTTCTAGTTTAAATATGTGTATATATATATATATATATATATATATATATATATATACATATACATATACAATAAAATATGTGGATTAAAAAGGAAAGCAATTCTGTTGATATAAAAACACAACTTCTTCCAACCTATGTTCATGAACACTATATGGTTGTGAAATGCTATAGATTGTGTTAGAATTTTTTTATATGTTATTTTACTGAAATTGCATTGTTTTCTCTTTTAAAAATTTATTTTAAGGGAGGAATCAATAAAGGCAGAGGAAGGAAAACTACATTTGGAAATCAGTGTCTACAAATGAAGAAACTTAAATGATTTTAATGGACTACAAGAAAAAAAGTATAACAAAGAAATAAACAAATGCTTCATTTTTAAGTTGCATTGAGAGGAAGAGTATTCAAAATATGGAAGGTCATCTATTTAAAGAAACATAGGTATCAAGATGCTGTCTAATCCAACCTTCTTCTTTTACACATGAGGAATCTAAGTCTCACAAATGTTGCAACTTTTCCATACCCACTGACTTTAGAAATGGAAATTAAGCCCAGGCCCTTTGATTCCAGTGGATGATCTTTCCACTTTATTGCACTTTCTCCATAGTTCAAATAATACTTCAAATATTCTGTTTAATTCTGAATATCATACTTTTGGAAAGATATCAACAAGTGAATATAGAGAGGAAGATTTGATTAGGAATGCAAAACTATGCCACAAGAAGATTAATTGAAGGAACTGGGACTTGGGGGCTTAGAGGAAATAATTCAGGGGAGACACAGAAATTATTTTCAGGCAATTGAGGTGAAAATATTGAACTGAATGACATTTACATAGACACATACTTCAATGTAATAGGGGAAACAAGATTTCTAAGACTTAGAGCTGTCAAAAGTAGGAAGGGAGGCTTCAAGGAACAGTGTTTCAAGGGTTTCATTCATTTCACAGGTTCCTAAATGTATTTGGCATATTGCCTCCTTTTAAAAAAAATCACTCAGCACCCTCTTGAAATCTACTTTCTTTAACCCCTTAACAATTTTTAAAAATTTCCATCACTTTAAAAAAACATAATTTTTAAAAATGACACATCTTAAATTTGATAATTTATTATGAATATGTTTTTTCTGCATTGAAATTTGGATAAGGCAATAAATAGTACATCATGTGACCATATAGTGTTATATTATAAACAGATCATTACATGTACATATTTCTTCCATTGCATGCTGGGTTTCCCAAAAAGGTGTGACATGCTCACCTGCCAACACTAACTTGTTAAGGTCTGGCAGTGGACTTGACCATTGATTGGTTATAACTTGAAATTTGAGTATTTATTTGGAAAATAATGTAATCACTACAACTTTAACTCTGTTACACAACAGATGAAATATATACAGTTTTTTAAAATTTTCTTCTCTTCTTTCCTTACACTTCCACAACCCCCTTACTTTTATTCAATTCTACCCAATTGCACCTGAGGCTACTACTGCCCTCTAGGATTGTTTTAGTGACCCCCAGGGGGTGGTATCATCCACTTTGGGAACCTATGATAGATGTTGGACAATAACTTGTACTTGTGAAAAAAATTCCTGTTCAGGCAGGTGTTGGTTAAGATTTGAGGTCCCCAAGATGTTATGATTCAATGATTTGTGTTATCTGTTAGTTATAAAATTCATTTTTAACAAATATCATAGGGATATCATCACCTGTCAGGAAAGAGTCAATGGAAAATGAGTTTCTTTATGATAAGAGGACCCTAGGACTCAATAATCTAGTAAAATTGATAACACAGCAATAAATATAGTGGGTTTAATAAGATAGGTACAGTAAAGTAAATGAAACATGTAGATTTGAGGGGGGGGACAGTAAAAACATTTCTAGGAGAAGAGAAAATCCAGAGTCTCAATAAACTTGGCAAATAATATTCCTATTACCATAGAGGAGTCTATCAAATAAATAAAAAGCTTCCATTTTCTTTCATCATTTTTCATCTTGATTGCATCGTTTTTTGTTTTTTGTATTTTTTTGCTTTTTTTTGGAGGGGGAAAGGTAGGGCAATTAGGGTTAAGTGACTTGCCCAAGGTCACACAGCTAGTTTTTTTGTGTTAGGTTTCTGAGGCTAGATTCAAACTCGGGTCCTCCTGACCCCAGGGCTGGTGCTCTATTCACTGAGCCACCTAGCCGTCCCTTCTTTGCAATCAAGGTTAGCAGAGGTTGGCAACCTTTCCAAGGGACAATCTCAATTGCTCTAAATAGAGTGAAATCTCTTTGAAAAATCTGGGTTCTTCTAGGTGAGATCAATCTAAAAGTGAATATAGACTGAGGTTTTGGTTTTTCGCCTGTCTTGGGAACTCAGAAGACTGGAAGAGTAGACCTCTGGAGGGAAAGTCTAGAGTGGATAAAATGTTGTATTTAGAGACAGGAAGATCTGACTTTCAATGCTGACTCAGAAATGCATTATCTGTGTGAATCTCAGCAAAATATTTAATCTCTCTGGACTTCAGTTTCTTCATTTGTGCAACAGAGTCTCAGTGGCCACTTAGGTCTTTTCCAGCTCTAAACTCCATTCCTGATACTCTCTCCCTCTTTGTCTCTGCCTTCTAGAATCCTTCAAGGCTCAGACAAAGTCCAGATTTTGTAAGAAAATTTTCCAAGTCCTCTTTCATCTCAGTATCTTCCCACAGAGACTATACCCAACTTTCCAGGATATAATTTATTTGTATATAATTGTTTGCATGTTGTTTTCCCCATTGAGCTCTTTAGGACATGGATTGTCCCAGCCCCCCCCCCCCCCCCTTCTCCCTTCTCTGTATTCTCATTTCTTGCTTAGTGAAAATATCGGCACACAGTAGACAATTTTTAAATGCTTGTGGACTGACTGACTATGAAACACCAGCATTCAGTTTAGCTCTATGACTACAAAAGTTTAGCCCTGTCCTAGAATAGCTGCATTAGCCAGTGTTCATGGAAATGGTTTTAGATGATTTCCTGGGAGTTGGAGATAATTCACTCTGCCTAAGAAGACATAAGCTAATTTTGAAAGAAATCCCTTTGCTGTCATCTACTATAACAGAGCCAATTTAGATAAATCCTTGAACTGGGATTCCTCATGCATAATATATTACACTAAACAAAGTGAAGCTGACCCGGCACATTAATAGTGTCCAAATGATTGCTTAGTTTTAGTGCCAGATTCTTTCTTAAAAATTCCAATTTTTAATCTCGACTGTGCAAACAAAGACCAAAGAGGAAAGATTAAGAATATTCTAGGGACTGTGAAAAGTTCAAAGGGAGCTTGTATTATAAAAACCAGCCACTTCCTGGGCTTCAGGAATATTTTCACGATCTGATCTGTATGATAACTAGACTATAATTTGTAATGAAAGAGCCACTCAAGTGTGATATTCAATGTTGCCCAGCTTCAAATGGTGACTTGAATTACTACACTAGTCCACCTGAAAGCCTTGAAATACACCCAGAGAGGGGAAAGACAGAGAAAAATAACAGTATCTCCCACTTTTAAAGAATTTAATGGTGACAAAACTTTCACACACATTCTCTCGTTGTATTTTCCCAACATCGGTATGGTGGGAAGTAATAGCCTTATTTTACATAGGAGGAAATGAAGACTCAGAAAGGTGAAAGGATGCATCCAAAATCCCATAGAAAGTGTGAAATGGGTATAAGGAATTTGAATGCAAGCCAGCAATGTAGTGTGTGATCCAAAAAATCAAAACTGAAGCTATTATTGAATTAATGAAAGCATATTATCCAGCTCAACAGAACCAGGGGAACCATTATATCCTAGCTGGTTCAAACTACATATGGAGTATCATGTCCAGTTCTAGGTATTATGTTTACGAGACTCATTAACAGATTGCAGAACTTTCCAGAAAAGAAATAAGAGCCAAATTAAGGGACTGGAAACCTTGTCATTGAATGATTGATTGAATTAGGTTTTTTGTTTGTTTGTTTGTTTTATTTTTGTGGGGTTTTTTGTTGTTCATTTTGGTTTTGTTTTTTGTCATGGAGAAGAGAAGAATTAGGGATGGCCATGATAGCTGTACTCAAGTATTTCAAGTACTGCCATATGAAAGAGGCATTAGATGTGTTCTCTTTAATCCTAGAAGAAAAAAGTAGGGTTAGAAGGAAGACGTTGCAAAGAGTCAAATTTAGTCTTGATAAGAGAAAAAAAATTTCTTAAAATTAGAACTGTGTAGTAGTCAATTTGTTGACCTCAAAAAGTGCTGGGTTCTCTCCCAATGAATGACTTCAAACAATGGTAGCCTGACTGGTTATGAATTATTAAGAGTGGATATTACTCTCAGGTATGGATTGGACTAGATGATTGTTGAGTTCCCTGTCAATTATAACTTCTGTGAATCTGTGATATATCATCAGTATGTAATAAGGAACCCCATGCAGTACCATCCATATATCCCATGCAACTGGGGAAGCAGTAAGGGAGTAAGCCATGACACAGAAGAACAGTTGAAATTTGTTTTTATCCCCACTATTACAAGAAGTTAATCAGACAGTGTAGGACTATGGGAAAGTGTGTGCATGACCAGCAGCCCCAGAGTGTGTTTGGCTTCTAAAGCACAAAGTTGTACTTCTAGGTAGAAAAGGATTAGGAGGAGTCTTTGTTGATTCGGAAGTTGAGATACAGATTCTCCAAATCTTTGGGATGTTGCCTCACTATTAATCCAACCATCTAAGTTCAGTTCCTTCTGTAGAACAGGAAGGAAACAAGAATTTATTAATCACCTATTACATGCCAAGCTCTAGGCTTTAAGTGCTTTATAGATATAATCTCACTTGATCTTCACAACAATTTTGTTAGTTAGGTGTTACCATTATTTGTATATGTGTGTGTATGTGTGTGTGTGTGTGTGTGTGTGTGTGTTTTACTGGAGGTTCAGTTAGCACATCACATTTTACCAAATGGCTTCAGACTTTGAGGTGGGGAAGGGAGAAGACCCAAAAAACAGTGCACTAAAAATGGACTTACTTCTTTCCACCCTTGGAGGTCAGCTGGGGGTCTGAACCAAATTAAAACTTTGGGTAGGTATTATCGTTGTGGTTTAAACTCTGTCCACACAGTGATGCCAAAAACTGTTGGGGTCTCATGATGTATTGTGGTGGAACTATTTCAAATAATTCAGAGTCAGACCACCTCTAATCCAAGTGTAGGTATTTACTGAGATTGGTTTCTCTCATGACGCCATCTAATTTCCAAGAGGAGCCAGAAACTTCAGAGAAAGCAAGCTGGATTTTTATAGGGGAAAGATACAATTATATAACAGAAATTATGACTATTAAAAAGGCAGGAGGGATTTGTTAAAGGATTAGGTAATAAGGGAGGGGTCCCAGCCACAGTGGAACCACACATGCAATTACCCATAATGCATATAGAAAAACCCATGGGGGGGTATATCTGTATAATAATGGTATTATAATAAGCCTCTCTATGTCAAAAGTTCACTCTAGGTCAGTTCTTTACTATCAATGTGCAGGTGCCTACTTAGGAAAAGTCCCTTCTATTGTTTTCAGGTTCACATCCTGCTTGGACATCCTGGTGGTGCTGCTTTCTGATTGGCTGAGTATTGTGATCCTGTCTAAGACTAGATGGATGTGGCTGTGGTTGAGTGAATGGACACTCCTGCTATTTCTGTGGGAAATATGAGGAATGGGTCTTGGGGCAGTGGTTAGTTAGAGTCAATGGCTGGGATCCCCTCACATGGACATGCCTGCTGTTCTGCAGAAATATAAGTTCATGAATACACCTGTTTTTCTAGTAAGCAGTGAGACATATATGAAGTTAGGATATTGAGTATGGGTGTGGGATAGGGTGGGGTGGTGAGTGGGTAGGTAGGGGCAGTGGGCCTGCTATTGTTCAGTGGAATCTATAAGAAATTAGAATATTGGGGCTGGTGGCAGCTTTATTAGGATTCCATCATTATTACTATCCCCATTTTACAGTTGAGGAAACTGAGACAGACAGATTACTCTTGTAATCTGTGAAGAAAGTCACTCTTTCTGGGTCAGATAACTAATAATTGTTTGAGGCTACATTTGTTCTCAGATCTTCCCAACTCCATGTTCAGGAGTCTCTTTACTAGGCCACATTATCTGTTGAATGTAAGCCATGAGGTGATGATGAGTCATAAAGATATAAGAACCTTGGTTAAAAAATAATACTCACTGGAGAGAAGGGAAAAATGTGTTGACTATTTATGAATTTTTATGGGGCAATTTATGTGTTTTCTGATTTTATTTGTTCCTGTGAGTCCTTCGCATTTGAGGAGGGGGTGAAATAAAGTTTATTTTATACATAACATGTACTGGTTACCTTTAGAGATGTAAGGAACAAAAATATTCATGGCCTCAGAAACAAAAATCAAAACAAATTAATGGTTTCCTGAATAGCTTTGGAAGATAGAGTGACTAACCAAGTATCACTGAACACACATACACACCCACACACACACAATGAGGAAGAGAATGATTTGCAATAAACTTAAGTGAGGTGAGTTTTTTTGGGGGGATAGGTCCCAGATATCAAAACTCCTTTCCTGGTTTGTGGATCTCAAATTGCAGACTCTGGGAAATTATATATATATATTGGCTTTTTGGAAGGGGGTAAGGCAGGGCAATTGGGGTTAAGTGACTTGCCCAAGGTCACACAGCTGGTTTTGTGTTGTGTCTGAGGCCGGATTTGAACTCAGGTCCTCCTGACTCCAGGGCCAGTGCTCTATTCACTTCGCCATCTAGCTGCCCCTGGGAAATATATAGTATCTAGCAGCAACAGGTTTATGCCTTCTGAGATTCCTGTTACCTTGAGTACTTTCTTTTATTTTAACTTCTGGAAATTGACCAACTCCAAACGATTCACAGAGCCCTTCAATGTTAAAGAGGGAAAAAGAGAAATAAGGATGATGAAGACAATGATGATGATGATGGAGGAATGATTATATTTTAAACTTTTATAAGTTGACACTTTAACATTTTGATACTTCTCCAATTAAAATTATTACATGACAATTTGATGGATCAGACAAATTGGGAGTCAGAAAACCTAGCTATTAGGCCTAACACTGTTTCTATGTGTCATTAGATAAATTACTCATCCTTTTTGAGTCTTAATAATAACAGTTCACAGGGCAGAGGGAGGGGGAGAAAGTTTAAAACTTATGAAAGTAAATGTTGAAAACTTAAATAAATCAGAAAAAAATTAAAAAATAATAATAGCAGTTTATATTGCAATAAGACTTTTAAGATTTACAAAGTACTTTCCCTAACATAGCTTTATAAGGTAGGGAATATAAATGTTATTCCCAATTTACATATGTAGGAATGAAAACTTAGAAAAGTGACCTGAAAGGGCCATGATGATCCAAACTCACCTTCATGATTCCAAATTTATTACTCTTTGTACCACATAATATTGCTTTAGTTTTTTCATTTGTAGGTCGAACACAGCATATTTATGTTTACATGTTACATAACACTTCATTTATGTTGTTATGCTATGCTATTCTGGGATGTGATATGATGTGGTGTGATATGATCCATGTCATGGTATTATAGCATTGATAAGGTAAAGAAAGTCCAGAAGAGGTCAATTAGAGTAGGAATAGAGCTCCATGTCTTGACATTAAAAAAAACACAACTCTATTTATATACCCTAAAGGATGTGTTTTTTCTTTTTTGGAATAGACTTTGTGAGGTTGCTTCAAACTTTGTGAATCTTATAAGTAATTGAAGATTTAAAACAAAGAGGTTTACTTTAGCCTAACACAGCAAGGATATATAACCAGGATACGGTGACACTTAGTCTCTCTATCTCCATGCCATGGCCTTCTCAGCTCCATTTGGAAACTGGTTTGGTCACCAAGGGAGGGAGGAATTGATCCAATAGACTTAAGAAATTCACCAGGTCTGACAGGCTATGATTCCATGTTGCTGGGACTCTTCATGCCCTTAGATGAGTAGGAAACTCTTTCAGGGAAGCTCAGGTAAATCACAAAAGCCAATTAGCTTGCAGAAACAGTTTATTTCTTCCTTTAGCTAAAGTCTTCTTATGTTGTATGTGGGAGAAAGGAGCAGTATTAGGGAAATGCTGGTCCTTTCACAAATAGTTCCTCTCTTCTAATTCACATAGTGTGTAAGTCTATGGTATGCATACTTGTGGGATTGGCTTAGACTTTTTCCTAAAATGAGGTAGACAGTCAATAATACCACTGATTCTGGGAATAGTCCAGGTATGTTTGGTACATCCACTGGGGACACAGGGATGCAGGGTTCTTGAGGCTATCTTTTATAAGGCAGCTTCAGGTGACAGTTAATTTAGAGCTTTTGATGACAGCTCTGTGGTTATTTTTATGTACTTCATGTTTTCTCCTTCATCATTTTAAACATGAAAGGTTCACGGGCAAGTTTTGGCAAGGAGTCTCCTCAGGCTCAGAAAGTAAAAGCAAAAGACACACTCTGAACAATTAACAGCTTTGGAAAGACACATGCTATAGAAATACAGGGAGAGGTGAGAGGATACAGGAGGGATCTTGAGAGGAGAGGGCAGGGGAATAGGTTAAAGTGGAGGGATATAGAAAGGCATTTAGATTAATGAGAATGAGAGGATAAGGGAGGGATCCTGGGAGAGGGGTGTGTTAAAGGAGGGCAAGGTAGAAGTGAAGTAGAGGAGTTAGGAGGGATAGGAAATGAGATATGCACAGATATAAAAACAAAGATCAAAAGTAGAATTTGTTGGGGAAAGTATATGTCTATGTATGCCTGTATGTATATATGTATGTATGTGTATATGTGTGTAATTATCTATATCTATATCTAAATATATTTGTGCTTAATTGTAGCTTGCCGCAGGGAGGGGGAAGGAAGGGAGGAAAAAGAACAAATAAAAAGTGCAAAGCAGAGAACAAAAGAAAACTTCCAAGGAAGCAAAGGAAAAATGGACAGTTCTCAACACAACGCTTAGTATTTACTATATAGGCTTTCTTAAAATGGAAGTGTATTGTTATATATTTTTAATTCTCTCTTATATTCTGCTGTGTACATGACACACTTTTTTACTTTTCTTATTTTGTATTTAAATTTCAACATTTAAGTTTATAATATGTTTCTTTTTCTTTTCTTATTGTTTTTTTTAAATTTTAGTAATAAAAATAAAATTTAAAAATGAAAGTTGAAGCTCTAAAATGAATAAAAAGTACTTCATGTTCATAAAAATAGAATGGACAGATCAAGTGAAGAGTTTTTGATGATGAGAAAGATATCAGTGTATAATAGACAGTAGGGAAGAAACCAGCAGACTGCCTGAACTAACTAACCAATCAGAAAACTAGTTAGGAACTGAGATGGTAGAATAGGTAATCTGCTTGAGAAGATGAGACAGAATGGTACCACTTGTGCATGCAGAGTTGTTTGCATTGGCAAGGAGTAGAAGTCCATCTTCATGTCAGACAGAAACAGGACAGAATGGAGGAAGGCATCTCAATGATGTGAGATCAGGAGAAGAGGAGAAAAGGCATGCCTCTCTGAAAAGCTTCAATTTTTTTTTCAGTAAAATTTGAAACAACATTCTCATCTGAAATGGTAGATACAAGCAGGAAGGAAACATGGGAGATATTAGGAGGGATGAAAAAGTATGGAAAGCTGCTCTTTCAGAGAACCTGATTATAAGTCAGCTTTGAGGATGTGAAGACATTGAGCTCCTGATGTATTTGCATAAACTACTTTATCTTAAGGCAAATCACTTTTTTTCACAATAGTCTTGTTAGATTATGGGTTACTATTTGCCTAGCATAGCTTTCTGAGCTAGAATTCAACCCTTTCAATTATGTGAAGATTACAGATGCTCAGTGATTGGCTCAGGGGCTCACAAATAGAGGTTTACATATTCATGGAGTCATAAGAGACCAGGGATTGGATTCTACTTCTACGAAGCTGGCTGTGTGATCATGACCAAAGCACTTAACTCCTCTGAGCATCAGGTTTCTCATTAGCCCCTAATGTACATTAGGGAATTAGAAATGGCACTAAAGACAAGAAAGATGACAAGAATTAAACATGACAAACTTAAAACACAGGAAGCATTGTTGGATTGAGGATTCTGAAGGGCTCAGTTCTTAAGTTATCCAGAAAAAGCAAAAGGGCTACAACCAAAAGCTTAGAGCCTCATATTTTTTTAAAAGACAAATGAAAGCAAGAGAATATACAGCTGTCAAATGATATACCCATTTTCTCATCTCTATAAGCCATTGTGACAACAATATACCTTTTTGAAGTAGATATGAGAAGAGAATTAGTAGACTGTTTTTTGTAGAAGACAACGTGTTTACTATCACAAAACTTATTGAGGCATTTAGAAAATAAAAGATACCAGTATGATCAATGTTTATTGATTACAAAGAAATCAATCAGTAAAGTACAATGCTATATTCAGTTCTCACCTTAAATAAGACATTTCTGATAACATTTGATAAAATCATTTAAGTTTTCTTGAAAGGTACAATAATAAATGTAACCGCTTGTCAACCATCTGATTGTTAATATCAAAGAAGATATACAACTTACAGATGAATGACTGTCAAAATGATAATGTCTATGGATATGATCCCAAGATGTATATATCCTGCCCTAGTTTATCTCCTAATATACAGTCAGATATCACTCAATGCCTCTAGGAAATCTCAAAATGGATTATCTCCTCGGTATTGTGGTATTGCAAACTCGACATGCACAAAGCAGAACTTATCATTCCTCCCCTCCCCCTACAACAAAATCCCTCTTCTTCTGAATTTCCCTATCACTGTGAAAGGCACTGCCATGATCCTCACTGACTCATGCTCAAAACCTCCATGTCATCCTTAACTCCCCAGTTGCACACACATTTGTCAAGTTTGGTAATTTCTATCTTCACAACATTTAGATTATATACTTTTTTTTCTCCATTCACATGGCCACCACCCTAACTCAGATCTTTTTCATCTCTCACCTGAAGTACAATAGCCTTCTTATCAATCTCCTTGTCTGAAGTCTCTCTCTACTCTAACCTACCCATGCCAAAGCAATTTTTCTAAAGCGTAATTTTGGTCTTGTCAGCTCCACCAGTCTAGCATGAAACACAGAATTCTCTGTTTTGAAGTTAGAGTTCTTTATAACCTGAGTCCTTCTTACCTGTCCAGTCTTCTTAGATGTTACTCTCCTTCATATACTTAAGGATCCATCTATATTAGCTTATGGTTCCTAGGGCACAGAACTCAACTGTCTATCTCTATTCTTTTGCATGGCCTATCACTCATTCCAGAAATTCTCTTCCTTCCTCTATTTCTTCTTAATTTTTCTTAGATTTCTTCAACACTCACCTCAAGTCCTACCTTCTGAATTATGTCTTTCCCTGCCCAATCCCACCCCAGTGTTAGTTCCTTATCTTTTTGGATTACAATCCATAAATAAATACACACACACACACACACACACACACACACCCATGTGTGTGTTTATATATAGATAGATAGGTATATTGATAGGTATTTACATTATACATATAGAAAATACATACTTGTGTGTATGTATATATATTTGTATAGGTATATATGTATAGGTATGTATATGTGTGTATACACACATAGATATGTACGTACCTAATTATGTATGTGTTATATCCCCCATTATATTATATTCTCCTGGGACACAGGGATCATTTCTGCATTGCTTTTTATTCTCAGTGTTTAGTACAGTGTCTTTCTCAAAATAATGCTTAATAAATCCTGAGGAAATTGGGTGGTGCTAAGTCCACACAAAACACTGTAGTTGAAATCATAAGGACCTGTGTTCAAATCTTTCCGCAGATAATGACTGGCTACATGACCCTTGGGACACTGTTTATCTTCTCTCAGTCTCAGCATTTTCATCTATAAAATGTGGACAAAAATAAGACGTACTTTACAGGTTGTTGCGTTAAATGAAATAGAGCACTTTGCAAAGCTTAAAGTGATTTATTGTTGTTGTTGTTGTGGAGAGTGCAGAGTCAAAATGAAAGGAGAATTTCCATATTGTTGTCTAATTATTTAAAACTCTCCGTGAGCTCGTTTGGGGTTTTCTTGGAAGAAATCTTAGAGTGGTTTTCCATTCTCTTCTCCAGCTCATGTTAATACAAGAGGAACCAAGGCAAACAGTTAAGTGACTTGCCCAGGGTCACACACCTAGTAGGTGTCTGGGGCCAGATTTGAGCACAGGAAGATAGTCTTCCTGAGTCCAGTTCCTGTACTCTATCCACTGTGCCATCTAGCTTCCCTGAGATTTCCTGCAGATGCTGAAATCTACCAAGGTATCAGGATGACTGATAATTACATAAAAACCCTTTTAAATGAGATTAAAAGTTTGGTTTAATTATCTACCCAGAGGGAAGACAATAGATGAAGAATGACTCTCTAATGGCACCAATCTTAAATAGAAATTAGTTCCTGTGAGCCTCATATTTATTAGAAAACCAAAAATTAACATTATGCATGTTGCATTATATTTTTATTTATTTTCTTAAACACTTCCAAATTTTATTTCAGTCTGATTCTCCAGCAACTTTGACATCTCTGGTCAAGACAATACAAAGTTGGAAGGATAATTGATCAAACTTCTGCATGTGTATGCATGTAGTTGTGTGTATACATTCATGTACACATATGAAGTGGTCCATATATATGGAAGCATGACATAATTTTAATATAGACATGTAATTAATGTGTATATATGAATATGAATCTGTGACAGACACTCCAGGTGGATGATGAGTTGTGTGTAGAATTTAAGAGGAGGAGGGGAAGAGACTAGAATGACTTTGGGAAATGATTTCTTTTTTTAATGACTCTAAACTTATCACTGAAATAAAAGCCAATTGTTACCTAGTAACACTTTTTTTCTGGTAATGTTGTATGGCTTTGAGTCATGAAACATCACATCCTGTGAAGAATTAAAGGTGAGGACCATTGAAAGGGTAGTGGAAAGTTACTTGGAAACAACAAATAGACTTACAACAAATTACCAAGAAAGCATTATTCAACAGAGATGGTAGAAAGAATGTCACCAGAGAGATGCATGATGGGAAAAGAAGGCCACCCTGTAATGTAATGAGAGTGAAGGTAGTGGAAGTCCTAGGGCTATTGATAAGACACTGTGCAGAAGATTCACACAGATTATGGGTGAACATCATGAGGAATCACTGCTAATCTGTGGCCTGAATCTTTGGAATCACTGATATCCAGCAACAATATTTAGAGGATTTTTGATTTCATCATAGGAAAATCTCACCCCCCAGTCAGAATGACTACTATCTCACTGCATGAATATTAGAGAATTCAGTGCTGTACAGTGGGAAGAACTTCGGAAGTCTTGTTAGAAGACATGGGTTCAAATAACACTTCTGATGACCATTGCTTGTGTGAATTTTGGCAAATGTCTTCATTTTTTTTTAAGCAATCAGGGTTAAGTAACTTGCTCAAGGTTACACAGCCAGTTATTGCTGGGTGTGGTGCTGAGTGGCTGAGCCTGGGATTCGATCTCCAGGTCATCCCAACACTGGAACCGGTGCTCTTACTTGCTGAGCCACTTGGCTGCCCCTATGTCTTCATTTTCTTGAGCTTTTTATCATCTCTAAAATGAGGAACCTTGACCAATTTCCTTTTGAGGCTCCTTCTAGCTACAGATCTATGATACTATATTCATACAGTTAGTATCACATGCAGAATTTGAGCTTAAGTGGGTAGCATGTATATAAAAATGACCTCTATGCAAAGATGACATGAATTTTAAAAATATGTATTTTCTATATAGATAACTTCCAGATCAATTTGTCTAGATTAGTCTTTCCCCTAATAATGTACGAACAATTTATTATTGGAAATTTCTGCTCCCCAGGTAATTCAAATTTATCATGCCCAAAATGGATGTCATATTTTCCTCAAAATCTTCTTTCTAATTCTGCTGTTTCCAACAAGGAAACATCACCATCTTTCCAGTATTTCTGGTTCAGACACAGAATGATCTTTGTCTCTTCACTCTCACTTTCCTAGTCTAAGCACTTGTCAATTCTAGAAATCTAGTTTATCATCTCTCATACACACTCCTCTCCATCTGTGTCCAAGCATTTATCACCTCCCTTTGGGATTTTTGCAATAGCCTCCTAAATGGTCCTCCTTCCTCTAACCTTGCCTCTCTTCAATGCAGCCTTCACTCCACACAGCTACCAAACTGATATCCCTTGTCTAATGATATCACAACCTGCTCAGTAATCTCCAATGCCTCTCTATTGCCTAGAGCATAAAATATAATCCCCTCTGTTGAACATTTATCTCATCCTGGCTCCAGCCTACTTTGCCTACTTGTCACCTTACCTATTCTAAGTTAGAATCTAATTAACCTATTTGCTGTCCTCATATTTAACATTACATCTTTAGTGTATGTGCATTTGCACAGACTAGTTCTCATGTCTGGATCACATCCCTTCATAATCTCTTATTTTTAGAATCCTAGGTTTCCTTGAAATCTCAGTACAATTTCCACTTTGTACATGAGGACTTTCCAATCTATCCTATTTCTAGTGACCTTTAGCTCCACAGAGATAAAGGTAGAAGATGGACTTGTGACTTCATTGCCATAGAGAAATCTTAATTGAGAAAATTCCTTCTTTTAATGCCTGTTTGGCATCTTCTCTGCAACTTACAGAGCTACCTGGAACATTGAGAATTTCAGTAATGTGCCAGGTATGACATGTCAAATAAGAGTCAAAAGGAGAATTGGAACCTAGTTCTTCCAGACTTAGAGACCAACTCCCTTGACCTGGAAACTTTCTCTAGCCAATGAATCTATTTTCTAACTTAGGGTCAAAAAAACTTGGGTTCAGATCCTGCCTTGATGCCTGCAGCTTGCAGCACCAACCAAATGGGCGATCATGAACAAATGAAGAATCGTGGGTCAGGAGGATACTGAAAGCATTCATACACTTATTGCATACATCCTAATCAAATCCCAATTAAGCATCTGAGGGTTAAGGTTTATATACTGTAGCTAAAGCACTTACATCACACTTTCTCATGGGAAACTTCACGTAGTTTGTGACATGAGGCACCTAACTTGCAACTTTGTAGGAGGCTACTCCTGTGGGATGCTTCCTTGCTTTCTTATCTCATGTGTCACTACTTTATCTATATCACTCAATTGGCCATTGTTCCAGGAAGGGCCAGAATGTTCTGAGTCTCCCTTGCATGGAGGGATGATTAGCAGAGGATGGAGAGCCAACATCCTAAGATAATAAGCTCCAGAGGATGGGAACAAGCTCAAGGGAGACCTTGGCCTGGATCCTCATCCCTTTGGGGAACTTCTTAGAGCTATGTGTCTCTTGACAAATCAATTGACAAATCACAAATAACCTATGCATCTCTAAAACAAGGGTGCTGCAATTAGTAGTATCTAAGTGTCTCTCTGAATAACAGATATGTTACTCAATGATCTCCATCTAATTTTATCTCCCATGGGCTTTGCTCACTATAAAATAATCTTATTTTAATTTTTATTATGTTGTATGTTTACTTTTATGTGCTTGTGTTATTTCCCCAGATAGAAAATAAAGTTGTTGAGGGAAAAGATAGTTTCATTTCAGTCTTTTTAGCCTTAGAACCTCAGAACAGTACCTGAAACATAAGAGGTTATTGGTAAATATTGATTACTGATTGAATGATTGACTCCTTATGTTATTTTTAAAATTCTATTTATTATTTCATTACATAGAAATCACAAACATAAAAATGCTAAATATAAATGTTAACTATTACTATTAGCCAGAAGCAAAGAAGAGATTTGAACTGGAACTCTATAAATTCAAATTTAGGAAACTTTTCACTATCCCATAGGTAGGGATGAGCCTGGACCAGAGAAGAATTTAGGCCTACTAATCTATTCTATCCAGGGCTCCAAAAGTCATTTCTCCCTTCCTTGATGCCCCTAACTACTTTCCAAAAATTTAAAGCAGCAGTAATTCCAATGAGAACAATATCTCTAACTATGTCTCATCCTGCTTAATTTTGACAGATTTTCTAACAGCCAACATTAACTTAAACTTGTGTCATTTTATAACTTCATTGATGAGAAAATGAGAGGATGTCATATAGACTTAGAAGTGGAGTCTTCTTTGAGAAAAGAAACACAGAAGACAGAAACAGTAGTAGCCACATTATGTCAGCCTATTTGAGTTTAACAGACTAGGAAGGAAAAAGGAAGGGCAAAACATACACACAAACATGTACACAAACAACACTTTAAAGAGATCCAAGCAGATGATCAGATCTCACAAAAACCTGGAATATTCCAATCTCTATATCAAGCCCATCTGTTTTCCTCTTCTGTTGCAGATGCAATCCAGAATGCCAGAAGAAACACGCAATTTGTACTAGGTCTGCATTTCCATCCAAATGACTTCAACTGTTATTTGAGGGGAGAATTTGTTTTTAAGTTACCTAGTTTGTAAAGGGCCAGGACAGTCAAGTCTTTTTAAAGGAGCATACTTTAGGACTCCAATTCAAGAATGCCACATATTCATTAATCTTACATTTTAGGAAACTGTTAATTCTAGAAAAGGTCTTTGAACTTAATATTAGAATGGATGAATGAATCAATAGATAAATTTTAAAACATTAATTCAAAGCTTAATATCTTTTAGTCTTGCATTATAGTTGGAACAAAGTGTTTATTGGCCCAGGATCTCAGCTTTAAGGCTACGCAAACCAAGTTTCATCTTTGGGAAAGATAGAAAGACAGAGATAGAATATGTATATACACACACCCATATATAATTACATATTAATTTCACCTATATATGTAAATATGTGAGTGTAGCTATGTATATAACCACATATATGTTATTGTGAGAATTATATGTATACACGTGTTTATATGTGTATGTAAACACACGCATTGTATACACATTATGTGTATAGGTACACATGTATATCTATATCATTTATTCTTACATAAAATCATAAAATTGGGTCAGGTCTCACGAGATCTAAACTTCAGTGCCTTCCACTCTAACAGGCTGTAACTCTTAAGACCAGCAAATTATCAACAAAGAATGGTTCTATTAAACAACTATAAAAATAAAAGGCAAAATGTTATTCACCTTTTTTGATATTCCCTCCTCTTCCTATTGATGCCACTCCACTCCAAATTCCAAGTACTCAGTCGCCCAAGTCCACCATTTTCCCCTCCAGTGTAAAAACTACTTCATGCCTCTTTTATATGGCAGATAACAGACTTCATTCTACCTCTATCTTTCCCCTTCTCCAAGTGCATTCCTTTTCTCACCCTTTAATTTTATTTCATTTTATATATCATCCCATCATATTCAACTCACACTCAACCCCTCTGTCTATGTATACTCCTAATTGCACTAATAATTACAAAATTATCTTCCCATGAAGGAATGTAAACAGGTTAACCTTATTGAATCCCTCATGATTTTTTTCTTATGTATCTTTTCATGCTTTTCTTTTTATGCTTTTTGAAAGTCAAATTTTGTATTCAGCTCTAAATATTTCACCACATCTGAACTACATTTTCTTTGGCTGGAATATTTCTTGACCCAGTCCTTTTGTGGGTTCTGCAACTCTGGAATTCATATTAAGCTATTTAAAGTTGTTTTGAAGGGAATTTGCAGAGGTGAGGGGAATCCTTGTGTTTTCTCTGCCATCTTGGCTCTGCCCCCTACTGAGGCTCTTGATCCAGGGTTATTATTATTCCCATTTTTTTGAGATTAAGAAATTCCAACTGAGGAGAGGTAAGCAATTTGCACAGATGACATTGCAGGGAAAAAATTTATGTGACAAGCCTTCTTGCATCCAAAGCTTACATTCTATTATTTCTTTCAACTTCCTTATTGACTTTCTCTCCTAGATCTCTGAAAATACTTTTCTAGTCTAATCTTAAACTATTCTCCTACTCAAAGAATGTACTAGCAGCAGACTAGCCTCTTCAATGTCCCCACAGCCACTCTCCATATTTTTATGTGTGCTTTTCCATATCTATTTCTTTTAGAGTAGTCACCCTATATCTCTCCCTATCTCTAAATTCCATTCAGTGCTCAAAACTCAGTCTAGTTTCTACTTCTTCTATGAAGATTGTCCTTCCCCCTTTTTTTAAATAAGCTCTTCTTTCTCTGGATTCTAACATCATACATATTATATATGTACTACTGATCTGACACTTCACATATTGCTTTACATAGTTACTTCTGATGAACATATATTATGTTTTCCCCACGAGATTGCAATGTCTGGGAAGGTAAGGAAACTTTATTAAATATCTTTTTTATTTCCCATATGTAATGTAATGCCAAAAGAAGGCAACTTCCCAGGTTCAAAATACCAGCATAGGTGCTCTCCATTTTATTCAGTAACAAACCCAGAACAGAGAAGATCAAAAGATGACATCATTCAAAATACAGCATTTACTAAGAGTGATTAAATAATCTCCAAGTACTACCCCACCCCAGGACCTTCCAATCATTCAATCAATTACAGAGTCTCTGTTCTAAATACTTCTCCACCCCTAGGCTATACCTTCATTAAGTCCACCACAAAGCCCCTCTTCTCAAATGGAGATTAGTTTCCAAACATAAGGTCAAAAGTTCCCCACCCCTGGATCACAATTGAATCTACCCCAGAGTTACATCAAGTTTAAACACAGCACTTAATACCCAAATGGAGCTCTTTTCTTCATCTTGACACGAGGCAAGTTCTCAGCAATCTTAGTTCCTGGGGAGACAAGGCTTAGCAAAGCCACAAGATACATTTCCAGTCCCTTCATGAATTTATCCTCTGTCTGTAGAACAGTCCTAGAACCCCTGAACACATTAGCAAAGCCCTCTCCCAGGATTTCTGTAAACATACAACAAGAAAATCCTTCTTCAGGGCTTCTGAACCAACAGAAAGGCTCCCAGACCCCTGCAACAACAGCACTGTCCCTCACCAGTGGACAGTATTCATTCTGTCTGCAGGACAGTCTCCAGACCCCTGCAACAACAGCACTGTCCCTCACCAGTGGACAGTATTCACTCTCTGTCTGCAGGACAATCTCAGGGCTTCTTAGCGAACAGCCAGGTTCCAGGACTTCTTCAACAAAAGGACTGTCTTTCACCAGTGGACAAATCTGGCAAAACAACATCAAAACAGACAGACAAAGTACCAGTCCTTGGCAGCTCAGGGGGCAGGTCTCAAAAGTCCAGGGCAATTCAAAGCGGCCACCAGCAATTCTCTTAGTCTCTCTCTCTCCACGAGGTGCTGCTTCCAAAAAGATCTTCCGCCTCTCTCTAGTGTCTCTCCAAATCTACCTCACCAGCTCCTCCCAGTTCAGGACTTTCTTTTCACATCAACAAGCCCATCCCACAGGTGGGATTAACAAACTCTGGGTTTTAACACAATCAATTTGAAAACCAAGCCAATACAGGGGAATCTTTAATTGCCATTACTATCACACCATAGTATCCAGTCAATCAATCAATAAACATTTATTAAGTACTTTCTTGGTGCTAGGCACTGCTCCTTTAATGTGGAAACTGGAAAATCTTGTGTGATTCTGACTGTGACTCCAAAATATCTGAATATTTTCTTAGTGGTTACTTATAATATTTTCTCTTTGAGCTGAGAGTTTTGAAAAATTTCTATGATATTCCTGGGAGTTTGCATTTGGGAATCTTTATTGAGGAGATGATTGGTAGATTATTTCCATTTCTATTTTGACATCTGGTTCTAGAATATCAAGGGAGTTTTCTGTGATATTTTTGAAAGTTGATGGATAAGCTCTTTTTTATCATGGTTTTCAGATAGTCCAATAATTCTTTAATCATATCTCCTTGAACTTTTTTTCTAGTTCAGATGTTATTCCAAAGAGATATTTAACATTCTCTTCTATTTTTCCCATTTTTTCACTATTTGAATGTTTCTTAGAGTTTCATGGAGTCATTTCTTTCCATCTGCTCATTCCTAATATCTAAGAAATTATATTCTTCAGTGAAATTCTATACCTCTTTACTCATTTGGTCAATTCTACTTTTTAAGAAGTTCTTTTCTTCAGAGAATTTTTGTGTCTCTTTACCATTAGGTCAATTCTTTTTTTTTTTTTTAGTGTTATTTTCTTTAGTATTATTTTTTGTGCCTCATTTACCAAGCTGTTAATTCTCTTTTCATAATTTTCTTTCATTCTTCTCATTTCTTTTCCCAATCATTCCTCTACCACTCTAATCTTTTTCTCGAACTCCTCTGAGAATTCTTGCTCATTTTTGTTTACCAAAACTTTTTTTTAATTTTTCTGAGGTTTTTACAGCTGTTTTCAGAGCTATGAGGAGGGCACTCTCTCTACAGTCACCACAAGCTTGGGCATGCTAGCATTTCTTACCCCAGAACCACCAGCCAAGACTGCAGTCCAGATCCAAGAAGGTCAAAGCAAGAGCAATTACCCTTTGAATGGTCGCTTGGTCCCCTTACAATCTGCAGACCAGGAGATACAGAGGCAGCCCCGTGGCAGCAGCTGCAGCTGCAGCTGCCACACAGTCACTACCTCTGCTGCCCTGGGGGCAAGGGCTGGACTGTGCCGTTCTCTCACCCAGTTCCAATAGATCTTCCTACTGACCTTTTACTTTCTCTTCGGCATTTATGGGTTGAGAAGTCTGGAAACCACCACGGCAGCTGGTGATTCACTCTCTTGAAATCTGCTTTGGCCAGTCTGTGCCTTGGGTCTGGGCTGTCCTGGGTCTGGGCTGGCACAACTCATGCAGAACTATGCTTGGCTCCCAGTCCAGTGTGATAGAACCTTTCTGTCAGCCTGCCAGGCTGCCTTCAATAGGAGATTTGTTTCTCTCTATCACTTTGTGGGTTCTGTAGCTCTAAAATTTGTTTAGAGTCATTTTTTATAGGTATTGGAGGTGGCTGGAGCAGGAGTTCAAGCAAGTTCCTTCTTTGACTCCACCATCTTGACTCTGCCCTCTTGCTCACTTTTCATACAATTATCATTTTTCTTTGAGGCTTTGCTTGTAGGTATTTTCACATTGTTGTCTTCTAAGTTTGTGAATGATTTTTCCTTACCACTATAGTATGTTTTTATTATGAAATTCTTTTTGTTTGTTGTTGTTTGCTCATTTCCCACCCTGTTTCTTCATTTTGAAATTTTTGTTAAAGTTGGTCTCTCCTAGCTTGAGGGATGGTAGGCACAGTGCCAAGCTTCAAGATTTTTCATGCTGCTGTTTTCAGAGCTATTTCTGGGGATGCACAAGTTTTTGGTCCTTCTAAGATGGTGTTATTCTGGAAGAGGCATGGTCCTACTCTACTGCTCTGTGCTCTGGTCTTTACCCAAGAAGGGCCCCCTATTCCCCTGTAGCCCTAAGAACTAGTTGTTCTCTTGGCTCTGTAACTGACCATGTCCCCTGCTCTCTTACAGCCAAAAATGCTAGTGCTTTTCTTGGTCCTGAAACTGTGACCCAAAACTCTTTAGAGTTGTCAACCAGCAAAAGCTACCCCTAATGCTAGCGAAAGGTCCCCTGTAATCTCTTTCTGATCACTTGTCCAATACCCTTATCATTTCTGGGCTATGTGTAAGCTTCCATAGCTGCTGCTGCGACTGTCTCAGCTGCCTCCAAGGTCTACCTCTGGTGCTTCTGTTGCGGTCTGGGCTTGCACCCACTCAGGTGTCACAGACCTTTCCTTCAAACTTTCTGGAAAAAAATGTCTCCTTATGAACTTTTATTGGCTTTGCCACTACAAAATTTTATTTTAGGCATTATTTTAAAGTCATTTGGAGGGGAATATTGGGAGAGTTTCACTGGACTCTGTAGACAACAATCATTTTTAAGTACCTACTGTAATAGCTTCTAGAGACAAAAAGAAAAATGCCTACACTAAAGAAGATTGCATATTAGACACCTATTATGTGCCATCACATAGTACTAAGTGCCAAGTAACAAATAAAGGATAAAACAAAGATAGTCCTCTCCTCCTCTTCTATAAACCATCTCACTTGGTGATCTCATCAGCAAATACAGGTTTAATTATAATCTCTACGCAAACATAATATGTGTATATATAAACATATATACACAAAAATACATATATGGGTGTTTATATATGTACATGTATATACACACACACATACACACATGTATGTATTGATAGACATCCTGATTTACTCTATTTTGAGCTCCAGTCTAGAATCACCACATGCCTTTTTGCTATTTTGACTTGGACAAACCATAAGTATTTCAAATTCAACATTACTGAAACAGAACAAATTATCTTTTCCCCACACTCTCACCTCTTATGAATTTTCCTAATACTCTCAAGAGTACTGCCATACTTGCAGTCATACAGGCTTATAACCTCAATGCCATCCTAAACCCTTCATATTACGCAAAATGAACCTGTTTCCAAGTCTTATTGATTCTGCCTTCCTAGTATCTGTCTTAAATATCCCTTTCTCTGTACATTCAGGCTTCTATTGGGTTCTTAGAACCAAGTCTATCCCCACTCCAATCTGTATTTTACTCAGCTGCCAGAGGGTTTTTTTCTTTCCCCTTAAAATGAAGTCTGACTCTTTTCACCCTCTCCAACACTCAATAAACTCCAGTGGTTCCCTATTACATCTAAGATCAAATTTAAAGAAAAAAGATGTCCCTTTAATCTTTAAAGACCTTCACATCCTGGGGTCTGTGAACTTTTTAAAATACATAGCTTGATAATTATATTTAAAATTATTAATTTACTTTGTAATCCTAAGGATTTTTTAAAAATTCATTTGTTATATAAGGTATTTAGGGGTCTTCCTAACTTTCCAGTCTTAATATACTTTACTTCCCTCTATGAACTCCACATACAATCCAGGTACAGTAGTCAATTTGCTGTTCTTCAGACTTGATATTCCATCTCCAGACTCCATCTACTGCCTTCTTCTTAGTGCCTTTCTTCTGATTTTACTTTCCTTTTATACTGCATAGATATTGTATATAGAGTTATTCATGTGTTTTCTTCTCCTTTACAATGTGAGCTCCTCAAATTGAGACTGTTTTGTCTTTCTTAAATCCACAGTGCACAGAAGAGTACCAGGCTTTTAAGAAACACAGATCAACAGACTGATTAGTGATGGGGGAAGAAAATGACCATTTGGTCTACCTAGAACAGGAATCTGACATCCTACACATCTCCAGTGGGTGAAAGCTTGATTTAAACCTAATATTATTCTGGCCTTGATAGGAATATAGGAAAGAATCTTAGCAAAGAAAAAAAGTCTACTGATTTTATAATTTAGCATTAAATAACTCTCTATAAATTTTACAAAATTGCAGGAAAGTTTCTATAACACTGGTCAAATCCTCTGTGACAGAATTACAAATGATTCTCAGAGCTTCCCCTTCCTCCCAAAGACTTGCTTTCACATTGTACAGCCCTGGAACTAAGGTCCTGACCTAATTCCCTCTCTCTTCTTCCCTTCCTCTCTCCTCCTCCTCCTCCTGTTCCTCCTCTTCCTCCTCCTCCTCCTCTTCTTCTTCTTCTTCTTCTTCTTCTTCTTCTTCTTCTTCTTCTTCTTCTTCTTCTTCTTCTTCTTCTTCTTCTTCTTCTTCTCCTCTCTGTGTCTGTCTGTCTGTCTCTGTCTCTGTCTCTCTGTCTGTCTCTCTCTCTGTCTCTCTGTCTGTCTCTCTCTTTCTCTCTGTCTCTCTCTCTCTGTCTCTCTTCCTTTCTTTTGCTCTTGCCACCATCCAAGAGTTTTTCTCTTGAATAAAAGCTTTCTTGTAACATCTAAATGTCCCTAAATGGGTCAATAAGGACTCTGATTGCTCTGATAGGTACTTAATGAATATAAGAATATTGGGAATGGGACAATCTTTATTTTACTCAACATGGAAAATGTACAAGACAAAAAGAATTGGGATCAAATGAAAAAAAATACAATATATAAGCCCCAGGGTGCTTGGTCAGGGGCTTGTGAGCTTTTGAAAAATATATAGTTTGATATCTTGATAGGTATATTTCTTCATACTTATTCAGGTCAATCATTTTTCAGTCATGACCCACCCTTTGTAACCCCATTTGTGTTTTGTTTTGTTTTTTTGGGGTAGCAAAAATGCCAGAGTGGTTTATCATTTCTTTCTCCAGATCATTTTACAGTAAGGAAACTAAGGCAAACAGAGGTAAGTGACTTACCCAAGGTCACACAACTAATATGTGTCTGAGGCCAGATTTGAACTCAGGAAGATGAATCTGCCTACCTCTAGACCTGGCACTCTAT
The DNA here is from genome assembly GCF_028583685.1 of Petaurus breviceps papuanus. Classification (NCBI taxonomy): domain Eukaryota; kingdom Metazoa; phylum Chordata; class Mammalia; order Diprotodontia; family Petauridae; genus Petaurus; species Petaurus breviceps. The sequence goes on along the minus strand of NW_027187460.1, from coordinate 11,277,305 downwards.
CCACTATGCTTCCTAGCTGCCCTTCAATAAATTTGGTTTAATTTATAATCCTAAATTGTTTCTTTTAAAATTGTGTGTACTTATAAACATTCTAGGGGAAGCCAGGTAGCACAGCAAGTAAGAGCACCGGCCCCAGAATCAGGATGACCTGGGATCGAATCCGGGCTCAGACATTTAGCACCCACCCAGAAACACCTGGTCGTGTAATATTGAGCAAGTTACTTAACCCCAATTGTTTAGGGGTGGCCAGGTGGCTCAATGAGTAAGAGCACCAGCCCCAGAGTTGGGATGACCTGGGATCGAATCCGGGCTCAGATACTTAGCACCAGACCCAGAAATAACTGGCCGTGTAATCTTGAGCAAGTTACTTAACCCCAGTTGCCTAAAAAAAAAAAACATTCTAAAAACAGGTCTGTAGACCACCCAGAAGCCAAAGGCAGATCTTGCCAAATGTCTCTGGGACATTAGAAAAATACTTTCAATAACCTGTTGTACTCTATTGTCAATAATAAAAATAAATAATAATGACAAAATCACTTGAGTATGCAACAAACACTCTCCATTCACCTTACATGTATACGAACTGACCAACTAATGTGTAATATGCTGGCATGGATATACTGGAGCCAGATCTGTAGAGAATACATTTAAAATTTTTCAAATCACCATTACACCTCTGAGGAAGGGGAAGAGACATTCTCCTCTAAATCTGCCTTTCTACATTCTGTTTGGAAGTCCAAGGAGAGATAGTCTGAGTGTAATAGAGAGGGGGTTGGGTAACAAAGAGATGAATCTGGAACCCATTCACAATTTGCTTTTTATATATTAATAGAGGAGGGTGTCTGCTCTTTACCCTAAGATTCAGTAGGACATTTCCCCACATTCAGCCCCAAATTCTCAAATTCACTCAGTGAGGTACCTAAAGTGTGTGAGGTCATGCTTGATTAAGTATCACTTGCCAAGGAAGGTGCAAATATTAGTTAAACAGATGAAAAGGTGTAGTGTTCTGATTTATCCCAATAGAGAATACCTAAACCACTGAGATGACAGCTTCATCAAAGCATCTATAAGCCTATAATGCATATACTTTTTATTCTATTGAATACTTGTTACAAAAGTAACTGAAACACATTTCTGGTTTGTGTCGGTTGAGGAAATGAAGGGGGAACTGGGGACTGTAACAAGAATGGCCATGGTGTGAACAACTTGTCCAGAAGTGAAGAAATAAACACACCAGAGACAAACTTTATATTCCTTCCTCTATCTTGGCTAGAAAGAAGAGGAAATTTAGTTGGAGTTGGCTCTAAAGATAATGTGCTGGTGTTCATATACCAAACCAACTAAATTTGTGTGCTATTTTCCATGTCATGTAGGGGATAATGTTGAAGTGAGGGGTTAGTTAAGGTTGCAGGGGATTGGGATGTGGGCCTGCTATAGTAGTTTGGTAGTCTTTTATCATTTCCTGTTTCTGCTCCATCTCCTACTCATAGAAACAAACTTGAGGTTAAGCTCTATGTGTCCGTGGTTGTGGATAGTTATATAAACATCTGTAGTTGGGTTTTCATCATAACTGTCATCTGAACCAAAAATCCAGTGTTGTAGTCCAACACTTATTACAAGTGAGGAAACTGAAGCAAAGAGGAGGTAAGTATTTTTCCCAGGGTTATACACCTAGCAAATATGAATCCAGATTTGAATTTGTGTCTTCCTCGCTCCAGACTCATCAATCTTATGGCTAGGCCATAATGCTTTACTCTTTCAGGACATGTCACTCCTGAGCCAAAATGTGGAGTGTACCTCAAAGAGGATATTGGGAATATTGTGATATTTGTAACTACTATACTTGTTGATCAAGTTCAAGACTCAGCCAGATGCATCAGAGTGTACAACATGAGCCAGGGGAGCTGAAATCTAGGGAAAAATAGAGAAAGGGATCAATTTCTAAAAACTATTGTTAAAGTCACAAAATAAACAGAGGAGACAAATGAAATTTAGCAATTTGGCTCCAATTCCATTTCTCTTCTTAGTTTAATTCAACAAATATCATTCAGAGCCTAATGTATGAAGAATATTATTAGGGTGACACAAAGGACTTGTAACTCAAAAGACTCACTGATTATTAAAAGAATATAATACAGAAATAACTGAACTAAAAAGATGAGTGCATAGAGGAATGTAAACAGAGTGACATATCAGATACTGGGGAGGAAAATGATTACAGACAGGGAGGGGTATGATGGCTTCATATAGGAGGTTGTATTTCAGCTACAAGATTGCTAAGAATGAAGAAGGGAGAGAAAAGCGGGAGCCCACATTCCTGGCATTGGAGAAAGCATGAGCGAAGTCCAGAAGACAGGAAATCTCAGGAAATGCAATGAATTTCAAGTAACTGAGAATTGCTAGAGTATAAAAAGTACATGACAGGAAGTTACATAAATAAAGGTTGACAAAATATTGTAGATCTTGAATACCCAGATAATTAAGTTGACTGGTTGGCTTTTTTTTTTCCTGTAAGAGAACTAGTTGGGTTGGATAATCTCCAAGAAACATTCTTTTTCATTTTAAAATAGTGTCACTGAGTTCCAGAGTTAACTTATTGAGGACTACTCAATAAGGTAGGTCACCCATTAACCTCTTGATTGACACTAGGTACCAGATGCTTTAATCTGTCTTCCAACCCCACTTCTACCTGCTGCCTCTAAATCCTAAGCAGTGATCCTATGTAGAGAATCCAATATCCCTTGTTAATTGCTTTGGTAAATTCTGCCAGCATGTTTGTGCATCTGAATAGTTATTAACAATTGCCCTTGGCTGAATTTTCAGGCTAAGTCTGTAATTAGTATCTTGAACACGGAAAGGTGTGCAAACTGAGTAGTTTTCAGAAGTGTTCCTGGTTTCTCTAGAGCTGCTAACATTATGCAAAATTGCACTTGGTGACTTTAAGTTTCTGTTTCTTATCCTACTCTAAGCACTATTTAAAAGCAGTGTCCACTTTTCTAAGGTTGCCACATTCTAACAGACTATTACTTTTGTTGCTTAATATTCATTTATCTATCCTTGAATTCCAGTCAGGTCTCCGTAAAAGAAAGAACAGGTTTGGTTCAGAACTAGTAATTACAATAACTAGTGAGAAATCAGCATAGTAAAATATGAAGGGAATTGTATTTGGAGTCAAATTCCAAATATGAAACCTACCATGTTACACATTTTGTTTCCTTGGGCAAGTCAAGTGACCTTTCTAGGTTTCAGTTTCCCCAGTTATAAATTGAGAGATTTGGACTAGAGCAAAAGTGTCAAACACAGAGCGACATACAGTCAACAACATCCCCAGAGTGGCCTGAAACAGATTAAAAAATTTAATTGGGAAATATCTAACAAAATAACTTAAAATGTAATGAAACAGATCATATTGCATTTTTAAACTAAGTCAGTGGTGGCCTCCAGGGATGCCATGTTTTAATGTCCCCTGTTTCTATTTTAATTTGATACCACTAGATGAAAGGACTGGCTCTTATATTTTTTGGGGGTATTATGAACATTTCTCACAGTTTTATAAAGCTTTCTCAAAACATTTTAAGTAATTGAAGGAAACCCTCATTCTAAATTAGGGAATTGTTAGAGGTTGGCGAAAATGATGATCCAAATTTTGTTTTCTCCTCCAAGTTCATAGATGCCATGAAATGTACTGAGTTCTTAGACAGATCCATAGACTTAAAGTAAAGAACTCCAGGACTAGACAACTTTCTAAAGGCTCTTCCTGATCTTAATTTGTATTTCTAAGTCACTTAACCTCATCTTTTCAATCTTTTCATCTGAAGAATAAACTTATTTTAGTAAAATGAACATTGAACTTTTGGAAGGCAAGTTTGAATTTTAGCTTTGCTGATTTATAGCTAATGCCTAAGGATTTCATTAGAACTTAATGATGTGGTCAGGTCTGCAATTAAGGAAAATAACTATAACAGTTGTGTGGACAAAGGAATGGATAGATTTGAGTCATGGAGAACAATTAGAAGACTGTTAAAATTGCACGGGGGATAAGCAATGAAGTGACATTGCAAAGAGAAAGTTTTAGTACATTCCCTACTCTTAGACTCCAAGAATCTATATACCTTATAAATTCAACTCAGTAAAGTAGACATCCATCATGTAAGAACTTTAAAATTCATGGATTTCAAGTACTTTGGAATCAGAGAATTAGGCTCTTAGAAACTTTTTGATGTACATTCTTCCAGATCACCAAGTACAATTCATTTCTGAGTCACGAATCCTCCCTCCCCCTCCTTCCCCCCTCCCCCCCATTCTTTACAAAGACCATCAAGACTCTGGTTCTCCTTTAGCAAATTCTAATTGTATATTGTTCTGCATATGTATCACTTGCAGTTGTCCCATTGACACTGTTTTACATTAGCTCAGGAGAGAGGACCACAACTATCTAGTCACTATTCATGAAAGTGAGAAAAAAAAAAAAACAATGTCCCAGAGATCTTTTTGTTTAATATGATTTACCTTTTTTTTATTTTTAGTCTCCAACATTCACTTCCATAAGTTTAAAAATTTTTCCACCTCCCTCCCTTTCCCCCTCCCAAAGACAGCATGCAATCCAATATAGGCTCTATTTATACATTCTTATTAGACATATTTTCACCTTAGTCATGTTGTGTAAAAGAATTAGTATGAATGGGAGGAACCATGAAAAAGAAAAACAAAACAACAAATAAAGCAAATAGTACGCTTTGACATGTATTCAAACTCTGTATTTCTTCTGGATGTGGATGTCATTTTCCATCATGAGTCCTTTTGAATTGTTTTAGGTCCTTGTATTACTGAGAAGAGCAAAGTCTATCAAAGTCAGTCATAGCACACTGTGGCTGTTATTGTGTACAATGTTCTCCTGGTTCTGCTCAATTTACTCAGCATCACTTCATATAAGTCTTTCCAGGTTTTTCTTAAGTCCACCTGTTCATCATTTCTAATAGCACAATAGTATTCCATCATATTCATATACCACAATTTGTTCAGGCATTCCACAGTTTTGGGGAATCCCCTCAATTTTCAGTTCTTGATCACCACAAAAAAAGTTGTTATGAATAATTTTGTACATGTGGGTCCTTTTCCCATTTATATGTTCCCTTTGGGATACAGCCCTAGAAGTGGCGTTGCTAGGTCAAAGGGTATGCACATTTTTTATAGCCCTTTGGACATGGTTCCAAATTGCTCTCCAGAATGGTTGGATCAGTTCATAACTCCACCAACAATGAATTAGTGTTCCAACTTTCCCACATCTTCTCCAACATTTATCATTTTCCTGTTTTGTCATACCATGTTTCCCCGACAATAAGATACTGTCTTATTATTTTTTTTGGACAGAAAAACGCCAGAGGGCTTATTTTCAGGGGAGGGATTATTTTAATGAACATTGACAGCAATTTTAATAAACAGGTAAATGTGAACAAAAAAATGTACCTTTATTCAATAAGCAAATCACTGGGGAAGAACAGGATTACGCGCTCACTGCTGCAGCTCTGATTGGATGCAGCTCGGAGCGCGGCGTGCGTTTCACGGGGGGGAGGACGGTGCATACAGAGGGTACTGTAATGTAGCGTGTAGTGCAGGGGATCACCTTCACTACAGTAGCAATCTCAATAGGGCTTATTTTGGGGGGAGGGCTTATTTTAGAGGAATTTTACACAGTAAGGGAAGGGCTTATTTTCGGGATAGGTCTTATTATTGGGGAAACATGGTATTAATCAAGCTGATAGGTGTGAAGTGGTACCTCAGAGTTGTTTTGATTTGCATCTCTCTAGTCAATAGTTATTTAGAGCATTTTTTTCATATGATTGTAGATAGATTTAATTTCTTACTCTGAAGACTGCCTGTTCATATCCTTTGACCATTTATTGATTGGAGAATAACTTATATTTTTATAAATTTGACTCAGTTCTCTATATATTTTAGAAAGGAGGCCTTTATCAGATACACTAGTTGTAAAACTTCTTTCCTATTTTTCTTCTTCCCTTCTAATTTTGGTTGCATGGCTTTGTTTGTGCAAAACCTTTTTTAATTTAATGTAATCAAAATTATGCATTTTACATTTCATAATGTTCTCTATTTTTTGTTTGGTCATAAGTAATCAAAATTATGCATTTTACATTTCATAATGTTCTCTATTTTTTGTTTGGTCATAACTTTCTCCATTCTCCATAAATCTGGCAAACTATTCCTTGCTCTCCTAACTTGCTTATAGTATCAACTTTTATATCTAAATCATGAACTCATTTGGACTTTATTTTGGCATATGATGTCAAACGTTGGTCTATGCCCTGTTTTTGCTGTACTATTTTCCAGTTTCCCCAGCAGTTTTTGTCAGATGGTGAGTTCCTATCACAGACACTGGAATCTTTGGGTTTATCAAACAATAGATTAGTATAGTCATTGACTACTGTGTCTTGTGTACCTAACCTATTCCATTGATCCACCCCCTCTATTTCTTAGTCAGTTCCAAGTGGTTTTGATGACTGCTGCTTTATAATACAATTTTAGATCTGATATGGCTATACCACCTTCCCTAGCATTTCTTTTCATTAATTCCATTGATATTCTTGACATTTTGTTCTAGCTATATAAAATAATTTTTTGGTAGTTTGATTGGTATGGCACTGAGTAACTAAATTAATTTAGGTAGAATTGTCAATTTTATTATATTAGTTTGGCCTACCTATGAGCAACTGAATTTTTTTCAGTTTTTCCAGTTATTTAGATCTGACTTTCTTTGTGTGAAAAGTGTTTTGTAATTGTATTCGTATACTTCCTGTGTTTGTTTCAGCAGGTAGACTCCCAAATATTTTATAATGTCCACAGAAACTTTAAATGGAATTCCTGTATTTCTTGCTATTGGGCTTTGTTCATAATATATAGAAATGCAGATGATTTATATGGATTTATTTTATAGCCTCCAACTTTGTTAAAGTTGCATATCATTTCAAGTAGTTTTTTACTTGATTCTCTAGGATTTTCTAAGTATATCATCAGATCATCTGCAAAGAGTGATAACTTAGTTTTTTCTTACATGTTCTAATTCCTTCAATTCTTTTTTCTTCTTGCTAATGCTTATATTTCTAGTACCATATTGAATAACAGTGGTGTGGGTGGCTAGGTGGTGCAGTGAATAGAGCACTGGCCCTGGAGTCAGGAGGACCTAAGTTCAAATCCGACCTCAGACACTTAACCCAAAAACTATCCAAGTGACCTTGGGCAAGTCACTTAACACCAATTGCCCTGCAAAAAGCAAAAACACACAAAAATAGTGGTGATAATGGGCATCCTTGTTTCACTCCTGATTTTATTGGAGATGCTTCTAGTTTATTTCTATTACATATAATGCTTGTTATTGGTTTTAGGTAGATGCTACTTATCATTTTAAAGAAGGCTCCATTTATTCCTTTGCTCTCTAGTGTTTTTAATAGGAATGGGTATTTATTTTGTCTAAAGCTTTTTTTTGCATCTATTCAGATAATCATATGGTTTGTGTCAGTTTTGTTGCTGATATGATTAATTATGATGATAGTTTTCCTAATATTGAACCAGCCCTACATTCCTGGTATAAATCCTACCTGATCAAAGTATATTATTCTCATGATAAGATGCTATAATGTTTTTGCTAATGTTTATTTAAAATTTTTGCATCTATATTCATTAGGGAAATTGGTCTATAATTTTCTTTCTCTGTTTTGACTGTTATGTATTAGTACCATATTTGTATCATAAAAAAGAATTTGATAGGACTTTTTTGCCTATTTTCCCAAACAGTCTATATAGTATTGGAATTAATTATTCTTTAAATGTTTCATCAAATTCACTTGTAAATCCATCTGGCCCAGGAGATTTTTTACAAAAGAATTGATTGATGGCTTATTACATTACTTTTTTTCTGAGATTGTGTAGTTTAAATATTTTACTTCCTCTTCAGTTTATCTGAGCAATTCATATTTGTGTAAGTATTCATCCATTTCATAAAGATTGTCAAATTTATTAACATAAAATTGGGCAAAATAGTTTCTAACTATTGTTTTACTTTCCTCTTCATTGGTAATGAATTCACCCTTTTCATTTTTGATACTACACATTTTATTTTCTTCTTTTTTCACAAAATTAACCAAAATTTTATCACTTTTATTGTTTGCTTTTTCATAAATCCAGCTCTTAGTTTTATTTATTAGGTCAATAGTTTTCTTAATTTCAATTTTATTTATCTCTCCTTTGGTTTTCAGTACTTCTAATTTGGCATTTGAGGATTTTTTTATTTGTTCTTTTTCTAACTTTTTCAGTTGCATGCCCAATTCATTGATTTCCTCTTTCTTTATTGTATTCATGTAAGCTTTCAGAGATATAAAATTTCCCCTAAGAACCACTTTCACTGCATTCCATAAGGTTTGGCATGTTGTCTCATTATTGTCACTTTCTTGAATGAAGTTATTGATTGTTTCTATGATTTGCTGTTTGACCCACTCATTCTTTAGGATTGGAATATTTAGTTTCTAATTAATTTTTAATCTATATTTCTATGGACCTTTATTACATATGATTTTTATTACGTCATGATCTGAAAAGGATACATTTAATATTTCTGCCTCTCTGCATTGGTTGTGAGGTTTTTATGCCCTAGTACATGGTCAATTTCTGTGTTTACATACTGCTAAGAAAAAGATATATTCTATCCACATTCAATTTTCTCCTGAGGTCTACCATATCTACCTTTTCTAAAATTCCATTCACCTCCTTAACTCCTTTCTTGTTTATTTTGAGGTAAGATTCATCAAGTTCAGAGGGGGGAGGTTGAGGTCATCCATTAGTATAGCTTAGCTGTATATTTCTTCCTGTAACTCCCTTAATTTCTCCTCTAAGTATCTGGATGCTATACCACTTGATGCATATATGTTTTGTAATAATATTACTTTTTTGTCAATCGTACCTTTTAGCAGGATATAGTGTCTTTCCTTATCTCTTTTAATTAGATGTCTTTTTGGTTTTGCTTTGTCTGAGATTAAGATTGTTACCCCTGCTTTTTGTTTTTTACTTCACCTGAAGCATAACATATTCTACTCTAGTCTTTTATCTTTACCCTGTGTATTCCCATTTCAAATATGTTTCCTGCAAACAATATATCATAGGATTATGATTTTTAATCCATTCTGATATTCGCCCCTGTTTTATGTGAGAGTTCATTCCATTCAAATTCACAATTATGATTACTATCTGTGTCTTTCCATTCTATTCTTTCACCCTATTTATACATTTATTTCTCCCTTCTCCCTTTCCCTCTTCAAAAGAGTTTTACTTTTGACCATTGCCTCCCCCAATCTTCCCTCCCTTGAATTAGCCCCCTTCCTTTTTCTTTTCCTTTTCCCTTACTATTTCTTCCCTCCCTTCTAACCACCTCCTCCCTTTTCTTTCTCCTTTCCTCTCCTACTGCCTGTGGGGCAAGTTAGATTTCTATACTTGAGTATGTTTTTCCCTGCTTGAATGAATTCTAATGGAAGTAAAGTTCAAGCAATGCTCATTTCCCTCCCTTTCCTTCTACTCTAATATGTTTTTGTACCTCATCATGTGATGTAGTTTACCCTTTTCTTCCTCCTCCTTTCCTCTTCCCCAATATAATCCCTTTTCATTCCATAATTAGGTATTTTATCAGCACATCAGTCAATTTATACCCCCACCCTCTGTCTATGTATATCCCTTTGAAATGTCATAATAAAGATAAAATTCTCAAGATTTGCAAGTATCATCTTTCCATGTAGGATGTAAATAGTTTGCCCTTATTGAATAACATTTTTTCTTTCCTGTTTACTATTTTTATGCCTATCTTGAGTCTCGTATTTGAAGAACAAATTTTCCAATGAGCTCTTGTCTTTTCATCAGAAGATCTGGAAGTCCCCTATTTTATTGAATATCTATCTCTTTGTCTAAAATATTATGCTCAGTTTTGCTGGGTAGTTGATCCTTGGTTGTAGTCCAAGCTCCTTTGCCATACAGAATATCGTATTCCAAGCCCTTCAATTTTTTTAATGTAGAAACTGCAAGGTCCTCCATGACCCTGACTGTAGTTCCATGATATTTGAATTGTTTCTTTCTGGCTGTTTGCAGTATTTTCTCTTTGACCTGATAATTCTGGAATTTTGCTGCAATATTACTTAGTGTTTTCAGTTTGGGATATCTTTCAGGAGGTGATCAGTGGATTCTTTCAATGATGATTTTACCCTCTGGTTCTAGGACTTCAGGGAAGTTTTCCTTGATGATTTCTTGGAAGATGCCGTCCAGGCTCTTTTTTTCATCATAGCTTTCTGGTAGTCCAATAATTCTCAAATTTTCTCTCCTGGATCTATTTTCCAGGTCAATTGTTTTTCCAATGAAGTATTTTATGTTTTTTTTTTTCTATTTTTTCATTCTTTTGATTTTGTTTGACTGATTCTTGATGGCTCATAGAGTCATTAGCTTGCCCAATTCTTATTTTTAACAATTTTTTTTTTCATTTATCTTTGGTGCCTCCTTTTCCATTGGCCAAATTTACTTTTTAAGGAGTTGTTTTCTTCAGAGATATTTTTTTCCATTTTGTAAATTGTATTTTTAAAGGAATTGTTCAATTTTTCTTCATCTCTAATTTGACTTTTTAAATCGTTTTGAGCTCTTCCAAAAAAGGTTTGTGGACTTGAGACTGGTACAAACTCCTCTGTGAGGTTTCAGGTGTGAGTATAGTGACAATGCAGTCCTCTTCTGAATTTGTGTTTTGATCTTTTCTGTTCCCATAATAAGAATCCATGGCCTTTGCTTTCTCTAAGTTGCTTTTTTCTCAATTGTGTTTGCCTTTTCCCTGGCTTTTAAAGTTGATTTCTGCTTCTGGGGCACAGGGGACTCTGTCCCACACTTCTTTTGGTGTGGGCTAGGGGCCTGGTTTTTGGCTTTGTGTCCTGGGGCCTCAGGTTATGGCAGCTGGAAGTTATATAATGCTGTAACTTACCTGGTGCTGAACTAGAGCTGTTGATGGTGGCTGGTGTGTGCTGAGGCCAGGTAAGGTCTTTCTGCATCACCCAGGATTACACAAGCTCACAGGATGAGGTGTACTGGAGGGGTCATTTAGCCACTGAAGGTCTCCTTCCCCCTGTGGCTGCACTAGAGCACAGTTAGGCTCAGCTATTGGTAGACACCCATCAGCAGTGCAAGTGGTGGTTGTCTGTGCTGGTGACTTCCAAATCCCCTGGCTGTGTGAAGATACATGGTGGGGGTTCTTGGGGTTAGCACTTATAGGCTCTACCACCCTGGGGCTCAAGATCTGCTGGTTTGCTGAGGTGGGGCTTGCTGCTGGAGTGCCAGGATGCATTCTGTCTTGTACTAGTTCCCTTCAGTCACAGCAAGAGGGACTTTTCCTGTTAATCCCAGTGAACTAAAAAACTGCTGCACTCCATCTTTCTACTGGCTCCACTATTCCAGAATTTTTCCTGGGGCAGTATTTTCTGAAATTTTCAAGGTCAGTAAAGGAGAATGGGAATGATTTACTGTCTCCTGGTTTCTCTTGGGTCCTGGAAGTCCTGGCAGTGACCCAGAAATCTTGAAAAAATAACAGTATCCCGTTTTGCTGTTTAGAGTTAGAGATGGAGAAGTGTTTCTTCTAAGCAAAAAGTATTATTTCATTCTATTTGGATAAAAATGAGGAGTCCTTTCCTTAAAATTTGCACATGCAAGTCAGGTTTTAAGACTCAGAAAAATAATGAAGGAAAATCAAAGCCTTCTCTCTCCCCAAAAGCTCCAGTTTCATTCCAATGTGATTAGACAAATAAATTACAGTAATAAAAGCAAACATGTAGATGTAATTGGGATAGACAACACATTTTTTACACTGTGCTTTTTGCAATGATGACTTTTCTTGCAAAGTGTGTTGAGATGCACATAGCTTTCTTCACATGTGGCTTTTCTTTTACAAGAGTCATATTCCATCATGGAGATGAGGTATTAGAACCAAATGACATTATGAAATTACATTTCACTTACTCTTAATTTGAGATAAAATTATAGTATAGAACATCAGAGCTGAAGAAAAGCTTGAATATCAACTAGTCCATCCTATATATGAAGCATGAATAACAACTATAACATGTCTGAACCTTTGGACTCACAGTTATGGAGAAGTTGCTATGTGTCAGGACAACATACTTCAAGAAATTACAAAACCACAGTGTACACACACACACACACACACACACACACACATACTTATATACATATGCATATATAGTGTGTGAATTTTTATATATTTTTTCAAATTACATGTAAAATTAATTTTTCATTTTTTTAAATTTTGAGTTCCAAATTCTCTCCCTTCTTCCCTCCCCTCACTTTCCCATGAGATGGTATACAATTAGATATAGATTATACACATGCTGTCACACAAACCATATTTACATATCAGCCATATTGCTAAAGAAAGCACAGAACATAAAGAAAAAATCCATAAAAAATAAAGTTTAAAAATATGCTTCAATCCACATTACAATTCCATCAGTTAATTCTTTGGAGATGGATAAAATTTTTCATCATAATTCCTTCAGAATTATCGTGGATGATTGTATTGCTGAGAATAGTTGAGTCAACCACAGTTGATCTTCATATAAAATTGCTGTTTACAATGTTCTCCTGCCTAGGTCTACTCACTTCACTTCATTAGCTCATGTAAGTCTTTCCAGTTTTTCAGAAACCATCCTGTTCATCATTTCTGTTTTCTTTTTTCAATTTAAAAACATTTTTGAAAGCAATCGAGGTTAACTTAATTGCGCAGGGTCACACAACTAATAAATGCCCGAGGCCAGATTTGAATTCAGATCCTCCTGACTTCAAGGTCTGTGATCTATCCACTTCATTGCCTCATTGCCCCATTGTGTGTCATTGCTTAGAGCATAACAGTATTTCATCATAATTATATACCACAGCTTGTTCAGTCATTCCAAAATTAATGGGCATTCCTTTAATTTAAAAAAAAAAAAGAGCTCCTACAAATAACTTTGTACAAATTGATCTTTTCACTTTTCTTTGAAATATTTGGGATATAGATCTAGTAGTGGTCTTTCTGGGTCAAAGGGCATGAAAAGTTTTATAAAGTTTTGGACATGGTTCCAAATAGCCCACCCAAATGGCTGGATTAGTTCACAATTCTAATAGTAGTGCATTAATGTCCTAATTTTTCCATATCCCCTCCAACATTTTTCATTTTACTTTTTTGTCATATTAAACAATCTGATAGGTATAAGGTGGTACCTTAAGTTATTTTAATTCTCATTTCTCTAATCAATAGAGATTTAGAGCATTTTTTCATATGACTAAATATGGCTTTTATTTCTTATTCTGAAAACCTCTCTTTATATCTTTGATCATTTATCAGTTGGGGAATGACTTGTATTCTTAAAAATTTGAGTTGGTTCTCTATATATTTGGCAAATGAGTCATTTATATTAAAAAACAAAACTTGATATAAACCCCTGCTTCCCCCCACCTTCCCCATCTTCTGCTTTCCTTCTGATCTTGGCTGCATTGTTTGTTTATATAATAACTTTTTAATTTAATGTAATCAAAATTATCTATTTTACATTTCATAACATCATCTATCTCCTGCTTGGCCATACTTATCTATAGAATTGGCAGGTAAACTATCCCACACTCCCCTAATTTGTTTATGGCATTAACATATATGTCTAAGTCATGTACCAATTTTGGCCTCTCTTGGCATATGATATACGAAGGTGATCCATACCTAATTTCTGCCAAGTTGCTTTATAGTTTTACAAGCAGTTTTTGTTAAATAGTGAATCTTGTCCCCAAAACTTAGATCTTTTCATTTATCAAACACTAGGCCATTATGGTCATTTACTACAGTGCATTGTGTACCTCATCTATTGCACTGATCCACCACTCTATTTTTTAATCAATACCAGATTTTTTAAAAAGTATTATCACTTCATACTACTTGTAAAGATGTAAAACAATATTTTGATACTGTTAGGCTTTCACTTTTTTTCATTGATATCCTGAATATACTTAAAGTTTTTTTTTTCTTCCAGATGACTTTTGTTATTGTATTTTCTACCTCTTTGACATATTTTTGTTAGTTTGATTAGTATGGTAATGGATAAGTGTAATGGTAATGGGAATTTGAAGATCTTCCCTGCCCCTTGATAATCCTGAATTAATTTGATGACCTCCCCTGATTTGAAAATATACTCTGAGTGAATAGAGCACCAGCCCTGAAGTCAGGAGGACCTGAGTTCAAATATGGCCTCAGACATTTAACACAAAAAAAAACTAGCCGTGTGACATTGACAGCAATTACCCTCAATTGCCCTACCTTCCCCCTCCAAAAAATAGAAAGAAAGAAAGAAAGAAAGGAAGAAAGGAAGAAAGAAAGGAAATATACTCTGCCCCATAATAGGCTGAATGTGGTCACATGGAACCTTTGGTGGGAGGTTTAATTTTTAGGAAGGCACAACTTTTGTTACTTTGTTGTCAAGTGGGTCAAAAGGGTTGGGATGTTTTCTGATCCTTAAGAAGGCTATATATACCTCTAAGATGAGGTTTTGCTTTGAGGCTCACTTTGGGAAGAACTGTGTGATTTAGCCAGATGAGACTCTGGGCAGTCGTTGAGCCCCAGGACTTTAAAATTCCAGATGATTGTGTTTCTCTCTCTGGTAACTAACTGTATGGATGTGGTGGTCAGGCAGCTAGAAGCCCTGTTTGTTGGTCTGTTTCTCTGTCTGTATTTTATGTCTGCTTGTAACTTCTGTTTGTTTTCTCTTAAGTTCAGGGTGCTGACTTTTTCCTCTAAACTGGGTAAATGATATATATTTGATTAAAGTAAGATTATTAACCCCATTCTGAGTTGCTTTCCTTTAGAAAAGCAGATCTAAGAACCTGTGCTAGCAGCCATCCTGGGTATGCTAGGGTGCTTGCTGCTAAAATAAGTAAGTTAAATTAGGTAATATTATCATTTATATTTTATTGGCTCAGCCTTCTTATGAACAATTATTATTTGGGGGGGGATTGTTCAGATATAACTTTATTTGTGTGAAAAGTGTTTGTAATTGTGTTCATATAATTCCTGAGTTTGTCTTTGTAGGTAGACTCCCAAGTATTTTATATTGTCTTGAGCTATTTTAAATGAAATTGCTCTTTTATCCCTCGGTGCTGGACTTTTTTTGGTAATACATAGAAATGCTAACTATTTACACGATTCTATTTTATATCCTGCAATGTTGCTAAAGTTGTTTATTATCTCAAATAGTTTTTTAGTTGATTCTCTAGGAATCTCTAAATATGCCATATTATTTGCAAAGAGTAATAGTTTTGCTTTCTCATTGACTATTCTAATTTCCTTCAATTTCTTTTTCTTCTCTTGTTGCTATAGCTAGAATTTCTAGTACAATACTGAGCTATAGTGATGATAATGAACATCTTTACTTCATCTCTGATATTACTGGGAAGACTTCTAACTTATCCCCATTGTAGACAATGCTTGCTGATGGATTTAGATAGATGCCACTTGTCACTTCAAGGAAAGATCCATTTATTCCTGTGCTTTCTAAGCTTTTTTAAAAATAGGAATAGGTACTATATTTTATCATAAGCTTTTTATGCATCTATAGAGATAATCATGTGTTTGTTCCTTTTTTTATTAATATAGTCAATAACGCTGACAGTTTTCCTAATATTGAACCAATCTTGCACTACTGGTATATGTCCCATTTGGTGATATTGTATGATCTTTGTGATAAGTTGCTGTAATTTCCTCTTTTTAGGGTGCTTAGGAATTTCCTATATTGTTTTAAAATTTTACATCAATATTCATTAGGGAAATTGGTCTAAACTATTCATTCTGTTCTTGATCTTCTTGGGTTTGACATCAGCTTTGTATCTGTATCATAAAAGGAAGTTGGTAGTCCTCTTTTGCCTATTTTCCAAACAGTTTATATAGTATTGGAATTAAATGCTCTTTAACTTCTGGTTCTTTAATCCACCCGGTTAGCCACTTCCATTTTATTGGTGAGTTTACCACATTCACATTCACAATTATGATTGCTAATTGTATATTTCCATCTATTTCAATTTAATCATGTTTATCCTTCTTCAGCTCTCTCTATTCACCCTATCCTTCCTCAAAAGTGTTTTGCTTTTCTCCACTGTATCCTCCAATCAGACCTCCTTTCTATCAACTTCTCTTTCTGTTATCCTCCTCCCCTATTTACTTGTAAGGACAAGACAGATTTCTATAAAAGACTAAGTGTGTATGTTATTCCCTCTTTGAGTCAATTCAAATGAGTGTAAGGTGCAAGATTTGCCCACCATTTCCCCCATTTTTTCCATTACTATGAAATTTCTTCTTTTCACACTTCTTTTATGTGAGATAATTTATCCCATTCTACCCTTCTCTTCCCCCTTTTCCTAATGCATTTTTTTCTCACCCTTTAATTTTATATTTTTAAATCATCCTGTCATAGTCAACTTATACCCATACCCTCTGTCTATGTGTACTCTTTCTAATTGCCCTAATAATGAGAAAGTTCTTGGGAGTTACAAATATTATCTTCAGATGTAAGAATGTAATCAGTTTAACCTTTTTGAATCCCTTATGATTTCAACTTCATATTTACCTTTCTATGCTTCTCTTGAGTCTTTTTTTGAAAGTAAAATTTTCTATTCCACTCAGACCTTTTCATCAGAAATTCTTAAAAGTCTTCTAGTTCATTAAATAAGCATTTTCCCCCCTGAAGGATTATATTTGGTTTTGCAGTGTTGTTTATTCTTGGTTGTAATCCAAGTTCCTTTTCCTTCTGTAACATCACAATCCAATTGCTCTGATTCTTTAACATAGAAGCTGCTAAATCTTGTTTTATTATGACTGTGGTTCCGTGATATTTTAATTTTTCTGGCTGCTTGTAATATTTTTTTATTGACCTGTGAAATCAGGAATTTGGCTATATTATTTCTGATAATTTTCATTTTAGGATTTCTTTCAGGAGGTATTCAGTGGATACTTTCAAAGTCTATTTTACTATTTGGTTCCAGGAGATTGGAACAGTTTTCCTTAATAATTTCCTAAATTTTGATATTGTGTTTTTGTTCAATTATTTTAGTCATATCTGACTCTTTGTGATCAATCCAATTTGGTCTATTTTTTTTTGCAAAGATATTGAAGTTGTTTGTCATTTCATTCTCTACCTCATTTTTTAGGTAAACTGGGGCAAACAAGATTAAGTGAATTGCCCAGAGCCACACAACTCATGGCAAGTCAATTAATCTTGTCACATTTGAACTCAGAAAATGAGTCTCCCTGATTTTAGACCTGGCACTCTCTCCACTGTGGCTCCCAGCTTCCAATATAATGTCCAAGCTCTCCTCCCTCTCTCTGTCTCTCTGTCTGTCTGTCTCTCTGTCTCTGTCTGTCTCTCTCTCTCTGTTTCTCTGTCTCTCTCTTTCTCTCTTCAGATAGTCTAGTAATTTGTAAATTATTTGTACTTGATCTGTTTTCCAAACCAGTTGTTTTTTCAATGATTTATTTCATAAGGTCTTCTTTTTTTTCTTCTTTTGATTTTGTTTTCTTGTTTTTTGATGTCTCGTGTGGTCATTAGCTTGCACTTGCCCAATCCTAATTTTAAAGAAATCATTTTCTTTACTCCACTTTTGCACTTCCCTTTCCATTTCACCAATTCCACTTTTTAAGGAGGGTTTCCATTTTGTTTTCCCAAGTGAATTTCTGTACCTCTTTTTCCATTTGGCCAATTCTGCTTTTTAAGTTCTTCTCAAGTGGATTTTTGTGGCTCTTTTACCAGGCTATTGACTCACTTCTCATGATTTTCTTGCATCACTCTCATTCTTTTTTCTTTTCCCAAATTTTCCTCTGCCTCTCTAATTTGACTTTTCAAATTCTTTTTGAGGTCTCCAAGAAATTATTTTTTGGACCTGTGACCAATTCATATTTTTTTAAGGCTTTGAATGTAGCTGCTTTGATTTCAAAGTCTTCTCAATTTGTGTCTCAATATTCCCTCTCACCATAGTAACTTTCTATGGTCAAGTTTTTTTTTTTTCTTTTTGGAGGGCAATTTGGGTTAATCAACTGGCCCAAGGTTGCATGGCTAGTTAAGTGTCTGAGGCCAGATTTGAACTCAGTTCCTCCTCCCTCCAGGGCTGGTGCTCTATTCACTGCACCATCTAGTCACCCCTTAAAATAATTTTTATGGTATATTTCTCAACCTTTAACCTTATGTTAAAGTTGGGCTCTGCTACTGAGGTAGAAGAAGCTTATCCCAATCTTCAGGTTTTTCATGGTGCTCTTTCCAGAGCTAGTTTTGAAAATCTATGTTTTTAGTTTTTCCAAGGTTATATGATTTAAACAGAGGTGTGGTCACTGCTCTCCTGGCCTATACTTTGGTCAGTGGGTGACCACACATACTCATTTATTTCCTGTGACTGTAGCCACTGTCTCTGCTCCCCTAGGGCCACAAGCAGTCATGAGGTAGTGCTCCTCCTGACTCTGGAACTGTGACATTAAAATGCTTGTGGGCAATGCAAAAAAGTCCTTCTCTCAGTCCCATCAAGAAGTCCCCTACAGGGATGGCCAGGTAGCACAGCAAGTAAGAGCACTGGCTCCAGTGTTGGGATTACCTGGGGATCAAATCCAGGCTCAGACACTTAGCACCCACCCAGAAACACCTGTCTGTGTAACCTTGAGCAAGTTACTTAACCCCAATTGCTTAGGGGCGGCCAGGTGGCTCAGCGAGTAAGAGCACCAGCTCCAGTGTCGGGATGACCTGGGGATCAAATCCGGGTTTAGATACTTAGCACCACACCCAGAAATAATTGGCCATGTAATCTTGAGCAAGTTACTTAACCCTGATTGCTTTAAAAAAAAGTCCCCTACAATCTCCTTCTGAGCAATTCTTGGTATTCTTTACAGTCTGTGTACTGAGAGCTCTGAAATTCACTATCACAAATGTACATGCTTCCAAGGCCTATGACTGACTTACCCTATATAGTGTGTGCTATACTGCACTCCACTTTCACCCCAGTGAGACAAATCTTTCCTATCACATTTTTAGTTTTCTTGGGCTGGAAAACTGTTTCAGTCTGACCTTTGGTTGGTTGTACCACTTCAGAATTCTTTTTAGGTGTTATTTTAAATTGTTTGGAGAGGAATTTGGGCAAGCTCAAGTGATTCTCTGCTTTTACTCTTCCATCTTAGCACCACCCCACAGGATATAATTCTAAAGGAATCCTTGGAGAACATATAGTTTAATAACCTAATTTTAAAAATTATGTACCAAATCTTATAATATGAAATTTATTAGAAAAAAAATTCAAAGTCCTATAGAGTAATTCTAATTAACTTAAGGACAAGATGGAGGAGGCAAGGATTAATGATAGCTTCTTTAAAACCCAAGATCTGGAAGGTTTAATGGATAAGAAGTTCAATGTAGATCAATAATACAACATTTGATGCAATCCAACAAATATTTAAGTACTCATTTTATGTAGGATTTTTTTCTCATCCCTTGAATGCAAAACGTAATTGTAAAATCACAAATTTGCAATAGATCACCATATATTGCAACCTATACATTAAAGGAATTTGCACATGACATGTGGACAAAAAAAAGGACCATCAGCTTTCACTTGGAAATGTCCAAGGATAAGGAACCCACAACCATCTCTAAAGGTAGCCCATTTTACTTTTTGATTTCTAATTGCTAGGAAGGATTTTTTTTTTATAAAATTTAATTATTAGGAGGTCTAAATTTACCTTTTTTTCTCCCAATTCTACTCATTGTTGCTGCTTGGGGACACATTAAAATGAGTCTAATTTCTCTTCTGTATGAATTTCCTTCAAATATCCACTGGAGATCTCCTGCTATGCTAGTCTCAAACCATTAACAATTATGCTCTGAAACTCCACATCCCAAATATTCAGAAACTATCTTAATGAATACTGTCTAATTCAAGTCCTTTCATCTTCTCCACCATACTAGTATCAGATACTTTATTTGAAGCTTAACTACAATCCATAGAATCTATATTTATACCATCCTTTTTATCTACTAGTTCAATTATCTTCTCAAAAAGTGAAACAAAGGTAATTTGGCATGAATTCTTCTTGATAAAGATTCCTTTTCTAGATATTTACCAAAAATTACAAAATGTGATAATCCTTGCCTTAAAGGAATTTTAACTCTATCTGGCAATCAGTAAAATTTAAAGCAATCTTAAGATGCATACTGTCCAGCAGAAATATAGTATCTTATTTCTTTCTGAATTTAGAACTCATTTATACTCTTCTAGATGTATATGTACTTTTTCCTTCTTGAACTCATTCCCAATGAAACTAAATTTCCAGAACTGACAGCCATCGTCCCCCATCTAATTCCTCTGTGTTGGTTCTTCCTCTTGTAGCTCATTTGTATAAAATAATTACTCTTTTTAGCTGTTCCTTAAAAGTTTGACTTTTAAAGTCATATAAATAAATATATTTTTAAAAAAATTATAAAAATAGACTTTCTTACAAGTTACACAAATACTAATAATCTTAGACATACATTTTTCATACATAAAAGGTAAACAGTTTGTCCTCACTGAATCCCTTGTAATTAGTCTTTGGCATGTATCTTGTATTTCACTTGGCTCTTGTCAAATCCACTATGGGGTTGTTGTTGCTGTTTCTGTTGTTGTTTAAAGAAATTCTTGAAAGTCTGACAGTTCATCAGATGGCCTTTTTAAAAAAAATTCAAGATTGTGCTTAGCTTTGCTGAGTATATTTTCAGCTGGAACCCCTGTTCTTTAGCTCTTTGAGATACAGTTTTCCAAGACCAGTGGTCTCTTTTAGTGTCACCACCACTTATGTGGTTTTATGTGATTCTAATTGTGACACTGCCATATATAATTTTTTTTCTTGTTGCCCTTGAGCTAGGGGTTTTGAAATTTGACTATAATATTCTTGCACGTTTTTCTCATAGGATCGCTTTCAGGTGATGATCACTGGATCTTCAAAGCTTAGGTGCCCAATTCCCCTCACCGTCCTGGGGATAAAAGTTCCTGTGGCTGGGGCTGAGGTAGCCTCCCAAGTTGGTCAACCCCAGGGTTTGCCACTTGTTGTTTAAGCATATCTAGGACCTAGCCTGGAGACCTTACTCTTCACATGGACCAAACCCTATCCTGGGATTTTTCTTCACATCTTCTCAGATTGTCCCAGGAGGATCACTGTTTTACCCCTACTCTTATTTTTTTTTTTTACTTTTAGCACTCTATATTCTTCCTGAGGTGCTATTTCATCTCTTTTGTGGGAGGAAATCTTGAGAGCTTGGGACACCATCTTCCCAGAATCCTCTGTAGATCATACTGATTCTATTTGCATCTCTCTTCTTCCTTTTGTGGCCAAACTGCTTGAGAATTCAGTTTACAGTAGCTGTCCCTATGCCCTTCCACACTCAATTCTCAGCAGTCTAGCTTCTGACTTCATCAGTCAACTGATATTGTTCTCTTAAATTTTATCAATGGTTACTTATTTGCCAAATCTTTTGGCCTTTTCTCAGTTCTCATCCTTCTTCATTTCTACAGTCTTTGACACTAATTAACCTCTTTTCCTTGATATTTTCTTCTGTCTAGATTTTTTTTTCTCTTGATGCTTCTCTCTTCTGGTTATCACACTTCTGTGACTTTTATTTTTTCAGTTTCCTTTGCTAGATCTTCATGCAAGTCATTACCACTTATTATGGGTGTCCCCCAAAGCTCTATCCTATGTCCTCTTCTCTTCTCCCAGTATACTATTTAATTTAATGATGTCATCAGCTCCTATGCATTATCATTTCTAGGTAGATGATTCTCAGATCAAGAGCTCTCCAGCCACAACTTTTCTCCTGATATCTATTCTTTGAATTTCCAATTTCCTATAGGGCAAATCAAACTAGAAGTAACATAGCTCTATTCCACTCAACAATATCAAAACTGCACTTATTCTCACCATCCCCCTTCATAATTTTCCTGTTATTGTAGAGGGTACTATTATCCTTCTAGTCATCTAGGCAATCTTGTTGTTATCCTTGATTTCTCACCTCATATATCTAATCATTTGCCAAAACCTTTCAATTCTGCCTTTTAGAACATCTCTTTTATATGCCCCTCCATTCTGTTGACACTGACACAACCCTAGTGGAGGTCTGTATCACCTCATATGTGAATACAATAGCTACTGGTTGGTCTTCCTGCCTCAAATCTAACCTTATTCTAGTATATTCTCCACTCAGCTTTCAAAGCGATCTTTTTAAACCACAGGACTGACCATGTCAGCCCTTTTCCCACAACATTTAATAAATTTCAATGGCTCTCTATTGCCTCTAGGATCCAATATAAAATTCTCTGTCTTTCAAAACCCTTCAGAACCTTCTCCTACTTCTGCCTTTACAAACTTATTTTTCCTTACTCCCTTTCTTGGACTCTATGATTCAGTAACACTGACCACACTGTTTCTGACATATGACAGTCTCTCTCCTGACTTCAGTCGTTTTCTCTGGCTGTTTTCTTTGCCTGAAATTATCTTTCTTCTCATCTCCATATCTGCCATTCCCTGGCTTCCTGTCTTAGATAAATTTCAACCTTTTGCAGGAAGCCTTTCTAGATCCCATTTAATGCTAGTCTTTACCACTGAGATTTCTTTTCCCAATTTATCCAGCACATAAATTGTCTGTACATTTCTTTCTGCATATTCTTTTTCTAGATTGAGAGCTGCTCAAAAGTAGGTACTGTCTTTTACCTTTCTTTGTATTCCAAGAACTTAACCTAGTGCCTGACACATAATAGGACTTAATAAATGCTCATTGATTTGACTTGGGGCTTTAATGGAGTTCTAGCCTCACAGAGACCTGGGACAGAGAACATTTATTTTCATCAGGGTGCTTTCTTTGGAAATCATACCATTAGGTTCACCTTGACTACTTAGTTACTACCTTAGTCATTGTTTTCAGTCCTTTTATCCCCCTTTGTGACTGCAAATATGACAAGCTGCCAAATTGGACTCTGCCTCATTTCTATTCAATGGGAATGAGAGATCTATCTAAAAGGCTAAAAGCATGCATCCTCCTTCCCTCAGACAATAACTTTGGAAGTTTTTGAGCCTCCATTGTCTCTCGCCTTTTCCTCTTCTCCTTGAAGTCTTGTTATTGTTATTATTTGTCTTCCTCCAATCTCTACTTCCATCGGTTTATTCCTGTTGAAGTCCCTTATCACATCCTACTCTTTGAATGTCAGTCTCCAGTCTTGCACTTCCTCTCATTCCACTAAATCTTTGATATTTCATAAAGTACTGTTTCCTTATCTCTGAATGGCTGTTGCTATGTTTATTTATTTTGGGGGAGCAGGGAAGATTGCACCTTTTTCTCCTTCTACTATGACCTTTTACTTTTTCTCAGATTTTTATTGCTAGATGTACAAATATCCATCTGGCCAAAGCAATTTCTTTTTTCAAATGACTTCCCCTTCTTTCCATCAGGACTCAAGCTAACTTTTCAAATGTCACATAATACTTATTTTTCTTTTTTCTTCCAAAATTAACTATTAGACTCCAGGGTTTTAGGGGACCTAGGGATTCCAGATTTGCACTTTCATGTTATAAGTTGATCATTTTAAAGTGTTCTTCACATAAGAATGCAGTCTGGTGTTACAGTGAATGCCTAACATTTTAAAGCAAGTAGTATAATGGAAAGGATACTGACCTCTCTATCTTCAGTTGCCTCTAAGGATCCTGGAAGTTCTGACCATGTTGGGGAAAAAAATAGTTACCTTACTGATCAACTAGCAACAGTACAAGCATGACCCCCATGGATAGTTCATGAAATGTACACCTTGGAATATACTTGTATATTTCTGAATAACCCCATTCTTTCTGAATCAAAATGGCAGTGTCACAGAGGATAAAATGCACTCCTTATTTTAAAATGATAACTGTATTTTTGCACTTTCATTTGCAAAGGATCTAATAATGTCAGAATTCTCCCCTGAGATATTAGAGTTAGTAGAGCTGAAAGCTTCTCTTACTACCCCTGGTATCTATGTGTAATGGTAATGGTTATTTGCAGATCTTCCCTGCCCCTTAATAAGTCTTAGGAAATTTGAAGACCTTCCCTTTTTTGAAAATATACTCTGCCCCCTAATAGACTGAGACCTTCCCTACTTTGAAAATATACTCTGTCCCCAAATAGGTTGAATGTGGTCACATGGAGCCTGTGGTGGGAGGAGTTTGCTGAATTGTGGAGCAGAGCCCACAGGAAGCTGGAAGTCAGAGGTAGTTAGACTGGCAGGAGGAAAGCATGAATCCCAGGGAGTCAGGCTTGTGAGTAAAAATATTGGTTTGTGGGAAGGCTAATGAAAGCTGTGGCTCTCTGTGACATTATGGCTTATTAACTTCTTTGTTACTATGATGGAATAGGCTTACTGGTTTTGGGATTCAGTTTTCTGATGTCTGAATAAATGTTTTGCCTCTGTCTTCTCTATGGAGAGTCTGATATATTTTGTGATTGGGCACCATGCAGGTATATTTATAATGAGCATGGGCAATATAAATATTGCATTGGCGTTACACTTTGTTATTACTTCTTTCATTGTTACTCCTACTCTTGGAGGAAAAGGAATAAAGAACTCAAAGATATAATTATTAAGATTTGTTCAGGCCTTTTGATTAAATATTTTATACCATTTTATTTAAATTTTGAACTTAAAACCACAGACACAAGCACACAGACAGCACACACACGCGCGCACACACACACACACACACACACACACACACACACATGATGCAGTCCAGAGTAAAAATTCTGCTTCTAGCTCTATTCACTTATGTGTTCTTAGGGAAAATCACTTTCTCTGTTTGAACCTTTGCTTCCTTACTATAATGAAAATAATAATAACAAAAATATATATAGCACTTTAAGATTTGAAAACTACTTTATAAATATTATCTAGCTGAATCCTTACAACAACACTGGGAGGTAAGTGATATTAATATCCTCATTTTGTAGATGAAATTAAGTCATATAGAGCTTAAGCAACTTGCCCAGGGTTACAGAGCTAGTAATTGTCTGAGGCTGCATTTGATTTCAGATTTCCTGCCTCCAAGTTAAATGTTCTATCCACTATACCACCAAACTGCCTTAATGTTAATCACATTTATACAGAACTTGAAGTTTGACCTCTGCTAACAACCTTATTTTATGTGTCATTATAGAATCCAAGAATTTCATTTGTCAGATAAGGAACTGAATATTGTCTGAAGTCAAAGGGCTTCATACTTGACAGGCCAAGTACTCAAATCTAGATTTGAGGAATCCAAATCCAGACTTAATTTCATGATTACCTGTCATAATAAAGATCTACTCATGACAATGGTTGTTATAGATAATAAGGTACTAGATTTAGTGCTGAAGGGAGTCTTAGAGGCCATCAAGTTTAAATCTCTCATTTTACAGAGAGAGAAACAGAGGTACATAGAATTTAAGTATATTAGAATTTACCTAAGGCATACAACTAATTAGTTTTTGAGGCAGAGTTTTAACCAAGTTCTTTCTGACTCCAAGTCCTATCTTATCTGTTACATAATGATGTCAATTACAAGAGAGAGATAGAGACAGACAGACAGAGAGGACAATGAGGAGGAGGAGGAGGAACTGGGTGGTGCATTGAATAGAGTGCAAGCCCTGGAGTGAAGATAATCTGAGTTCAAATTCATCCTCAGACTAGTTGTGTGACCCTGGACAAGTCACTGAACTCTGCTTAAGTTCCCTCATCTGTAAAATGAGCTGAAGGAAATGGCAAACCACTCCAGTATCTTTGTCAAGAAAAGTTCAGATGGGATCATGAAGAGCTGGACACGACTAAACAAAACACCAACATATACATATACACATGCATATGCATATACACATACACATACATATGCATGTGCACATGTGTGTGCAATGCATGCAAAGCAAACACATGTATAAGCACACATACACACAGATAGGCATATACATGTATGTACACATGTATGTAATTTTAGCAATAGTTACATTGTAAATAATATTTCATAGGTAGATGATTTAGATATCTGGGTTATATCTACCAACCCTGTGTGTATACACATATACACAGTTATACATATATATATATATATATATATATATATATATATATATATATGTAATAGTAGAAGAAGAGGGCTTCGTAAATATAATACTGAGCTTAGAGTTAAGATAATCTTAATTTAAATTCCATTTCTGATACTACTTGTGTTACCCTGGATATCTATACACCTCATGAAATTCCCTAGGTCTCATTAGCTGATTTATAGATACATTGTGATGTGTGTTGGCATAAGATTCCTACGCTGACAAAGTCACACATAACAAACATTCATGGTTGTTGATCTAGTTATTCACTTAACTGAGTATTTGCCCTGAAGAAGGTAACCACTATGGTTCTCCCTTCTATGACCCACTGGATGGTCATTGAGAGTTATTATTGCAGAAAAATTCATCATGCTATTCCCAGCATGATGAATAATAAGCTATTCTAGACTTAACTAGGTTGAACCTCTACTATGTGCATATAATGGAATATGATTATTCTATAAGAAATGGCAAATATTAAGAATGTAGAAGAATATGACAAGACTTTAATAAAGATGAATTAAGTAAACAGAGCCAGGAAAATTATCAAAATAATATAAACTAAAAGAACAATATAAAAGAATCTAAAGTCTGGAGGACTATTATAATTGCTCTTAGTCCTGGAGAACAGATAATGAAACATGCATGACAAATCTAGACAGTATACTAAAAAGCAGACAAAATATCTTGCTGACAAAGACCTATGTAGTCTGAACTATGTGTTTTTGTTGTTGCTTTCCAGTAGTAATGTAGCAGTTGGACAATAAAGAAAACTGAATGCCACAGAATTGACACTTTTGAATTGTGGTGCTATAGGAGACTTTTAAGAGTCCCTTGAACTGCAAGGAGGTCAAATCAGTCTATACTTAAAGAAATTAATTAGGCTGTTCATTGGAAGATCAAATACTGAAGCTGAAGCTTAAACACTTTGGCTACATGTTGAGAAGATGCAACTCATTGGAAAAGACTAATGATATAAAAGATACATTGGCAAACTGCATAATATTCATCAGAGAATCACAAGGATAATGAAGGTCCTAATGGCTATACTACATGGTATTTTATGGATGGAGATAATTATGTCTTGATACAGAAAAATATAATAGTAGCATCAATAATTTCTGGCATTAATTCCTTGTTAAACCTATGATAGCTGTAGGGAACTCCCTGTAAGCCAACAAATTAAGTCAACAAGATTTTATTAAATGTTTTACTGTGTCAAGGTGCTATGCTAACCTCTAAGAATACAAATAAAATCAGAAAGAAAAACAGCCCATTCCCTCAAGGAGCTTACATTCTAACGCAGGAAGGTGGCACATAAAAGGGAAGCTAAAAAGGGGGGGGGGAGAATAGGGTCAAGAAGGACAGGGTGATGGTAGGGAAAAGTCTAAGGAGTAAGGTGTGGAACCTGGAGAGGAATGTCCTTGCCTGGACATTCTCTCCCCCCCGCCCCCCTTAAAATGGATATATTTAGAGGAATTAGCCAATTAGAGTGAAGAGTTGTAGAAGTGTAGAGACCTTCCAGTGTGAGAAATTTAGGGGTGGAATGAACTTGCAAGGTGACAAATTTTCTGTGGCATGACAGAGAAACCCCAGAGAGACAAGAATGTAGCCTGGCAAAGAATGAATTATCTCCACAAAACAGAGATCACCAACTCATCTATAATTTCTAGTTTCTCATTAATCCATAGCAATAATTCCTACACTTACAGTGATTTATAAGTTGCCTAAGGTGTTGAAAGGTAAGTGACTTCCTCAGGGTCACACAGTAAATATCAGTAAGAAGTAAGACTTGAACCTAGGTCTTCTTGAGACTCAAACCAACCTTCTCTCCACTATCACAAATTGGGTCTTTTTTCTAATCTGGCACTCATCTACATCATCAGAACAACATTTTTAAGGACAACAAAGTTATTGTGTGTGTGTCTGTGTGTGTATGTGTATATCTATATATGCATACAATACACACATATCTATCTACATATATATACATACACACACACAATTTCTTGTTTTACAAATGAAAACCATTGTCATAAATGTTGCCTTTAATAAGAAAGAGGGAAGAGAAGGGAAGGCGAGGCAAGGCAAGACAAGGCAAAGCAAATGTTTTCTTGCCCTTGAAAACACTGAAGCTGGAACCACTCAGAATGCCACACAAAAGACTTTTTAATCCAAACATTTTCATCTGTGGTTCCATGTGTCAGTGCCACTGAAGATAGCTTTTAGAAACAAAGCACTAATGCTAGCTTTTGTTCTCTATTAATTATCTGTTGCATCAAATACAGAATTGAGTCCTCTAAGAATGAGGCAGCCTTCACTGCTGAGTTACCTCAGGGTGGGGAAAATCTTGACTTGGCCTTTTAAAAGCAGGAGGAGTCTGAACTTCACTGTGTTTTTAACAAGGGCTCATGCTGTCAGGTGTCAAAAATCCAATAAGCTTCCCTCTTTAAGAGGAAGTTATTTACAGTGTATGGTTCCTGAAGGGGACACATTTACTGGCTCAGTGTCAATAATTTGAGAGAGGAAACATTGTGCTCACAGAGGGCGTAGAGGTTGTCAATAGATTGAGGTAAGCGTCCCCTTCAGAGTTAGAACACTCTCTTTTGTTAGGGTCTTTCTAGTTACTGCAGGGGATGAAAATGAGCTTCTTCACTCAAATTGCAAAGCGTGTGGATTTATAACCAATCAAATATTGGATTTAAATAGTGCCATGCTTCATCAAGGATGACTTTTGAACAGGGTGAGGGAAGTGAATAACAGAAGCAATCATTTATTTAATTCAACTTGATGTAGCCTTAAATATATACAGAAGTGTTTACACACCTACATACATAGAAACATAACACACATTTTAACCAAGATTATTACAATACCGTGTTTCCCTGATAATAAGACCTATCCCTAAAATAAGCCCTCCCCTTACTGTGTAAGATTCCTCTAAAATAAACCCTCCCCCGAAAATAAGCCCTATTGAGATTGCTACTGTAGTGAAGGTGATCCCCTGCGCTACA